>NC_058081.1:681821207-682165288 GCF_014858855.1 Bufo gargarizans
CCTGAGGAAAACATTGAAAGCGCACCTACTCATGCCAAATTCTTGACCTAACCCCTTCCCTCCAGCCAGAGGTGTAAATTGACCAGTATGCACTTTCTATAATGCCAGTGTCTTCTTATGTGGCACAAGGGTCTTTTGGGCCCCTCAGGCTCCTGGGCCCGGTAGTGACTGCTACCTCTGCACCCCCTATAGCTACGCCCCTGTCCTCATCATATAGCCGGCCTAATCATATAGCCCTCATCCTGTAGTCCTCATCATATAGCCCTCACCATTTAGCCCACATGATACAGTCATCATATAGTCCTCTTCATATAGCTCCCATCATATTGTCCTCATTGCATAGCCCTCAATCACCCCGGTGGTCGTGTGCTGTTGATACTACAGTCAACTCTTGCTGTTTTCTCAAGTGATTAGAATGCATTAGGAAACTCTGGGGAATCGTGTGTGGCAGATTTCTTTGCCCCAAGGCTCTCATATTCCACAATCAGGCAGGATTGTACAGCACAGAAGAGTATACATGAACTGATGCTCCCACAACTCTTGCCCCTGGCTGATCAAAAAAGTCCAGGGTGAGAAGAGCATAAAGGTGCTAGACTATCACTCCACATTAGTGTAGCCCCCAACCCCCTCTATTTACACCTTGTGCTCCCCTGGGGTACAGCCAGCTAGGAGCTGAGCACTGTGGTCGCATTACTGGCAGTTAAGGGGTTAAGGTAGGGCTGACTATAATTTCCATAAGCAGATCGAGTCTGTAGAGGGCCAGAGGCTAGTCAAAACTAACCGCACGTCCGAACAGTCAATGCCGCCTGCTGCTTGTTCCGAGTGTCTGACTGGGAGGGAGCCGGAGATGCGCGGAAACCACGCCTCCGGGCGGCTCCTCCTCACTCAGACCTCAGTGCCTCACTCAATGTCTGCTTCCGCGGCCGCCCCCTCTGACACACGTGAGCTGCGTACTGTGCTGCGCCGTGTGCACTGCCCCGGCCGGCACTATTAGATGATCACATTTTGAATAGGAGGCGGTGGGGGGGCCGTGGGCCCCCCTGGCTCAGGGGCCCGGTCGCAATTGCGACCTCTGCGACCCCTGTAGCTACGCCACTGACCACATGCTGAAGGAGTGACAGCACTTGTTGACGTCATAAAACAGGCAGGAAAAAGTTTCCTTTATTGTGATTTTGTGCAGGAGGCTTTGATGTTTATTTGAATAATAATGTCTTCAAGTTTGGAATGAACTGGTATAGACAAAAAGTCGGTACAGCAAGGGGGACTCCGGTCTCATGCACTTTTGCGAATATGTACCTAGCAAGGTTAGAAGATAAATATATTTTCAATACCAGCAATCCTTACTTGAAGTACATTAAATTGTTCCTTCGGTTTGTGGACGATATTTTTATAATCTGGTCCAGAACGGAGATTTTATGCAGGGAGTTTGTACAGCACCTTAACGATAAAAATTGCACGGCTATCAAATTCACAATGAATTTTGGGGGTTTACGCCTAGAATTTCTGGATGTTTCTGTCGTGGTTTGTGGTGGAGAGTTGGTCACGGAGGGGTTTCGCAAGCCAACAGCGACCAACTCTCTACTGCACCACGACAGTTTTCACCCTTATGCCGTGAAAAAAATCTGTACCATATGGGCAATTTGTTAGGTTGAGGCGCATTAACAGTAAAGATGAAGGATACAGAAAACAAGCACTGCAGTTACAAGAATGGTTACTACAAAGGGGTCATCCTGAGAAGTTATTGGATGAGAAGATGGAAGAGGCAAGAACATTTTCCCAGTATGAGTTATTAATGGGTAAAGGAGAAAATAATGTGAGAGAACAACAGAGGAGTAAAAGTGGCAAAAAAAGACGTGTGTTTTCGTTCAAATTTAGCCCGATGGCTAATTTGAAACGAACAGCTATATTTAAACATTGGGACATATTGAAAAAGGATGTAGGTTTGAAGGGTGTAGTGGATAGAATTGTTAGAATCAGATTCTTAGAGGAAAAAGGAGCAACTAGTTTCAGGACCGGTTGCCGAAGGGTAACTACAAATGCGGCAGTTGCTCATTTTGTGAATACAATTCCCAAAAGAAAATTTGAAAGATGGGTCCCGTAACTAAAAAATAACCGGTTTCATAAACTGTAGAAGTACATGTGTGGTTTACGTTTTTGCTGTGCGACTGTGGTAATTTCTACATAGGAAAAACCATCAGGTGTTTATTTGAAAGGATCAGAGACCATTTTAACGCAGATGAATTGATCATGTGAGAGAAGTACATGGAGGAAATGTAAAAGCGATCCGGTTCGCCGGAGTGGAGGTCGTCCCGCACCCAGTTCAGGGCGGAGATAGACATCACATTCTTTTACAAAAGGAAGAAAAATGGATTATATGTACAGGAGCATTGGGTCAGTTAGGTCTGAATGACCGGAATGATTTAAATGTGTTTTTGTAACAGCATGCTTTCTGTTGTACATTTATACTGATGGACCCTTATATTTGTGACGCTGGGTATAAGAGGCTAGCACGTAGAAGATCCGTGCTTACGTAGTGGCCTGAGGAAGCGCGAGTATTTGTGTGCGAAACAGCCGTCGCCGCTTGCATGTGAATTTGGCAATTTGTTACCCAGCTGCATGAAATTTGCTTATATGAAATAAAAGAAGCAAAGACCAGTGGTGAGTGCTGCCTATTTTCTTCATTGGTGATGAGTGTTTCGGCACTGGCACAATAGAGGTGGTCTTGAAGCACGATGGTTCTACTGCCTGGGCAAGCGACCCGTTGAAGGTGTCAGTGAAGAGCCCTGCAAGCTGCTCAGCACATGCTCGAAGCATACGTCCAGGAATGCAGCCTTGCGAGCGTTAATACTGCTCAGCACGTTATGGACATCTATAATGGTGAGAGTAAAGGTATGGCAGTCATCAGAGGGTAGGGTTTTGGCAAACTTTTCCCTTTTGTCCTTATCAAAACAAGCGTAGAAATCATTTAGCTCATTGAGGGAGGACACAGCCATGTGTCTGTGTGGAATTGCTGAGCTTATAGTCAGAGATGGCCTGAATGCCCAGCCCCATGCGTCGTGGGTCAGAGTTGACAAAGTGTTCCTCCACCTTCAGCTTGTACCGTAGCTGTGCTTGGCCTTCTTGATGCCCCTCTTCAGGTCTGCCCTGGACGTACTGTAGGCCTGAGCGTCACCAGATCTGAAGGGAATGTTACGTGCCTTTAGTAGAAGCTGCACTTCCTTGTTCATCCATGGTTTCTGATTTGGGTACATTGGGATCTGCTTTTCTGTGGTAATATTGTCAATTGTGGTGTTGATGTATTCCAGTACTGAGAGTACGTGTAAGAGTCGATGTTAGTGTGAGAACCACAGGTGGTCTGAGAGGCTAACATGCTCCAGTCCATGTCACCTCCGCTGGCCACACCTTGATTGTCTTCACTGATGGGTTCACATGGTTGATAAGCGGCAAGAACTTGGGGGGGAGAAACAAAGAAAGGTGATCAGACTGTCCCAGGTGGGGAAAGGGTGTTGCCTTGTAGGCTCCAACAATGTTTGCATAGACATGGTCCAAGGTTTTATCCCCTCTGGTATGGCAGGAGACATGTTGATGAAATTTAGTTAGCACTGACCTTAAGTTGGAGTGGTTAAAGTCACCCGCTACAATAAATGCAGCCTCAGGGTGTGCAGATTGTTGTTTGCTGATGACCGCATGAAGTTCGCTCATAGCAAGCTTGGCATTAGCCTCCGGTGGGATATATGCAGCTGTTATTATAGTGGAGGTGAACTCCCTCGGCAGATAGAACGGTCTACACTTAACCATGAGATACTCTAGGTCAGCTGAGCAGTGTTTTCCAACAATGACAGAGTTCGCACACCAAGCCTTGTTAACATAAATGCACGGTCCTCCGCCTTATGTCTTACCGGAATCATCTGCTATTCTGTCCGCCCGGAGAGTATGGCGTCCGACCAGCTCGACAGCACTGTCAGATATTCCTCTGTGTAGCCATGTTTCAGTGAGTCTCATGACATTACAATCCATAAGTGTCCTGTTGTCAGTGATCCATAGTCGTAACTCATCCATTTTGTTTACCAAGGACCGCACATTAGCAAGGAAACTGCTGGGTAAAGAAAGCCGATACGGTGTTAGCCTTAGCTTAGCTGTTAGCCCACCACGCTTCCCCCTGTTTGCGGTCCCTGCGCCGTCTTCGAGCACTTCCGGTCGGCCGAGTAGCCTGTGAAGCGTCGGGTGTTCTTCTAATTTCAGGGATGAGTTGGAGGTTGCTGATAAAACAGTCGGAGTTGTGTGATCCTATATCCAAAAGCTCTTGTCGGGTGTAAGATGTAAAAGCGAAGCTGTTATGAACGAACAGACCCGAAACGAACAGGAATAACACTGCTAACTTGCAAAATTTGACGAGACGCTGGGCCTCGCGTGGTGCTTGCGCCGCCATCTTATTCTGTGGTCCTAAAGACCCTTGTAGTGGGAGCAGATGTTTGTGCTTCCTCACTCCTCACTAGCCTCAGTCAAATGTAATGAGCCTGGTTCTGGTGCTGTATTTATGTAATAAGCTTGGTTCTAGTGCTGTATGTATGAAATAAGCTTGGTTCTGGTGCTGTATGTATGTTCTGTGCTTGGTCCTGGTGAGCTTGCTTCTGCTGCTGTATTTATCTACTGTGAAACATAGAAACATAGAATGTGTCGGCAGATAAGAACCATTTGGCCCATCTAGTCTGCCCAATATGCTGAATACTATGGATAGCCCCTGGCCCTATCTTATATGAAGGATGGCCTTAAGCCTATCCCATGCATGCTTAAACTCCTTCACTGTACAGGGAGTGCAGAATTATTAGGCAAGTTGTATTTTTGAGGATTAATTTTATTATTGAACAACAACCATGTTCTCAATGAACCCAAAAAACTCATTAATATCAAAGCTGAATATTTTTGGAAGTAGTTTTTAGTTTGTTTTTAGTTTTAGCTATTTTAGGGGGATATCTGTGTGTGCAGGTGACTATTACTGTGCATAATTATTAGGCAACTTAACAAAATACAAATATATACCCATTTCAATTATTTATTTTTACCAGTGAAACCAATATAACATCTCAACATTCACAAATATACATTTTTGACACTCAAAAACAAAACAAAAACAAATCAGTGACCAATATAGCCACCTTTCTTTGCAAGGACACTCAAAAGCCTGCCATCCATGGATTCCGTCAGTGTTTTGATCTGTTCACCATCAACATTGCGTGCAGCAGCAACCACAGCCTCCCAGACACTGTTCAGAGAGGTGTACTGTTTTCCATCCTTGTAAATCTCACATTTGATGATGGACCACAGGTTCTCAATGGGGTTCAGATCAGGTGAACAAGGAGGCCATGTCATTAGATTTTCTTCTTTTATACCCTTTCTTGCCAGCCACACTGTGGAGTACTTGGACGCGTGTGATGGAGCATTGTCCTGCATGAAAATCATGTTTTTCTTACCTTGCAGACTTCTTCCTGTACCACTGCTTGAAGAAGGTGTCTTCCAGAAACTGGCAGTAGGACTGGGAGTTGAGCTTGACTCCATCCTCAACCCAAAAAGGCCCCACAAGCTCATTTTTGATGATACCAGCCCAAACCAGTACTCCACCTCCACCTTGCTGGCGTCTGAGTCGGACTGGAGCTCTCTGCCCTTTACCAATCCAGCCACGGGCCCATCCATCTGGCCCATCAAGACTCACTCTCATTTCATCAGTCCATAAAACCTTAGAAAAATCAGTCTTGAGATATTTCTTGGCCCAGTCTTGACGTTTCAGCTTGTGTGTCTTGTTCAGTGGTGGTCGTCTTTCAGCCTTTCTTACCTTGGCCATGTCTCTGAGTATTGCATACCTTGTGCTTTTGGGCACTCCAGTGATGTTGCAGCTCTGAAATATGGCCAAACTGGTGGCAAGTGGCATCTTGGCAGCTGCACGCTTGACTTTTCTCAGTTCATGGGCAGTTATTTTGCGCCTTGGTTTTTCCACACGCTTCTTGCGACCCTGTTGACTATTTTGAATGAAACGCTTGATTGTTCGATGATCACGCTTCAGAAGCTTTGCAATTTTAAGAGTGCTGCATCCCTCTGCAAGATATCTCACTATTTTTGACTTTTCTGAGCCTGTCAAGTCCTTCTTTTGACCCATTTTGCCAAAGGAAAGGAAGTTGCCTAATAATTATGCACACCTGATATAGGGTGTTGATGTCATTAAACCACACCCCTTCTCATTACAGAGATGCACATCACCTAATATGCTTAATTGGTAGTAGGCTTTCGAGCCTATACAGCTTGGAGTAAGACAACATGCATAAAGAGGATGATGTGGTCAAAATACTCATTTGCCTAATAATTCTGCACGTAGTGTATTTGCAGCTCCCACTTCTGCAGGAAGGCTATTCCATGCATCCACTACTCTCTCAGTAAAGTAATATTTCCTGATATTACTTTTGAACCTTTGCTTGATTTTGGTTCTGTATTTATGTACCATGCCTGGTTTTAGTGCTGTATTTATGTTCTGTGCTTGGTTCTGGTGCTGTATTTATGTACCATGCTTGGTTCTGGTCCTGTATTTATGTACCATGCTTGGTTCTGGTCCTGTATTTATGTACCATGCTTGGTTCTGGTCCTGTATTTATGTACCATGCTTGGTTCTGGTCCTGTATTTATGTACCATGCTTGGTTCTGGTGCTGTATTTATGTACCATGCTTGGTTCTGGTGCTGTATTTATGTACCATGCTTGGTTCTGGTGCTGTATTTATGTACCATGCTTCTTTCTGGTGCTGTATTTATGTACCATGCTTGGTTCTGGTGCTGTATTTATGTAATGAGCTTGGTTCTGGTGCTGTATGTATGTACCATGCTTGGTTCTGGTGCTGTATGTATGTACCATGCTTGGTTCCGGTGCTGTATTTATGTACCATGCTTGGTTTTAGTGCTGTATTTATGTACCATGCTTGGTTCTGGTCCTGTATTTATGTACCATGCTTGGTTCTGGTGCTGTATTTATGTACCATGCTTGGTTCTGGTGCTGTATTTATGTACCATGCTTGGTTCTGGTGCTGTATTCATGTAATGTGCTTGGTTCTGGTGCTGTATTTATGTTCTGTGCTTGGTTCTGGTGCTGTATTTATGTTCTGTGCTTGGTTCTGGTGCTGTATTTATGTAATGAGCTTGGTTCTGGTGCTGTATTTATGTTCTGTGCTTGGTTCTGGCACTGTATTTATGTTCTGTGCTTGGTTCTGGCACTGTATTTATGTTCTGTGCTTGGTTCTGGTGCTGTATTTATGTTCTGTGCTTGGTTCTGGTGCTGTATTTATGTTCTGTGCTTGGTTCTGGTGCTGTATTTATGTACCATGCTTGGTTCTGGTGCTGTATTTATGTAATGAGCTTGGTTCTGGTGCTGTATTTATGTACCATGCTTGGTTCTGGTGCTGTATGTATGTACCATGCTTGGTTCTGGTGCTGTATTTATGTACCATGCTTGGTTCTGGTGCTGTATTTATGTACCATGCTTGGTTCTGGTGCTGTATGTATGTACCATGCTTGGTTCTGGTGCTGTATGTATGTACCATGCTTGGTTCTGGTGCTGTATTTATGTACCATGCTTGGTTCTGGTGCTGTATTTATGTACCATGCTTGGTTCTGGTGCTGTATGTATGTACCATGCTTGGTTCTGGTGCTGTATTTATGTACCATGCTTGGTTCTGGTGCTGTATGTATGTACCATGCTTGGTTTTAGTGCTGTTCTGGTTTGTGGGGGGAGCGCCAAAAAGACTTCTCGTACATGGTGCCATGTAAGCTAAGGCTGACCCTGGTTACTGCTGACTATTTGGATTACTTAAACTGTGGTATCCATCATAATTGCACTCGGTTGTGCAATGTTCAAGGCCCGTGCCTGTCAGGGGCGTAGCTAGAACTGACTGGGCCCCACAGCAAATTTTTGTACTGGGCCCCTCCCAAACTTAATGGACGCACTCATACACACACTCGCCACATACATGGACGCACTCACCACATACATGGACGCACTCATACACACACTCGCCACATACATGGACGCACTCACCACATACATGGACGCACTCATACACACACTCGCCACATACATGGATGCACTCATACACGTACTCACCATATACATGGATGCACTCATACACTCACCACATACATGGACGCACTCACCACATACATGGACGCACTCATACACGCACTCATCACATAAATGGACGCACTCATACAGGAACTCACTACATACATGGACGCACGTATACAGGCACCCACCACATACATGGACGCACTCATACACTCACCACATACATGGACGCTCTAATACAGGCACTCACTACATACATGGACGCACTCATACAGGCACTCACTACATACATGGACGCACTCATACAGGAACTCACCACATACATGGACAGACTCACATACGCACTCACCACATATATGGACATATATACTGTGTATATATATATATATATATATATACACACACATTACATACACATGAACTTACAAGTAGTTATACACCTATTTCTACAGACAGACACTATTTCTACAGACAGACACTTACCTTTCCTGTAGACAGCTGATGTCTGGTCCTCACAGGCAGCCTGGAGAAGTAGGTGCCATCACCCCTCTGTGCCATCCAGTGACAGCAGTAGTAGGTTTTAGGCGGGACCAGTCTCCCTCCATAGTCCCACTCCCAGTCCCTCCTCCCCACAGCAGGACAGGTAACAACCCCCCCCCCCGGCCTGGCCCCGCCCCCTCCACCGCCTGAGTCCGCCTCCAACTAACTAGAGGGACTGGGTGGGAGGACTCAGGAGGCGGACTCAGGCGGTGGAGGGGGCGGGGAAACTCATTCCTTTCCTGCACTGCGGTCTGCGGGCGGCGCTGGTGCCAGCCTGGCTCCGCCTCCGCTACGCCCCCGTTCCAGCCCCCTCCACCGCATCCGCCGGCCTACCTCATGTTGGACCGCCCGCGCCCCGCCCACTACACTGGGCGGGCGGTCGGCCCTGGCTGCCTGTGAGTGCTGTGATGTATAAAAAAAATAAATAAATGATGCGGTCCGGACGGGCGGGCCCCCAGTGGCGTAGGGCCCCATAGCCACTGCTATGGTTGCTATGGCGATCCCTACGCCACTGGTGCCTGTCTTTCAGTAGACAGTGTGCGCCCCTTGAGGTCGGACCATTATACTGCTGTATCTTAGTAAAGTTGACCGCTTTCTGCTCCATCTCGGCTGTGTTTATAACATCTGTAGCTCATGCTCGCCAGCCTCCTGCTCCGCTCACAGCGGCACCAATTCAAAAGGACTGTAATGAGAACTTATTATCATTGGATCAGGCCCCTGGCAGAGATGCCGATAGCTGCAGAACATTAATCGGATCTTCTGCTTCATACAAATGTCATTAATGAGGGCTCTGCATGTTTCTAATATAATGTATTTCAATTCCTCAGCATTTTTAAGATCTGTTTGCTATTAGTAAACGAAAACAATTTACATCCAGAGAGTGCAAAACGCATCCCGACTTAATACAGCGGAGAGTTTGCTACAATGTGTTCACTTATCTTCAGCATTGAGTGATGAAAATCTCACTTTTTTTTTACACTAAGGACAACTTTGATTTTAATCTCAATTTTTTATTTTTTTGTAAATAAGCTAAGAGAATACCAAGGTACATTTTGTTCTTTAATAAATATCAGTATTCATAAATTGTCCCTTAAAGGCCAAGGTTAGGGCTGCACAGCAACATTAAAGGGGTTGTCCTGGATTTTAGAAAATTTCAGATAGCCCATCACTATTTGGGAGTCTAACACTGATCCCCCATTATGGGCACTATGATTGGTATTTATATATGAGCACTATGGTTCGTATTGGGCACTGTGGTTGGTATTTTTATATGGGCACTATGGTTTTTATTGGGCACTATGATTGTTATTTTTATATGGGCACTATGGTTGGTATTTGGTATTGGGCACTGCGGTTATTTTTTATATAATCACTATGGTTAGTATTTTTATATGAGCAGCACTATAGATAGTATTTTTATATAATCATTTTGGTTGGCATTTTTGTTCAAGCACTGAGGTGGATGTTTTGATATGGGCACTATGGTTGGTATTGGGTATTGGGCACTATGGTTGGTATTTTGATATGGGCACTATGGTTGGTATTGGGTATTGGGCACTATGGTTGGTATTTTTATATGAGGACTATGGCTGGTATTGGGTGCTACGTTTGGCATTTTATAGGGCTACTGTGCATGATGATGTATTTACACTGTTGACCCGTTGACTGGTATATTTTATGTGGGCATTGCCATTTCTATATGGATGCTATAGCTGTTTTTCTTTATCTGAGGCAGGTACATTTTCTCTGCTGACAATTATCAGCCGGATTAAAGGCCCTTTGGGGCAATTGTCAGGGATGATCGTTCGTGACAATGCTGCCAGTGAATAAAGCTCCCCCTCCACGTCGGTCCAGTCCTGATAAGTCCCGTCATTCGACCCTGACATTTGTTTCTTCAGTTCCATATCTTTTCCCCCAGAACACATCTGGTGCCATTAGACGGTGCGGGGACGCCAGCCGAGCACCTGTTTCCTGTTTTTCTTCCATATACTTCTTTCATTTCTCCCTATTTTTCCGACTTTCCCTCTACAGGACAAATTCATACCAGATTGAAGGAGATGTTTCTAGAGATGATGCAATAGTGTCTCCCCGTCGGACGCATTCTGCTCTGTAATGCTTCGTGATTTACGCGTCTCATCGCCCCTGATAAGCTGCAGTGCCGCCACGGGCATTAGTTACAGGGACTTAAAGCTGCTCACTTACTTTAATGCTGCCACCCGCTGCCACTTGCGGAGACAATCTGCTTTTAATCACCAGCAAATAAAAGCTTACGGTATATCACGGGTTGTGCGCGCTGCATGGTTGTGATGCGCTGAAATAGATTTGATGAGAAATTTCTAGCAATAACCTAGAAACGGATGTGAGTTCAAGCTCAAGATTGAATGGATAAGATTTGCATCAAACTGTCATATAGCGCTAATATATCCTGCGGCGCCAGTTTCAAGATATTATCATCACCTGGTGTCCCAGTGCGGCCCACAATCTAAACCCCCATCAGTATGTCCTTCAGTTCTGAGAGAAAACCCACAGGACCAAATGACTTTTTTTTTTTTTTTTTTTCATTTTTTATAAAGTTATTTCAATTTGCGTCTTGTATTTTTTGCAGTTACTCTTTTAATGTTGCTGTGTACCCATTGTGTGCTTATTACTTTAGTTCTGGTCTTTTTCTAGAGCAGAAAGACAAAAATAATGAAGTGTTGCAGTTACTGGTGTTTCACACTGTGCTTTTTTTCTGGCATATTTTTGCTACGAGATTAGAGCCATCCTAAAGACCTATTGGCCAATTCTAACTATGGATTCTGGCCTCTCTCTAAGGCCTTCTCCCCCTTCCCCCAGATTACATATCGTAAGGGTAAGAGTCTCCAGGACCGTTTGGTTCATAGTCCGTATACCAGCCCCAAGAGGCTTGATGGGAAACACTCTGGTGTGTTCAGGTGTGGTACCCGCAAAGCATGTAGTTTTATACAGTCAGGTCCATAAATATTGGGACATGGACACAATTCTAACATTTTTGGCTCTATACACCACCACAATGGATTTGAAATGAAATTAAGATGTGCTTTACCTGCAGACTGTCAGCTTTCATTTGAGGGTATTTACATCCAAATCAGGTGAACGGTGCAGGAATTACAGCAGTTTGCATATGTGACTCCCACTTGTTAAGGGACCAAAAGTAATGGGACAGAATAATAATCATAAATAAAACTTAAATTTTTTAATACTTGGTTGCAAATCCTTTGCAGTCAATTACAGCCTGAAGTATGGAACGCATAGACGTCACCAGACGCTGGGTTTCATCCCTGGTGATGCTCTGCCAGGCCTCCACTGCAACTGTCTTCAGTTCCTCCTTGTTCTTGGGGCATTTTCCCTTCAGTTTTGTCGTCAGCAAGTGAAATGCATGCTCAATCGGGTTCAGATCAGGTGATTGACTTGGCCATTGCATAATATTCCACTTCTTTCCCTTAAAAAACTCTTTGGTTGCTTTTGCAGTAGGCTGTGGGTCATTGTCCATCTGCACTGTGAAGCGCCGTCCAATGAGTTCTGAAGCCTTTGGCTGAATATGAGCAGATAATATTGCCCGAAACACTTCAGAATTCATCCTGCTGCTTTTGTCAGCAGTGACATCATCAAAAAATACAAGAGAACCAGTTTCATTGGCACCATACATGCCCACGCCATGACACCACCACCACCATGCATCACTGATGAGGTGGTATGCTTAGGATCATGAGCAGTTCCTTTCCTTCTACATACTCTTCTCTTCCCATCACTCTGGTACCAGTTGATCTTGGTCTCATCTGTCCATAGGATGTTGTTCCAGAACTGTGAAGGATTTTTTAGATGTCGTTTGGCAAACTCTAATCTGGCCTTCCTGTTTTTGAGGCTCACCAATGGTTTACATCTTGTGGTGAACCCTCTGTATTTACTCTGGTGAAGTCTTCTCTTGATTGTTGACTTTGACACACATACACCTACCTCCTGGAGAGTGTTCTTGATCTGGCCAACTGTTGTGAAGGGTGTTTTCTTCACCAGGGAAATAATTATTCGGTCATCAACCACCAGTTGTTTTCCGTGGTCTTCCAGGTCTTTTGGTGTTGCTGAGGTCACCGGTGCGTTCCTTCTTTTTAAGAATGTTCCAAACAGTTGTTTTGGCCACGCCTAATGTTTTTGCTATCTCTCTGATGGGTTTGTTGTGTTTTTTCAGCCCAATGATAGTGACAGCTCTTGGGATCTCATCTTGAGAGTTGACAGCAACAGATTCCAAATGCAAATAGAACACTTGAAATGAACTCTGGACCTTTTATCTGCTCTTTGTAATTGGGATAATGAGGGAATAACACAGACCTGACCATGGAACAGCTAAGAAGCCAATTGTCCCATTACTTTTGGTCCCTTAACAAGTGGGAGGCAAATATGCAAACTGTTGTAATTCCTGCACCGTTCACCTGATTCAGATGTAAATACCCTCAAATTAAAGCTGACAGTCTGCAGGTAAAGCACATCTTGTTTGTTTTATTTTAAATCCATTGTGGTGGTGTATAGAGCCAAAAATGTTAGAATTGTGTCGATGTCCCAATATTAATGGACCTGACTGTAGGTACTACCAAAACTGTTACTTGCTCTGCCACTGAACGTGTCTTTTCGATTAGGAATTTCATCAACTGTAAAACAAAGGGTGTAATCTAAATCTGCCAGTGTACATGTCCAAAAGATTACATTGGCAAGACATATAGAGAATTTAGGCAAAGGGTCTGCGAACATATTAACGATATTGTCAAACTCAATAATACACCAGTCGCTAATCATATTAATGATTATCACAATGGGGACTTAAAAACTTTTCGTTTCTCTGCCCTTAAAGTGGTATTTTTGCCCCCCAGAAAAGATCCTCCAAAAGGAGAAGGAATGGATCTACCGCTTCAGATCGCAGTCACCTGTGGGCTTAAATGATAGATTCACCTTTGCCTGTTTTATTTGAGTTGCTCCTCCTGCTGTCTCCTTGTCATTTAATTTGCTTGGCCTCTACTATTATGGTGTTCATTAACCGGTTTATTGGTGCGGAAAGCACCTTGCGAATTGGTGACATACATTAGTCACCTCATCTTGCTCCAGTGCCTAGGAGGCCCTGCAGCTTCCTCTCTTTTATGCACTAATGGTTTTACTTGACTATATTCAAGTACATCGGCGCGTCTTCTTGCGCCCTGTAATGTTATTTGCGTTCCACCGATGCGCTTCATCTACAGGAAGTCATCTGATGCGTTCTACGGTGCGTGTCACCGGACCGGAAGTCTATCCTGTAGCGTATGGAGGTTCCATGTGGCGCCAGCGCTTAAAACTTGAGCGCTGTCGCCTCAATCATTAGCTGCATAGCTCTGCATCCTGCCAGACATATATTAGTGGACTCTCCGCACCAGTAAGTAACTTCGTTAAAGCGGACCTTTCATCGGTCCAAACATTGTAAGATAACTATCAGGCTGTGTAGAGCGGCGCCCCGGGATCTCACTGCACTTACTATTGTTCCGTGACGTCGCTCCGTTTTTCCCGCTATGTCCCCCGGTATTTTCGCTGACTTGGTTATACTGGGAGGAGTCTGCCCTGTTTCTCCCTGGGCGTTCCTTCTCCCAGTCTGTGGCGCTGTCCAATCGCAGCGCAGTGCTCACAGCCTGGGAGGAAAAAATAACTCCCAAACTGTGAGCTCTGTGCTGCGATTGGACAGCGCTACAGCCTGGGAGGAGGAACGCCCAGGGAGAAACAGGGCAGACTCCTCCCAGTATAACCAAGTCAGCGAAAAAAATACCAGGGGACATAGCGGGAGAATGTAGCGGCGCTGCGGAACAATAGTAAGTGCAGTGAGATCCCTGGGCGCCGCTCTACACAGCCTGATAGTTATCTTACAATGTTTGGACCGATGAAAGGTCCGCTTTAACTATGTTTACCATTTTGTGTTATCTTATATAGGACACTAGGTAACTTTGGTATATTTGTTCATAGGCTGTCATCCCTTGGCTAGCTCACTTCATCTTTGGCGGTTATCCTGTCCCCCTACTTGTTCAGGAGCTAAGTATCATCATCTAGTTATCTACTTTATGTTAAGTGCTAACATCTGCAATTTTAATTTTATCCATATATATATATATATATTTATTTTGCTAATATTTGTGAGTTTTCACCCAACATTACTTCACATCACCCCCTGATGAACCTCCAGGTGTAGGTGAAACACGTTGAAGTCACTTAATTTTTTGTTTATCTATTTCTTTATGTATTTAGGGTTGTAATAGGAATATAATAGATTTAGGAACGGGGTCAGGGAACCTCCACCATCAGGGGGCAGCCCTGGACTTAGAAATATCCAGGGTGAAATAGGGATAGTTCTCTCTCATCCATTCCTCTTGGTATCTTTTTGGTAGTTTTTTGGGGAAGCTTGTTTTCGTTTCCGTATTTAGCTATTTGGCATTACGTTTTTAATTATGGGCACTCCTGTACCCCTACCCATTTGATATAATAAAGGGATTTATAATTATCACATTAGCCTTGATATTTTTCCATATTTTTGCTACACACATCGTGGCTGAATTCATGCGTGCTTTTTGTGACCAACTGATTAAATTGAGAGTCATCCCTGAAGACTGACGTTTTAAAGCCAGCACTGCGATAAGAAGGAACATTTCCTCTCTGCGTGTTGCTGGATTTAATCTGCTGCCCTGCGATCTTTAGGGATGCCTACCATTTCAAAAAATGCCAAATACCTAATGCCAAATGCCTACCATTTAAAAAAATGGGCAAAAATATTAGCCAAATAAATCATCCCGCCACCAGCATAATTTGCGCTTAATGTGTGCAAAAAAATGATGCCTGCAAAAAAACACAGTGTGAACGCCATGTGAATGACCCCTGCAAATTTCTCAGCAGCATTTAGTAGTGACTGCTCAGCTGAGGTATGCCTGCAAGCAACATCAAACATCATGTACTTACCTGTTACGGACCGGTCAGCCTATCAGGGAGCAGGGATGCCGAGCCTATTAGGTTCAGTGCTGACATCACATGTCTGTCAGTGGGAGATTTAAACAGACTGGTAATAGGTGCTGTGATTGGTCTTTCTACCCAGTTATACTGGGTCTCTGAATTCCTGGATGACTGACCCCCTACTAGCTTTGTGACCTTGATTCTACCTCTGACATTATCTCCTGTCTCTGCATTTGTTTAATTTTGCCTGTCTGTACCTTACCTGGTCTGGCTAGCTCCCATGTACTTTGTCAGGTCAGGGACTGTCGACCAGTTGGGGGCCGTCATTTAGGGTGGATCATCCAAGTAGGTAGGAATAGTGGTGTGGGTGGAAGTACAGGACTGCACTGTTTCCTACCTTTCACCATACTGACATTTTATAGTCAATGGAATCCTGTGGTGATCCGCAGTATCTGCCTATGCAGGATGCAGTGAACACTGGTAGTCTGGTTTTCTTCCAGATACTTGATTTCACAACTGAGAACCATGTGAACCTAGCCTGCATGCAATGTTTTTTGTCCAGCTGATTACTGTCACTCATTCCAGAACCTATATTATAGTCAATGGGTTTCAACGGTGAATGGCATTATCTGGCAAGGCTGATCCAGTGAACTCCGACAGACTGCTTGCCCTATAGGTACGCCCCTGCATGGAAACAACATGGCCGTAGTTTGCAGATTTGCAGAACGGATGCGCAAGCACAACAGACTAAAATGCCTAAAGCCTAAAGCCTATCAATGTGAACATCAGAGCAGGAAGACATCGCTCCCATGTCCTGCTGTAGCCATTACCTGTATCTCTATCCTGAGGACAGTGATTCAGTGAAATATGCAGAGGCCCTGGCAACCAGCAATAAAACACGTGTACCCCCTAGCATTGCAGCGTCTACCCCTTGGGGTACGTGTACTGCAGGTTAAGAACCTGTGCCTTAGGCATGGTGGGCACAATAATCACTGTGTTTCTGCTGTTTTAAAAAGTAGAGGCCTGGGGCTAACGATCAGCAGTAATGCCGATCGGAGACATTTAACCCTTCAGATGTCGTAGTCAAATGTGACCACAGCACCTGAAAGCACTACAGCTGTAAGCCATGCGTTTTATGGCCCAGGCCACCTTTCCCCGGCTGAGATCGGGGAAGGCATCCCATAATAGTTATATGCCTGAGCCTGTTCAACTCTTCCTGGCTGATTACTATTATATTCCAATGCAGGCCTGTAGGTGGCAGCACTGCATTGGAATATACTGAATATTATATTCTGTAATGTATAAATATCCATTACAGAATACAAGTGGCAATGTAATCATTGCTGGTTATACCCACGTTGGGTAGCTTAAAAAAAAAGTAAAAAAAAAAAAGTTTTGAAAAATATATATTAAAAAAAGTTCCAATTACCCCCCCTTTCCTTAGCATAATTATAATAATAGTTATTATTATAATAAAAAAATTAAACATCCTGGGCATCGCCACATCTGAAAGCACCAGTACTATTAAAAAATAAAAATATGGAAAAATAAAAAAGTTATGCCTCCGGGAAAGCAGGGAGTAAAAAATGAAAGTGCAAAAACGAAAAATTGCAATGCTCAGTTAGGGTTAATGGAGGTATTAAGTGTGTTGCCAAAAACAAAAAGCTTAAACAATTAAGTTAATTTACAAGAATAGTATAAATGTTGCCAAAACACAGTTCCAATGTAAAGTCACTTTTGGACGCAGTAACACTGAGTGCTTCTCTAGTAACGTCACTTGTAGTTCTAAGGAGTTCTATGGGAAGAAGTTTATTAAATGAACAATAAATTCAAATTCACAAGACGTAGTTTATCTTATTACATGCCAGAGCGGTCAGGTTCAATATGCACATCAGGGCCGCTCAAGATCAGGAGACACTTGTCAGATGCAGCCAATGATCTAGGCACAGAAGGCATGAAACTCTAAAGCTCAACCATTAATAAATTTTAGATAAAATTCCCATAAATATGGAAAGTACAATGGACCCAACCAATACAATGCAAAGAAAATACAAAACAGATAGTCACAACAATCAGGCATGGTTGGGGTAGGATCTCGCCCTAAATGGATCCTGACTACCCCTAAACATAGGGAAGCACCCTGATGGTGGATGCACCCTGCACTGGAACCTACCCCCGGTCTGCCCTAGTAAACCCTATGACACCCCGAGTTTTTTGGGATATTCAAACTGAACACCTGTACCCTGTATGGATTCTGTCACGGGGAGGTAGGGAAGCGTGCACCCCTGACTACCACCCACGCCTCTGACCCTGCCTACTTGTACGATTTGTCCTAGGTAACAGTGCACAACTGGATGACAGTCCCTAACCTGGGTAAGTGCAGGGTAGGGAAACGGAGGAACACAGACAAGCAACAGAACACACAGAACACAAAAGCAAGGTGAAGCAAACCGAGGTCAATACCAGGAGAGGACATCAGTACATAAGCAATAAACAAAAGGATAGTCAAACAACACGCCAAGGTCAAATAGCCAGCACACCAAATGAAGTTGCTATTGAAGTTTTATTCGTGCAGTAGTACCCACATTACATTTACGGCTAGTGCAACGTTTCGGGTCCTAAAGCGGTACCCTTTGTCAAGCTATAAATGTAAATATAATAATATTATAAATAAATATCGCAATATATATTTATCTCATATTACGAAAAATTCATCATGATGATAGTACACAAAGTACTGGGGAAAATAAGCAAGAAAGTATATGCACAGGGCAGAGAATAGATAGACAAAAAGGGGAGATCAAATCAGGTCAAATAAAACAAGTCGGGGTACATCGAATGAAAAAGGCACAAGAAACGCAATAGACAGATGTAGGTGTCCTATACGGTCCGCCAGTTACATCTTGAAATTGAGAGGTGACCAGAAACTAATAAGACTGCAGACATGGAAGGACAGCAACACATAAGGCATAGTAAATACCTACTGGGAACTGGTTATAAAAGTCAAACAACACATAACATGTGCACTGATAACCGTAGGCGAGATACAGCGTGAAATGCCGAATGTAAAGCAAATACCTTAAGCCTGGATTGTGATAAGAATGGCGTGGTGCGGTTTGGACGCTGTGTGGTCGCAATTTATAATGCGCGCTACCTGAGCTACATGGGCGTGACACAGTCCAGGAGTGGTGCGCTATTGGCTAGATTGATTGCGTCATAGAGGGGCGTGTACAGCGCAGGACGCGTCTAATGAATGTGTGAGAAGGGCGCGGGCCTACCGTGCAGGTAGACGCGCGCATGCGCCTACGTCATCAAAAGAGCGCTTTATGATGATGACGACGTGCCTAAATCATGTGACGGCTACGTCGCTGCTGGGTGTGATAGACAAGGCGCATGCGTACTAGGAGGAAAGCGTATCAAA
Organism: Bufo gargarizans; assembly: GCF_014858855.1. Classification (NCBI taxonomy): domain Eukaryota; kingdom Metazoa; phylum Chordata; class Amphibia; order Anura; family Bufonidae; genus Bufo; species Bufo gargarizans. The sequence goes on from NC_058081.1 coordinate 681,840,234, forward strand.
GCGCCATATTGAGAAAAGGCACAGCAAGAGGGCAGCTGGTTGTTCAAATGTGTTTGAAACCACGCAGGTGCAACTACCACTACGCCCACCTCTGAATTGCCGTGCTTGAGTCATAAAATAACTACATCTCAACTGGATATAATAAAGGGCACATTACATTTGCGGCTAGTGCGCGCATGCGCATAGGGCAGAAAGTGTACTGCAGCGCCATATTGGAAACCGGCTAGGCAGAAATACAAGGCAAAACAAATGGGCTACTAGTTATACACATATGTTCAGAATTAGGTGGGTACAGCGACCACTATACCCACCTCTAAATCGCGAGGCGTATTAGAATAAATAATATGTGATAGGTAAGACACTGATCTCGCAACTAATATGGCAATAGGGGCAGTCTATTGTGGACCACATATAATAGGAACAGTCTACTGCGGACAACATATAAACGGACAACACTCCAGGATGACCAAGACACCAACGCGCGCATTATAAATTGCGACCACACAGCGTCCGAACCGCACCACGCCATACTTTTCACAATCCAGGCTTAAGGTATTTGCTTTACATTTGGCATTTCACGCTGTATCTCGCCTATGGTTATCAGTGCACATGTTATGTGTTGTTTGACTTTTTTAACCAGTTCCCAGTAGGTATTTACTATGCCTTATGTGTTGCTGTCCTTCCATGTCTGCAGTCTTATTAGTTTCTGGTCACCTCTCAATTTCAAGATGTAACTGGCGGACCGTATAGGACACCTAGATCTGTCTATTGCGTTTCTTGTGCCTTTTTCATTCGATGTACCCCGACTGATTTGATCTCCCCTTTTTGTCTATCTATTCTTTGCCCTGTGCATATACTTTCTTGCTTATTTTCCCCAGTACTTTGTGTACTATCATCATGATGAATTTTTCGTAATATGAGATAAATATATATTGCGATATTTATTTATAATATAATTTTTTTACATTTATAGCTTGACAAAGGGTACCGCTTTACGACCCGAAACGTTGCACTAGCCATAAATGTAATGTGTGTACAACTGCACGAATAGCAACTTCATTTGGTGTGCTGGCTCCGCAATCTTTTGTGAAAATTTTTACAAGACTCCTGGGGTGGAAGGAATCAATTGGAGACGGGCACCCACGAAAGCCCTCTACACGAGGGCTGTGGTTACTCTTGATTTGAAGGTCAAATAGCCAGGAGGTCAAGTCAAAATCCAGGGGATAAACAGGAGCGAGGTCAGGAACGAAAACCGAGGTCAGAAGATCCAGATAACACAAATGTAGCAGGTGGATAGTATAAACCCAATAAAAGGCAACCTGTGGCCAGCAGGCTGTCTGTTAAATACTGGAAGTAATAGAGTCACATGATGTGGCCAGTTTCACGTGACCTCTCCCTCCAAGACTACTGTAGCTGAGCGCCGAGTCATCAACCTCGCCGCTCAGTTTCCCTGTCTCCTGGGGAACGGAGGACACCGGCCACGCTGAGGAGGTGTGCACGGCCGGGTCCTCTCCGCCCCACCGTTGTCATGGGAACGAGGACGCAACTTGCGTCCTCGCTCCTCCTCTCGGGAAGGGGCCCGGCGATGCTGCAAAGCAAGCGCGCATCCCCGGGCCCTCGTAACAGATTCAATCGAAAACAAGACATAAAGAGGTTGTCCAGTCCCAAAATCAAATTTTGATATGTGCACCATGCATACATATGCCCTCAATACCTGTTTTTCATGTCTGTGCTTTCTTTCCCTCTGTCTGGACATCAGACTATCCTGGCCGATCTGTTTACATTCACAGCTTCCTGTTTTGTTGAATACGAGCCTGGCTGCACTGCAGAGTGATGAGTGTATTTAAAGGGGTTGTCCAGGTTCAGAGCTGAACCCGGACATACCCTTATTTTCACCCCGGCAGCCCCCCTGAGCCTAGCATCGGAGCATCTCATGCTCCGATGCGCTCCAGTGCCCTGCGCTAGATCGCGCAGGGCACTGGCTCTTGTGTTTTCAATAACACACTGCCGGGCGGTAACTTCCGCCCAGCAGTGTATTCGGTGACGTCACCGGCTCTGAGGGGCGGGCTTTAGCTCTGCCCTAGCCGTTTTACTGGCTAGGGCAGAGCCAAATCCCGCCCATCAGTGCCGGTGACGTCACCGGGGTTCCTGTCAGCCCCATAGAGAGCCCGGTACGTCACCGGAACTCAGAAAAATGCCTTTGCCCTGTGCAATTTAGCGCAGGGCAAAGGAGAGCATCGGAGCATGAACTGCTCCGATGCTCATGTCAGGGGGGCTGCCGGGGTGAAAATGGAGGGCTGTCCAGGTTCAGCTCTGAACCTGGACAACCCCTTTAGGAGTGTATTTAATCCTATCTGATATAATCCTGCCTGCTGAGCTGTGTATCTAATCCTATGTTGTATTATCCTGGCTGCTGAGTAGTGATGAGCGGCAGGGGTCATATTCGAATTTGCGATATTTTGCAAATATTTTGCATAATTCAAAAAAAAATTTACTGTAAAAATCGGCAAGGTAATGCGAATTTCCGTAATGCGAATTTTTGCAGAGTAAAAACATGATTCCTCCCTGCTTCTTGAGCATTGGCCCACAAGCAACTTAAGCAGGGAGGAATCAAGACTTCAGATGGGAAAAATACGAATATTCTAAAAAACGAATATATAGCACTATATTGAATATATTAGTTTTTTTGATTATTCGTAATATTCAAAAACAGGAATATATAGCAATATAGCGAATATTTGAAAAAACAAATGTGGAACAATTTAGCTAATATAGTGCTATAATCTTATTTTTTTTATAGTTGTAATTTTTTTCCAATCTGAACTTCAGATGAGAAAAAAAATTACAACTATTAGGCCTCTTGCACACGACCGTTGTTCTATTCCGTGTCCGTTGTTCCGTTTTTCGTGATTTTCTGCGGACCCATTGACTTTCAATGGGTCTGTTGAAAACTCGGCTAATGCACTGTTTGTCATCCGCATCTGTGATCCGTGGTTCCAGTCCGTCAAAAAATATAACCTGTCCTTTTTTTTTCACGAAAAACGGTTTGCGGACCCATTCAAGTCAATGGGACCGTGAAAAAATGCAGAGGCACACAAGATTGTCATCCGCGTCTGCGTCCGTTTTTTTTCCTATCATTTGCATGGCAAACTTGACTTTTTTTTACTTTCCTTCATGTGTGGTGATCCTCCAAAAATAAGGGAAGACACACGGAAACAAAAACGGAGACGGATCACGGAACAACAGAACCCCATTTTGCGGAACGGAAAACAACAACGGTCGTGTGCATGAGGCCTTAGTCAAAGAAGATTATAGCACTATATTAGCTAAATTGCTCTATATTATTTATTTTTTTTTCGAATATTCGCTATATTGCTATATATTCTTGTTTTAGAATATTACGAATATTCGTAATAAAAACGAATATATTCGATATAGTGCTATATATTTGTTTTTTAAAATATTCGTCATTTTTCCCATCTGAAGTCATGATTCCTCCCTGCTTAAGTCGCTTGTGGGCCAATGACTCATTGGCCCACAAGCAAGAAGCAGGGAGGAATCATGTTTTTACTCGGCAATTAAAAAATTCTCATTACGAAAATTAGCATTACGAAAATTCGCAATCAACACTACGCCTAAAGTCAAAGATATTGCAGCCTTCTCATTGGCCCACAAGCTAGAAGCAGGGAGGGATCATGTGTACTGATAAAATATAAAAAAATCTTGAATATTTGCAATTACGAATATATATATCACTATATTTGAAATATTCGCCAATTCTCGAAGTGCCTATATTCACGATTAAAATTTGCAATTCGAATATTCGTGCTGAGCTGTGTATCTAATCCTATCTTGTATGATACTTCCTGCTGAGGTGTGTATCTAAAACCTCATGCACATGACCATATGCGTTTTGTGATCTGTAAGATCCACTAAATAAGGACACTGTCCGTGTCCGACCCGCATTTTTTTACAGCGCCATTGACTTCTATGGGTCTGATACATTTTGAGGACCAGAATAGGACTTGTTCTGTGTTTTGCAGAACTGACACACGGATGTGGAAGCACATGGACTTAATCTGTGGGTTTTCCACATCCGTATGTCAATTCTGCAAAACACAGAACAAGTCCTATTCTGGTCCTCAAAATGCAGACCTCGAACCCATAGAAGTCAATGGGACTGCAAAAAAAAAAATCGGATCACACCAGGATGGTATCCTAAGGGTACTTTCACACTTGCGTTGTTGGATTCCGGCAGGCAGTTCCGTCGCCGGAACTGCCTGCCGGATCCAGCAATCTGTATGCAAATGGATACCAAACAAAACACTTGGGGCCGGATCTGGCATTAATGCATTTCAATGTAAAATAATGCCGGATCCGGCATTCCGGCAAGTGTTCCGGAATTTTGGACGGAGAAAATACAGCAGCATGCTGCAGTACTTTCTCCGTCCGTAAACCGTACAGTGACTGAACTGAAGACATCCTGATGCATCCTGAACGGATTTCTCTCCATTCAGAATGCATTAGGATAAAACTGATCAGGTTTTTTCGGTATTGAGCCCCTAGGACGGAACTCTAGAAAAACGCTAGTGTGAAAGTACCCTTATTTAGCAGATCTGCGATTTGCATAGTGAAAAATAGATACAGTAGTGTGCATGAGGCCTAATCCTAACGTTTTCGGGCCGGCTTGCTTCAGTGTGATACGACCATGATCAGCGGTCCGTGTGTCGCCGCATCTCCAAGGCCGACCACACTCTCCTGACCAGAACAATCACAGTAATTTATGATACAGCCGGTCTCTATCTGATCGGGGGGTAAGTACACATGAGAAGGTGAGTGCCCGACAACTGTTCCCTGGTCAGGAAAGGACTGGTTGTATCATACATGATTATCATACAGTCAGTGCTGGTCAGGGGAGCCGTGGGCGGCCTGGAAAATGTGTCCGACACATGGATTCCTGGGCCGATCACGGTCGTTGGCATGAGCGCAATAAATTATACTGAGCCCCCATGACAGTGACCTCCACAGTGCTCCCATAACGGTGACCTCCACAGTGCCCCCATAACAGTGACATCCACAGTGCCCCCATAGCAGTGACATCCACAGTGCCCCCATAACAGTGACATCCACAGTGCCCCCATAACAGTGACATCCACAGTGCCCCCATAAAAGTAACCTCCAGAGTGCCCCATAACAGTGACCTCCCCAGTGCCTCCATAACAGTGACCTCCACAGTGCCCCCATAACAGTGACATCCACAGTGCCCCCATAACAGTGACCTCCACATTGCCCCCATAAAAATGACCTTCACAGTGCCCCCATAACAGTGACCTCCCCAGTGCCCCCATAACAGTGACATCCACAGTGCTCCCATAACAGTCACCTCCACAGTGCCCCCATAACAGTGACATCCACAGTGCCCCCATAACAATGACATCCACAGTGCCCCCATAACAGTGACATCCACAGTGCCCCCATAAGAGTGACATCCACAGCGCTCCCATAACAGTAACATCCACAGTGCCCCCATAGCAGTGACATCCACAGTGCCCCCATAAAAGTAACCGCCACAGTGCTCCCATAACAGTGACCTCCACAGCGCCCCATAACAGTGACCTCCACAGCGCTCCCATAACAGTGACCTCCACAGTGCCCCCATAACAGTGACCTCCACAGTGCTCCCATAACAGTGACCTCCACAGCGCCCCATAACAGTGACCTCCACAGCGCTCCCATAACAGTGACATCCACAGTGCCCCCAGTGACCTCCACAGTGCCTCCATAAAGGTGACCTCCACAGTGCCCCCATAACGGTGACCTGCACAGTGTCCCCATAACAGTGACCTCCACAGTACCCCCATAACAGTGACCTCCACAGTGCCCCCAGTGACTTCCACAGTGCCTCCATAAAGGTGACCTCCACAGTGTCCCCATAACGGTGACCTCCACAGTGCCCCCATAACAGTGACCTCCACAGTACCCCCATAACAGTGACCTCCACAGTGCTCCATAACAGTGACCTCCACAGTGCTCCATAACAGTGACCTCCACAGCGCCCCATAACAGTGACCTCCACAGTGCCCCCATAACAGTGACCTCCACAGTACCCCCATAACAGTGACCTCCACAGTACCCCCATAACAGTGACCTCCACAGTACCCCCATAACAGTGACCTCCACAGTACCCCCATAACAGTGACCTCCACAACCTCTGTGGCTGATCGCAATGCTGAGACACATCGCACTGTGTATGATTCAGTACAGGAAAAGAAGAAGACGGTGGGGAAGCGGAAGCCCTGGAAATGCTGCAGGAGCGGTCCTCAGGACAGCGATACAGATGTCTATGCTGCAGTAGCGGAGGGAGAGGTGTGTCCCCTCCTGTTCCTCTGATAGGCTGCCGGCCTAGTGCTGGCAGCCTATCAGAGGCCGGTGCAGGCGGCACGATGACATCATCGCGCCACCTGAGCCATATAGCGAGGGACACAGGTCGGAAGAGGCCTGCATCGCATTGCTGGAGGTAAGTATAATTGTTTATTTTATTTTATATATAGGTACAATATATACTGGCACATGATAAGGGGGGACTATTGGGCTGGCACATGATAAGGGGGGACTACTGGGCTAGCACATGATAAGGGGGGACTACTGGGCTGGCACATGATAAGGGGGGACTACTGGGCTGGCACATGATAAGGGGGGACTACTGGGCTGGCACATGATAAGGGGGGACTACTGGGCTGGCACATGATAAGGGGGGACTACTGGGCTGGCACATGATAAGGGGGGACTACTGGGCTAGCACATGATAAGGAGGAACTACTGGGCTGGCACATGATAAGGGGGGACTACTGGGCTGGCACATGATAAGGGGGGACTACTGGGCTGGCACATGATAAGGGGGAACTACTGGGCTGGCACATGATAAGGGGGGACTACTGGGCTGGCACATGATAAGGGGGGACTACTGGGCTGGCACATGATAAGGGGGGACTACTGGGCTGGCACATGATAAGGGGGGACTACTGGGCTGGCACATGATAAGGGGGGACTACTGGGCTGGCACATGATAAGGGGGACTACTGGGCTGGCACATGATAAGGGGGACTACTGGCACATAAGGGGTGGCTACTGGCACATAAGGGGCGGCTACTGGCACATAAGGGGCGGATACTGGCACATGATAAGGGGCGGCTACTGGCACATAAGGGGGGGCTACTGGCACATAAGGGTGGTTACTGGCACATGATGGGGGGGCACTCTGGCTACTGGCACATGATATGGGGGGCTCTGGCTACTGGCACATGATGGTGGGGGGGCTCTTATTACTGGCACATGATTGGGGCATCTATTGGGGCACATCTTACTGGCACATGATTAGGGGGCATCTATTGGGGCACTTATTACTGGCAGATTATTGGGTGGCACTATAGGGGCATCTACTGAGGCTAAAAAGAAGGGGTAATTTATATGGGGGGCTCTGTATAGGGGCATTTTATACTGGAACACATTATGGTGGGTACTATGGGGAAGGGGGGAGCACTATGGGGGTCATCTACAGGGGCACTGAGAAGGGGTATTTTATATTGGCACATTAGCTCAACTGGGGGCAATTCAAAGGGGTATGTTTTGCACATTATAAGGAGAATTATTTCTACTGGGGAGGTATTATGGTGGGCTTTATTACTCCCCCATGGTATGACCCCCTAGTAGCAGCACCAGCCTCTCCTTGCTCTGCTCTCCCTCTGCCCCTTCTTCAAATCCTTATTATGAAATCTTTCTCATTAGGATAATACACATCATCAGCTCCGCCGAGCCCCCGGCCAAGTGTGGAAGTGGCGTCCGAGACCCCCAAGGGCCAAGTAATTGTAAGTTTTCATGTGGAGTATGTTTATAGTTGATCTTTATTATCGATTTTACGTGGCAGATTTTTTATTTTTTTTGCAGCATATGGGTGAGATTTTACAAACCGGATTCCAAAAATGTTGGGACACTAAACAAATTGTGAATAAAAACTGAATGCAATGATGTGGAGATGGCAAATGTCGATATTTTATTTGTAATAGAACGTAGATGACTGATCAAACGTTTAATCCGAGTAAATGTATCATTTTAAAGGAAAAATACGTTGATTCAAATTTTCATGGTGTCAACAAATATTGTACATAGGAGCAGTATTATAGTAGTTATATTCTTGTACATAGGAGCAGTATTATAGAAGTTATATTATTGTACATAGGAGGCAGTATTATAGTAGTTATATTCTTGTACATAGGAGCAGTATTATAGTAGTTATATTCTTATACATAGGAGCAGTATTATAGTAGTTATATTCTTGTACATAGGAGCAGTATTATAGTAGTTATATTCTTGTACATAGGAGCAGTATTATAGTAGGTATATTCTTGTATATAGGAGCAGTATTATAGTAGTTATATTCTTGTACATAGAAGCAGTATTATAGTAGGTATATTCTTGTACATAGGAGCAGTATTATAGTAGTTATATTATTGTACATAGGAGCAGTATTATAGTAGTTATATTCTTGTACATAGGAGCAGTATTATAGTAGTTATATTCTTGTACATAGGAGCAGTATTATAGTAGTTATATTCGTGTACATAGGAGCAGTATTATAGTAGTTATATTCTTGTACATAGGAGGCAGTATTATAGTAGTTATATTCTTGTACATAGGAGCAGTATTATAGTAGTTATATTCTTGTACATAGTAGCAGTATTATAGTAGTTATATTCTTGTACGTAGGAGCAGTATTATAGTAGTTATATTCTTGTACATAGGAGCAGTATTATAGTAGTTATATTCCTGTACATAGGAGCAGTATTATAGTAGTTATATTCTTGTACATAGGAGGCAGTATTATAGAAGTTATATTCTTGTACGTAGGAGCAGTATTATAGTAGTTATATTCTTGTACATAGGAGCCAGTATTATAGTAGTTATATTCTTGTACATAGGAGGCAGTATTATAGAAGTTATATTCTTGTACGTAGGAGCAGTATTATAGTAGTTATATTCTTGTACATAGGAGCAGTATTATAGTAGTTATATTCTTGTACATAGGAGCAGTATTATAATAGTTATATTCTTGTACATAGAAGGCAGTATTATAGTAGTTATATTCTTGTACATAGGAGCAGTATTATAGTAGTTATATTCTTGTACATAGGAGGCAGTATTATAGTAGTTATATTCTTGTACATAGGAGCAGTATTATAGTAGTTGTATTCTTGTACATAGGAGGCAGTATTATAGTAGTTATATTCTTGTACATAGGAGGCAGTATTATAGTAGTTATATTCTTGTACATAGGAGGCAGTATTATAATAGTTATAGTCTTTTACATAGGAGGAGTATTATAGTAGTTATATTCTTGTACATAGCAGGCAGTATTATAGTAGTTATATTCTTGTATATAGGAGCAGTATTATAGTAGTTATATTCTTGTACATAGGAGCAGTATTATAGTAGTTATATTCTTGTACATAGGAGCAGTATTATAGTAGTTATATTCTTGTACATAGGAGGAGTATTATAGTAAGTATATACTTGTACAGAGGAGCAGTATTATAGTAGGTCTATTCTTGTACATAGGAGCAGTATTATAGTAGTTATATTCTTGTACATAGGAGGAGTATTATAGTAGTTATATTATTTTACATAGGAGGAGTATTATAGTAGTTATATTCTTGTACATAGAGGCAGTATTATAGTAGTTATATTCTTGTACATAGGAGGCAGTATTATAGTAGTTATATTCTTGTACATAGGAGCGGTATTATAGTAGTTATATTCTTGTACATAGGAGGCAGTATTATAGTAGTTATATTCTTGTACATAGGAGCGGTATTATAGTAGTTATATTCTTGTACACAGGAGGCAGTATTATAGTAGTTATATTCTTGTACATAGGAGGCAGTATTATAGTAGTTATATTCTTGTACATAGGAGCGGTATTATAGTAGTTATATTCTTGTACACAGGAGGCAGTATTATAGTAGTTATATTCTTGTACATAGGAGCAGTATTATAGTAGTTATATTCTTGTACATAGGAGGCAGTATTATAGTAGTTATATTCTTGTACATAGGAGGCAGTATTATAGTAGTTATATTCTTGTACATAGGAGGCAGTATTATAGTAGTTATATTCCTGTACATAGGAGCAGTATTATAGTAGTTATATTCCTGTACATAGGAGGCAGTATTATAGTAGTTATATTCCTGTACATAGGAGCAGTATTATAGTAGTTATATTCTTGTACATAGGAGCAGTATTATAACAGTTATATCCTTGTTGATAGGGGGTGGTATTATAGCAGTTATATTATTGTACATAGGAGCAGTATTATAGTAGTTATATTATTGTACATAGCAGCAGTATTATAGTAGTTATATTATTGTACATAGGAGCAGTATTATAGTAGTTATATTATTGTACATAGGAGCAGTATTATAGCAGTTATATTATTGTACATAGGAGCAGTATTATAGTACTTCTTTTCCTGTACATAAAGGGATTAACAGGAGCAGCTAGGGAGCCTAAGAATTGAGCCAACTGGTTTCCATGCTATGGTATCATATTAATAGCCATGCTTCATGTAGAACTGGCTAAATATTTGCTTTCTAAAGCTTACATCGATAGGGTGATAAGTAGATTTTTATTATACTGTTTGCACTCTAAGAATCCGGTAAGACCTTATTAAAGTGACTGTGGAATTTGTGTTTTCTCAGTACTTATGTAAGTAGGTGGGGTTATATCAATACAATCTGATCCTGCTTTGTACCATGCACCTGCGACACAGAACAAAGGTGTGTTGTGATCCACTGTTTGCACACAGCACTGTCCGCAAAGAAGGCAAATGGTATTCCTCATGCACGGATAGAAATGGGTCACCCAATCTAATGAAAGTGATTTACCGCTCACAAACAGCCCGGAGTTTTCAGTGCAGATATACTTACGAGGATTACCCGGCTTCCACATCCTGCAGTAAGTGCTAGCGGCTGGAATGAGTTTCTGTAATTTCTTGTGCTGGGTCCTGTAGTTCCACAATGTATTACATAATATCAAAAAGTATAACTAGCTAATCTACCCAAATTGTATATATCATTCTATGCCAGGAATGTGATTTACGGCATGTGCAGAAATAGGGGAACACCTATTTGATATCATTAGTCAGACTCACCTTATCACATACGCTTTATACCCTTGTGCACCTGGGCCGAATGGGGAGGAGTGCTGATACCAGGAGGGAAAAAAGCATAGATTCTACAAAACATGGAAAGTATAAGAAAAAGAACTGGATCGCACATCCTCAATACTATGCTTTTATCTAATAACTGCTTAGCATAATTAACATTGCTTCTCAGCGCAATTGAACGTATACCTACCCCTATGCTGCATGCTGTACATGAGGCATTAGTATACAATTTGATGAAAAAGCATAGGCGCACTAACCGCGACAAGGTTGCCTCTATGAATGGGACCCTATTCTAAATTTGGCACAGCGCTGCACGGCGACCATCGATGCCGCAGCACCGCACCAGAAGGCAGCGGGACACAGCAGCCAAACAGCGCCCTCGCTGTCTGGCAAAGCCACCCTGGCACTGGGCCCCACCAACCCACCAGCACAGCACCAAAGCAGCAATGGCCGCCGTAGAATACGTGTGATATTATTAGTCTCACCACAAGTATTCTACCCTGTAGTGTGAACAGCCTCAAAGATATGCTATTGAGAAAGTCTCCAAACCCATAAAGGGTGGGGATTGAAATTTAAAGGTGAGGTATAGAGAGGCATATCCGGCCTTAAGATGAACGTCGTTTCAGCGCATTGCCGGATCCGACGTTTAGCTTTTTCTGAATGGTTACCATGGCTGCCGGGACGTTAAAGTCCCGGCAGCCATGGTAAAGTGTAGTGGGGAGCGGGGGAGCAGCATACTTACCGTCCGTGCGGCTCCCATGGGCGCTCCAGAGTGACGTCAGGGGCGCCCCAAGCTCATGGATGACGTGATCGCATGGACACGTCATCCATGCGCATGGGGCGCTCTGACGTCATTCTGGAGCGCCCCGGGAGCCGCGCGGACTGTAAGTATACCGCTCCCCGCTACTACTATGGCAACCAGGACTTTAATAGCGTCCTGGCTGCCATAGTAACACTGAACGCATTTTGAAGACGGATCCGTCTTCAAATGCTTTCAGTTCACTCGCGTTTTTCCGGATCCGGCGTGTAATTCCGGCAAATGGAGTACACGCCGGATCCGGACAACGCAAGTGTGAAAGAGGCCTAAATGGTCATACGAGTTATGCTATAATTAAAGGGGTATTCCGGAAGTTTTTTTACTGATGACCTATTGTAGCATACCAAACCACAGGGGAAACACGTGAGGCTCACGGTGGGCCGATGGGTGCAATAGTTCATGTACTCACGGTTAGCAGATGCCTCCCGGGGCCGGCGTACAGTGGATGGGAAGACAGCACAAAATCCTCCGGGGCACTCTCTGTTGCAGGGAAAACCAGCCAGATGGAAGTTGAGGTGCCCTTGATTGTAATTGGTGTTAGGTGCTTTTGCGGCTGGGCCTCTGGTTCGTGACGCCAGCACCATTAGGTGCAAAGGTTGAGAGTAGTAGTAGTAAGAATGAGGAGTGGGTTGTTGTAAACCAGTTGAACATTTACTGAAAATTAAAAGTCTCTGGACAGTTGGTACAGTTCCTCAATGGAAAGTGTTCTGTATGGCACAAATAATGATAAGTTCTCTGGTAATCCTATTATCAGGCAATGGCAGTTGTCAATAGAGGGATTCTTCTAATGCTGATACTTTACAGGCAAACTGAAGATTTACTTTAAGTTCCAACTCTAGCACTCTGGTACTGAATATGACATTTGCGCACTTTATATTTTAAGTTAGGGCTCTTTCACACTTGCGTTGTCCTTTTCCGGCATAGATTTCCGTCGTCGGGGCTCTATGCTGGAAGAATCCTGATCAGTTTTATCCTAATGCATTCTGAATGGAGAGAAATCCGTTCAGGATGCATCAGGATGTCTTCAGTTCCGGACTGGAACGTTTTTTGGCTGGAGAAAATACTGCAGCATGCTGCGCTTTTTGCTCCGGCCAAAAATCCTGAACACTTGCCGCAAGGCATTAATCCGGATCCGGCCTTAAGCTAAACGTCGTTTCGGTGCATTACCGGATCCGACGTTTAGCTTTTTCTGAATGAAAGTGTAGCGGGGGAGCAGTATACTTACCGTCCGTGCGGCTCCCGGGGCGCTTCAGAGTGACATCAGGGCGCCCCACGCGCATGGATGACGTGATCGGATGGACACGTCATCCATGCGCATGGGGCGCTCTGACGTCATTCTGGAGCGCCCCGGGAGCCGCACGGACTGTAAGTATACTGCTCCCCCGCTCCCCACTACTACTATGGCAACCAGGACTTTAATAGCGTCCTGGCTGCCATAGTAACACTGAACGCATTTTAAAGACTGATCCGTCTTCAAATGCTTTCAGCTCACTTTCGTTTTTCCGGATCCAGCGTGTAATTCCGGCAAGTGGAGTACACGCCGGATCCGGACAACGCAAGTGTGAAAGAGCCCTTATCCAATAAGGGCGTCCCCCTCGCGGCAGGCAAACACTTCTACCACATCATTTGCAGGATACTCTTCTAAATAGGTTCAGGTTTTTCTACTATGACCCGGAAGGCTTGTGTAATGGATAAGGACAATTCTGCGCACTAACTGTCCATTTGGGTCCTGGCACTCGGAAAGTTGCTCTCAGGAACTTGTGCTAACGAGGTCCATAAGCTGAGTTTAGCTGTCACTCACTAGTCTCTCCCCATATCCAGACATGGACTTACTGTCTTCTGCTTTGCTGCTGTAGATAAATGTTAGGTGCACTCCCTTAGCCTGGCCATGACCAATAAGTAGAAATAGCAGACTACATGGTGGACGATGCCTGTTCCTCTCCTCCATGAACTTGCTTCTCCTTCTCTCACTAACTACTAACTTCCTGTCTAGACACTCCCAAGCTGTATGTATAATGTGGTGCCAGCACCACCTAGGGGCGAATGGGTGAAATGACATTGCCAGTCTGATAAAAGGAAATACCATACAATGCAAATAAACACATGTATATATATATATATATTAAGATGTTTGAAGTGTCCCATTTACACACATATGTGGGACGCTGCACTATCCCCTGGACAGGCCATCAGTATCTGATAAGTGGGGGTCTGACTCCCGGTACTCCCGCCGATCAGCTGTATGAGAAGGAATCGGTACTCCTCTGAGCACTGGGGTCTTCTTGCAGCTTACCAAGCACAGCACAGTACATAGTATAGAGGCTGTGTTTGGTATGGCGGTCAGCCCCATGAGCGATGACCGGTAAACGTGACGTCACTAGCCTAGGATAAACTGTGCGAAGGCTTCAGTGCTACTGCGAGGGTCGGTGCTTTCTCATAAAGCTGATCGGTGGGGGTCCCAGGGGTTGGACCCCCACCGATCAGATACTGATGACTTATACAGAGGATAGTTCAGCAACAAAAATGTCTCAGAAAATCCCTGTATAACGGCCCTCAGCAGTGGCTCAAAACACGTTAGAGTCCCAAGGGAGCACCTTTTTTGTATGTTTTTATGTTCTAATAAACAGTGTTTTTTTTACTTTTTTTTACGAGAGAATGCTGCAGCCTCCATTTCCTTATTTACTTGTCCTATAATTCAACACCGGGCACTTGATTGTATAACTCGTAAAACCACTTTATATGTTTATTCTGCTCTTGTAAGTATAATAAAATGTTGCACAGAGGAGGCAGATTTATAATATATTCTTATACATAGGAGCAGTATTATAGTAGTTATATTCTTGTATATAGGAGCAGTATTATAGTAGTTATATTCTCGTACATAGGAGCAGTATTATAGTAGTTATATCCTTGTACATAGGGGCAGTATTATAGTAGTTATATTCTTGTACATAGGAGCAGTATTATAGTAGTTATATTCTTGTACATAGGAGCAGTATTATAGTAGTTATATTCTTGTACATAGGAGCAGTATTATAGTAGTTATATTCTTGTACATAGGAGCAGTATTATAGTAGTTATATTCTTGTACATAGGAGCAGTATTATAGTAGTTATATTCTTGTACATAGGAGGCAGTATTATAGTAGTTATATTCCTGTACACAGGAGCAGTATTATAGTAGTTATATTCTTGTACATAGGAGCAGTATTATAGCAGTTATATTCTTGTACATAGGAGGCAGTATTATAGTAGTTATATTCTTGTACATAGGAGCAGTATTATAGTAGTTATATTCTTGTACATAGGAGCAGTATTATAGTAGTTATATTCTTGTACATAGGAGCAGTATTATAGTAGTTATATTCTTGTACATAGGAGGCAGTATTATAGTAGTTATATTCTTGTACATAGGAGGCAGTATTATAGTAGTTATATTCGTGTACATAGGAGCAGTATTATAGTAGTTATATTCTTGTACATAGGAGGCAGTATTATAGTAGTTATATTCTTGTACATAGGAGCAGTATTATAGTAGTTATATTCTTGTACATAGGAGCAGTATTATAGCAGTTATATTCTTGTACATAGGAGGCAGTATTATAGTAGTTATATTCTTGTACATAGGAGCAGTATTATAGTAGTTATATTCTTGTACATAGGAGCAGTATTATAGTAGTTATATTCTTGTACATAGGAGCAGTATTATAGTAGTTATATTCTTGTACAGAGGAGCAGTATTATAGTAGTTATATTCTTGTACATAGGAGCAGTATTATAGTAGTTATATTCTTGTACATAGGAGCAGTATTATAGCAGTTATATTCTTGCACATAGGAGCAGTATTATAGTAGTTATATTCTTGTACATAGGAGGCAATTTTTATTGTGAAAACAAACAAACAAAAATACAATAAAAATACATTCTTACAATACAAAACCCAAAAAATAACAGGCATTGTACACACAATGACTACTCGGCTAGAATGCCTATAGAATTATATTAAACTGATAAAGTCCACATTTGCTGGGGAGGAAAAAGAAGAGGGGGGGAAACGAAAAACAAAACAAACACAAAATAACATATTTTCTGTTTTAAACCAAAGACACATTCCTCCATAATTTCCTATTATTTGGGTTACTCCTTATCTCTAATGACTTAACCCACTGGAGCTCAGACATTATTTGGCTTACGGCTGTGGTGTGGTGGAATGGCTCATTGTGTATGGACACGCGGGTTCTCATGTGCCAATGGTAGTATTTTATGACAGAAATGATCAGGTACATTGTCCCCCTGTCTACATTACTATTTCTGGATGGAACAGCATAGATGATGTCAGGATAAGTCAGGGACTGCAGTAATGGGATGTTTAGCTTTTGTGACACCTCTTTCCATATTCTCCTCCCACCCCTGCAGTCAGATATGAAGTGCTCCATCGTCTCCTCCTGCTGACAACCGAGAGGACAGTTCCTATCTGAAACACTTAAAAATTTTAGGTTACCCCTAACAAATAGCTTTCCATGTAATGACAACCAAGCTATGTCAAAGAATTTGGCGGGGAGACGTTTCCCATTGAGGAGCTTCAGACTTTCTAGTAAAGTGCTAGTCACACAATCCCTCAAGACTAGTGGAGAACAAAAGAAAGCCCTACAGATCCTCACATATAGATCTTTCCTTGGCTTACCCTCAATGTAGGACTTCTCTATCTTCCACCTTCTCACACACTTCAGCCCATAGTCCAGGTACTGGGGGAGGTAGTCACTCGTCCATCGACCCCTCTTGAGACTGCCGCCTCGCACCCAAGATTCTGCAAAAGGCAATATCCAGTCCCTGACACTGTTCACCCACAGCGAGCTGTTCTCTGAGTCCAGGCAACCAAAATTAACTTTTAGAAACATGGAGTCAAAGAACACCCTTGGATTCAGCATATCCAACCCACCCTCTCTCCTCTGTAGGTAGGTGATCCCTCTTTTTATCAGGTTCAACCTGTTCCCCCACAACAGTTGGAAGAACAGGCTAAAGAGCCTAGCGGAGAAAGATTCCGGCAAAGGAAAAACGACAGAGACATACAAGAAGACAGGGACCAGGTAAGTCTTCAACATTGTAACCCTTTCTCTATAGGTCAGCCTCCAGTTCTTCCATCGCTGAACCTTTGCATTTCCGGCTTCCAACTTCTCTTCCCAATTTAGTTTGCCGTTATCATCCCTCCCAAATTTGACCCCTAGGATTTTAATATAGGTGGAGGCTCTCACAAATTGTGGCAGATCAAAATCTGGATCACTGTCTGATATCCAAAGAGCTTGACTCTTCTCAAGGTTGACCAGAGACCCTGAGGCCTCCGAGTAACTTCTGATGGCTGCAGACAACATCTCCACCTCACGAGGCTCAGATATCACTACAGTCACATCATCCGCATAGGCAACAACACTCAGGGGCAGGCAATGGGGGACCGGCACCCCCTGAAAACTACACTCCTGCAGTGACCTCAGGAATGGGTCTAGGGCAAATACATACAGCAGTGGACTCAGTGGGCAACCTTGTCTCACCCCTGCCTCAACCCTGAAGGTATCACCCTGCCAACCATTGACCAGAGGAAAGCTCTCAGCCTCGCAATACAAAGTCTTCAGCATTGCCCTGGAATACCGTACTTTGACAAAGTGGCCCATAGATACTCGTGATCTACTCTGTCAAAGGCTTTAGCCTGGTCAAGACTCACGACATATCTCCCACACCTCAGAGCTTTACATCTCTCAAACATCTCCCTTATCGAGAGGACTGCTCCAGAGATGTTCCGCCCTTTTACTGTGCCAAACTGACAACAGTGCCCGGGACAGACAAACTAATCTAGAAAAAAGAATTTTTGCCAGAATCTTTCTGTCGACATTCAAGAGGGCAATCGGCCTCCAGTTCTTGATGTCACTCGGCTCTTTACCTTTGGACAGCAGAATCAGCGAGGACACTCTCATGGATGGAGGCATCAGGTGACTTTCTAAACAATTTGTATATACATCCTCGAGGATTGGGGCCAAGAGGTCTCTGAATGTCTTATAGAATTCTGCTGTTATCCCATCTGGACCTGGTGCCTTCTTCAGATGTAACTTATCAATGGCCTCTTTAACCTCCGCCACCGTCAAATCTGCTGTCAAAGGAGAAAAGTCCAAATCATTAGTATCAGGGAGCGGAGTTGCCTCCAAGAATTGGGTCATCTTGTCACTATCCAAAACCTTCCTCTGAAACAAGTCAGCATAGTAAGATCTCACCACCCCCAGGATACCCTCCCGAGATTCTTGCAAAACACCCTGGGGGTCAGTGAGACCGGTGACAGATTTATTTGCCACTCGCTCCCGGCAATTCTCAAAGGGATCAGGAGACCCTAAGGTCCCATAATCCCGTTCAAGAACCAGGGAGGTATACCTGCTGTACTGATACTGCCTCATCTCAGATTTCAGCCGGTCAATCCTTTGTTGGTCACCCCCTCCCGCCGAATAGAGTGACTCCAATTCTTTCCGCAGCTTGAGATACTGGCCATACTTACACTTCCCCTTTATAACTGACAGTCTCTTTAGGAGGGATCTGATCTCATCCTTGACATCCTCCCACCAGTCGGCCATATTGCCATAAAAGTCCACTCTCTCTAGCTGACTCTGTATAAGAGAGTGAACATGACTCTGAACCGAAGGGTCTTCTAATAGACTGGAATTAAGTCTCCATAACCCTCTACCTGTCCCAGAACACTTTGTGACACCCAAACAGAAATATAAGGCCAGATGGTCTGAATAAGGGACGATCTTCTCATCTTTCTCACCAATGGTCTCTGTAGGACTCACCAGAGCTAAATCTATCCGACTTCTTCTTTAACCACAGAAATAAGTACATTTTGGTTTACGACCACCCTGCACAAACACATCTGACAACCCGGCCTGTTGAATGATTCTGTTTAGAACCTTGGAGTCTCTGGTAAGAGGCCTATTAGAGGTCCTGTCACTAGATGCCCTGGCGGCATTAAAATCTCCAGCCATGATGATAGGGATAGATGTGAAGAGATATGGCTTCACTTCATTATAAAGGTTAATCCTTTCAGTCACTGTCTGCGAACCATAGATATTGATGAGACGGAGCCTCCTACCCCGAATAGTAACTTCCAGAATTAGGCACCTTCCCATCAATACCTCTGTCAACCTATGTATAGTTACATCATTGGTGTTAAAGAGGATAGAGACCCCGGCACTTGGTTCTACAGCCAGTGACCAAAAGGATGGACCAGACCGCCATTCACGCTCGGCTTCCCGTAAGAGTCCTAACGTATTTAAACGTGTCTCTTGTAGGAAGAATATATCAGCATCAAGAGACCTTAGATGTTCATAAACCGCATGCCTGGTCCTCCTCACTCTGACACTGTTCACATTACTGGAGAACACTTTAAGGTTGAAGTCAGCCATCAAAGCAAAGCAAAGCACAAGTAGCAGAGATATTACCCCCATCATCATAGATCTGAGTTTGAGCCCACCTGCCGACCACCTGTCTCCATGTCTGATTCGGACAGACGTTTAGCTCGCGGGGGTTTCCTTTTTGTGGGGGGGTCGCCCTCCTGGTCCTCATTAAATTCATCTACCACTCTCTTTAACTCTCTCTCCATCTCTTCCTCAGCGTCTGACTCTGATAGGACACCGTACCTATTTGTTATGGTCATGACACCTGACCCGGGGTCTACTTTCTTTTTGGAAGGCTTTTGGACAGTGGTCCATTCCCCCTCAGGCTTACGGCTGGTTTTGTCCTTCTTCCGTCTTTTCTGTGGATTTATTGATGCTGGGGCAGAAGACGACGTGCCCACAACCTGCTCAGTGACCTCCCCGTTCCCCTCAGTGGCTCCTGGCTGGGACTGGTCAGACACTATGTCACCTATATTATCACCCATATTGTGCTGAGGCTCGGGCGGTGTCACTGCTGACCCTGACAACAACATCTCCTCCTCTAGGTCATCTGCCCCTTCCAGCAAGTCCTCATCAGGGAAGTCCTTACAAACATTATGCCAGGCGTCTGGACAGTCCCTGTGGGAGTGACCGATCCTACCACAGAGGTTGCACCGGATGTTCTGGCAGGTGGCGCTGACATGGCCGATCTCCCCGCATAAATTACATTTTACCAGGGTGCACACACTCGCAATATGACCGGCCTTTCCGCATTTAAAACATTTTCTAGGCTGACCCGCATAGAAGCATACCCCTTTCTCCCGGCCAATAAAGAATGAGTTGGGCAGATGTTGGGTAATGTTGTTAACCTGCCATAACTTTACCAGGACCTTCCACCCCCCAGTCCATATGCCATCCTCGTCCCTAGTCTTGGTGAGATCTGACATTAGGTCACAGTGTCTTTTTAGCCATACAACAATATCCTGGTAGGGTACCGACTCGTTCCAGAATATTATGGTGACCATTGCTGTGTCTGGTCTAGAGATGGGGATGAGGCTGAACTTATTCCAGCCATCAGCATCTCTCACCCGGGAGAAATGAGCCCAGAAGCGGTCCAGGTCAGACATGAGTTTAAAGCTGACGTCATACCCCTGCCTGTCAGGAAGGTTTATCACTGCCAGGATGTTAGATGGCAGGAAACCCATTTGGTGGCACAGAAGTTCACGGACCACAAACCTCCTGTCAGGCAACTCCTCCTTGGCCCCTCTATGTCTGAACCTGACCACATTCCTCCTCTTAAAAGCCTGACCTGTATAGTTCACATTAGATGTGAAGGATGGTGACCCACGGCTCCAGGCATTACCAGAGGAGACACCACCAGTTCCACCCTCCTGCTGAACTTGGGGGCGCTGTGGTGGCTGCTGACCACCTGCACTATGGGGGTCTGACACTTCTGGTGTAACTAAAGGGGGGAAGTGCTGTGCATCAGACTGTACAGCCCCCTCCCCACCACCATCCTTTATACTCTGCGGGTCACAAGCCTCTGAAGGCTGACCCAATGGTGGACCCGAGTCTAGAGATGACCCCAAATCCCACACAGACTGTGAAGCGCTCCCCTCTGCAGAAACATCATCAGTAACATCACATGCAGTCATATCAATGCAGTCACTGGCAGTATGATCCTGCTGTACAGAGCCCCGACAGTCCTGCTGAGCCATGACCTGTGAGCTCTCTGCTGCACTGCTGCCTTCAGGCGAGAGTCCACAGTCCTGCTGCTCTCTACTGCCCCCCAGGACTTGTGGTGACTGCACTGCTACTGCAGAGTTACCTTCTGGTTTCAGTCCACAGTCCTGCTGCTCTCTACTGCCCCCCAGCGCTTGTGGTGACTGCACTGCTACTGCAGAGTTACCTTCTGGTTGGAGTCCATAGTCCTGCTTCACAGTACAAACTGCTGGAACTTGTGGTACCTTTTGAGGAGTCTCTGCAGGTCTTTGCTGGTGCTGGACACTTTCTTCCACGTCTCTGTACAAATTCCCTTTCTCAAAAGGGAAGCTGGCTGGTCTGAGGACTGGTCTTGCACAGGCCTGCTGGGTGTCATCTGGACAGGTTAGAGACCTGGGTTTAGATGGAGATGGTTCTGGCGCAGGTCTTTCCTCATGTCTTTGCTGGTTCCTGAAGGATTCAGCGACTGGTCCCATCTGCTCCAGTACAGCCTCCATGTCCTGCACAGTGTCAGCGAGCTGCACAGCGAGGGAGCTCAGCTTCTTGTCATGAACAGCCTGATTGTTGGGGTTTGCTGCCTTTAGCTTATAGACACAATCTATCTGCTTCTGCAGCTGTAGTTTTGTCTTTTTTAATGTCTCTAGTCTCTTGACCAGAGCTGGGATCCGCTCGGCCAGACTTAGTTCTGGTGCACGCTGAGTATTGGGGGACTGTGTCGGCAGTGTACTCACAGAATGGCTCCTTACAGGCGTCCCTCTGCTTGGTCCTTGCACTGGACTTGGTGCAGCCGTGGTCACTGCTGCGAGGTCACTATCTCCAGATTGGTGACTGGGCCCCTGGTTCTTCCCAGTGACCGCACTTGTGGCCCCATGAAGCCTTCCTGCAGTACTCCCTCTGGTCTCATCTGTCGTGTTGGCGACTTTTGCGCTGTTCCCACTTCCATAACGTGTGCGGTCAGACCGCATCAGGACAGACTGTTGCAGATTCTCCTGCATGGTCTGCTTCTCCAGGGATGTTCTCCTCTGTCTGACTGCGGGTGGGGTGGATTGCACACCTGCAGCCATGCTCTTACTCAGTGATGTTTCTTTCTTTACTTCAAACATTTTCTTTTCTTCTTTGCTTCCTGCTGCACTGGGACTGGCAACACTCGGAACATTCCTTCCTTCCAAAGAAACTTTTGGATAATTATCCATGGTGTGAGAGGTCTGGGAATTGTTTCCCAGAATAGGCCTTGAAGCCTGGGCCTTGCTTGGGGAGCATTCCCACCCAGAGTGGCCCCGCCCTGGGCTTTCTCCAGACATCCAAAGCCTCAGGAGAGCTACTGACACACGTCCTCACAGCTAGGAGGCAGTATTATAGTAGTTATATTCTTGTACATAGGAGGCAGTATTATAGTAGTTATGTTCTTGTACATAGGAGCAGTATTATAGTAGTTATATTCTTGTATATAGGAGCAGTATTATAGTAGTTATATTCTTGTATATAGGAGCAGTATTATAGTAGTTATATTCCTGTACATAGGAGCAGTATTATAGTAGTTATATTCTTGTACATAGGGGCAGTATTATAGTAGTTATATTCTTGTACATAGGAGCAGTATTATAGTAGTTATATTCTTGTACATAGGAGCAGTATTATAGTAGTTATATTCCTGTACATAGGAGCAGTATTATAGTAGTTATATTCCTGTACATAAGAGGCAGTATTATAGTAGTTATATTCTTGTACATAGGAGCAGTATTATAGTAGTTATATTCTTGTACAGAGGAGGCAGTATTATAGTAGATATATTCTTGTATATAGGAGCAGTATTATAGTAGTTATATTCTTGTACATAGGAGGCAGTATTATAGTAGTTATATTCTTGTACAGAGGAGCAGTATTATAGTAGTTATATTCTTGCACATAGAAGGCAGTATTATAGTAGTTATATTCTTGTACAGAGGAGCAGTATTATAGTAGTTATATTCCTATACATAGGAGGCAGTATTATAGTAGTTATATTCCTATACATAGGAGGCAGTATTATAGTAGTTATATTCTTAACCAAATTTCTTTTTATTCAAAGAATGAGGCATAACAATTAATCACAAACCATTGTAGCATTACTGGTAAGGCATAACCACAAATCGTCCATGGACGTGACCACAATTGCATGTCAGTGCAACACATGTTGTACGAAATGAAACATCAGATGTGACAGACAATAAAAATCAAATATAACACAAATAAGAGGAAAAGAGAGTTTTCCCAGCTCCGTCAAGCAAACATCCTATATGTCTTCCAGGGTGACCAGATTTTCAGAAAGCGGGATCGCGTGCAAGATTCCCAATGGGCCAGCTCTTCGAATCTGTAGATCTGATCCACCTTATCCCTCCACATCGAAATAGTGGGGGGTTCAGTATCCTTCCAAAGCAGCGGGATGAGTAGTCTCGCCGCCGTGATGAGCATAGTAGGAAGATCAGATCTACAGGGGGACAGCGAATCATTAGGGCACCAAAGCAGGATCAGTTTAGGATCCAGCTTAACCTGCTTAGCACACACCTCATTTATCAGAGCTTCTATACTGGTCCAGAACGCTTTAATCTTTTCACAGTGCCACCAAATGTGTGATAGAGAGCCTACGTCTTTTCTACACCTCCAGCACTCACTTGGGAAATCTGCGTTAAGCCTATGCAAGAACTCCGGGGACTTGTACCATCTTGTAAGCAGCTTATACAAGTTTTCTTGTATCTTAATACAGCGGCTAAAGCCGTGAGAGTGTGTAAGGACAAAAGCCCTTTCCGGGTCTGTAAGGTGGATGGACAGTTCCCTTTTCCATGAAGAAAGGAAGTGTAGCTCAGGGGGGGAGGCTGAGAGTAACTCCTTATATATAGTAGATAGCGGTTTAGGGATCCTACGAGTGTCTGATAACCTCCTAAACAGCCAAGAGGGGGGCCCAGAGGTGGTGGGGGGCGGTAGCTTAACCATCTTAATCTCCTTCTGCAGGGCGAAACTCTGTAGGAAGGAAGCTTTTTTGACTTTAGGGTCATTCAAGACCGTGGACCAATCCAGGGTTCCATCTGGGGACCTAATCTCACTTAAAGGGGTCTCGGCCAAAAGAGGCCAGATACCCGAGGGCTTCTCGGCTTCCGGATGAACATAAAACTGCAAAGAGGAGAGTGGAGTACCCGGTATGGGGAATGCAAGTGTTCTATCCTTAAACTGCTTGGCCCACTAAACCAACATACCCTTCCATAGGAGTGGCAAAGAGGAACTACCCGGAGAACAAGGGGACAGCCCCCAGAGAATCCGCTTCATTCTGGTGGAGAGCAGGGAGCGCTCAAGACACACATATGGAGCACTATAAGTGCTATTAAGGAGGGATAGACCTCTAAATAGTTGAAAGGCCATATAGTAGGAACGCATGTCGGGCAAACCAAAGCCACCAAACCTCCTCTCTCTGGTCAGCACGGAATAAGCAATTCTGGAGGGTTTGCTTCCCCACAAAAAGAAGGAGAAAACTCTGCAGATGTCTACAAAAAATGAGTGTGGCAACCAGATAGGCAAAACCTGCAGAAGGTACAAAAATTTAGAAGCTATAAAGGTCTTAAGGTAGTTCCTCTTGCCACACCAAGAAATAAAGGGCAGTTTAATAGAGTGCAGTTGCTTCCTAACTGAGGATAATAAGGGGGCATAATTCAGAGCAAATAAGTCCTTCGCCTGAGCCGGGACGTGCACACCCAAAAATACTATGTCTTTTGTAGCCTGAAGGGCCTCTTTAACCGATTCTGGACAAGTAACGTTTAGGGCCATAGACTTGCTATAGTTGATTTTAAAGTTTGACACATAGCCAAACTCCTCAAAAAGAGACAAAAGCCTAGGGAAGGATGTTTCGAGATTGGAAGTCATGATAAGTAGGTCATCAGCAAATGCGGCTGTCAAGTGGGTCCGCGAATCAATGGTAAGGCCCCTAACTGCAGGATCCTGCCGGATCTTACACAGCAAAGTCTCCATCACTATGACAAACAGAGATGGGGAAAGAGGACATCCCTGCCTCGTCCCATTGGATATGGAAAAGGAGGGAGAAAGCGTACCATTTATTTTGAGTCTGGCAGACGGGGCTGAGTACAGAGTGAAAATCGCAGATATAAACGAATCTGGGAAACCAAACCTCGACAGGGCCCGCGACATATAATGCCAACCGACCCTGTCGAAGGCCTTCTCCGCGTCCGTGCTCAGCAAAGCCAGAGGCGTGGAGGAGCTTTTAGCCCAATCCATAAGATGGAGCAAACGTATCGTGTTTTCACAGCCCTGTCTGCCACGCACAAACCCCACTTGCTCGCTATCAATAAGACCCGGCAGGATCAGCTGTATTTGCTGTGCCAAAATCTTGGCCCACCACTTGACATCCGCATTTAGCAGTGAAATCGGGCGATAACTGCCACAGTGGAGGGGGTCTTTGTTTTCCTTATGGATTATAGTTATGTGGGCCTCTAACGTTTGGGGGGGTAGAGAACCTCCAGTCAGGAGGAATTTACAGAGTGCCTGAAAATGAGGAGTCAAAACGTCCTTGAAGGTCTTGTAATATGATATAGGGAGTCCATCCGGGCCTGGACTTTTACCTGAAGGTATGGAGGAAAGGACTTTGCTAATTTCCTCTCTTGATACAGGGGCGACCAGTTGGGAAGCTTGTAGGGGACTAATAGAGGGCAGCTGCAGAGTGGATAGGAACTCATCTGTGGCTTGCTCAATAGAGGCTGAACCAGGACGTTCTGGGGTGGGGAGGTTATACAGATCCGCATAAAAAGCGCTAAACGCTTTTGCTATGTCATGAGTTGACTTGTGTTTGTTGCCCTTTGCATCTAGAATAGCAGGGATAAATGAATCCATGTGGCGTTGCTTAGCCATAGCAGACATCAATTTATTTCCTTTGTTCCCATGGGCATAGGCTTTAAACTTGGAGCGGAATATAAGTTTCGCGGATTTGGCATTAAGCAGGTTCTTCAGATCCGTCCTGGCCTCCACTAATTCAGCAGCCACAGCCTGAGCCTGGGTTTGTTTATGCGTCAATTCGAGACTCGCTATGCGGGACAGCAGGTCATCTACAGCCTTGGAGCGCTGTCTTTTAACATGCGAGCCCAGGGCTATTAACTCTCCCCTGACCACCGCCTTATGAGACTCCCACAAGATGGAGGGAGAGGGAGGGGGGTCGCCTACTGCATTAAGAGAGAAGAATTCAGACATAACCCGGGAAATTCTAGTAGCATGTGCAGGGTCAGAGATCAAGGTGTCATTAAGACGCCATATTCTTTCCCTTTTAGGGAGAGCGGTCATAGACACCCAGAGAAATACTGGGGCGTGATCAGATAGCGTGATGTTCCCAATCCTCGTGTCTACCACCTGGGGAATATGGGGGGAGGACAGAAATAAATAGTCCAGCCTATGGAAGGACTTTTTTGAATTAGAATAAAACGTATAATCCCTACCAGAGGGATGCATAGTGCGCCACACATCAATAACCCGCAATTTCTTCAGCGCAGTCTTCAGACGGCGCAGAAGTTTGTGGGACAACTCAGACCTCTGAGAGGACGAGTCAAGGCCTGGCTCCATAGTCACATTAAAGTCACCTCCTAGTATAAGCATACCCTAACTAAAAGCCTGTAGTTGCTCAAGAGTCCGAACGAGCCAGGGGATCTGACCCCTATTAGGGGCATATATGTTAGCCAGGGTAACAGGCGCGTCAGCGATGTGCCCCTTAACAAACAAGAAGCGACTGTCTGTGTCTGCAAGGACAGCGGAGTGTTTGAAGGGTAGGCGCTTGTGGACGGCCACGCTGACACCCCTGCTAGCCGAGGCAAAAGAGTTATGAAACCATTGTGGGAATGCGTTTGGGGACAACTTCGGGATTTTTCCCGATTTAAAATGAGTCTCTTGGAGTAATACAATGGAGACCTCATCTTTCTGTATCAAAGAGAGCACCTGAGACCGCTTACATGGCTCGTTCAGACCCTTGGCATTCAGTGAGGCAACTACAACAGAGGCCATGGCAAAGACAGAGGAGGCCTGTCGGCCCAGAGCAAGAGGACATCCAGTCTGGACAGCAACGGACGGAGTAAGGAGAAGGAGGAGAGGAAGGAGGACAAAGGGAAAGTCAAAATAAAAATAAAAGACATAACAAATGAGACAGAAACACAATCCATGTAACAGAGAATGTCTCCCCATGGACAGGGAGCACGTGACCCCACCCAGCATCTGACATGATGGAGATCCTTTTTCATGGCGGCGGACAGCCAGGATCTATCAGAGGGGGGCTCCTGTCTGGCCACCAGGTGGTGTAAGGAAGGGAGTAGGGGAGAGGGAATGATCAGTAACATAACTGACATAGAGGCAAACATATAACCCCCGCCAAACTAACAGTGCAAACAATGTGCCAAAGCACAATCCGCAACCTGTATCTTGTGCAGGCAAGGTAGTAATATAAAGGGCAAAACCCAAAGCCCATGATAACGGGGCAGTGGGCTAAGACCTTGAGTAAGAAACAAACGGGCAAAAAAAAACTCAGACAGAGCCAAACAGAGTCCCTCCAGCCTGAAACCCATAAATGTCCCAGGACAAAGGACTCAGTAGTGAGTGAACAAAAGGGACATCAGCTTCTCACGAAGCAAAGTCATGGAACAGGTACTTGCGACCGGCCTTTTCCTTGCTTCTCTGGTCTGGATGGCGAAACTTGCTGCCACGAATACACCCCCGGAGGGGAAGGCAGGGGATCCCCTTGATCAGCCGGCATCCACGAGGGGACTGTGATGGGTGCGATCCCAAGAGGGCCCCAAATAGCTTTAAGGTCTCCCGGGGTCCACACCGTGTACTGCCTTCCATTTTTCAAGATGGCCAGACCGAAGGGGTAGAGCCACCGGAATGGCGTAGCTGTGGCTTTAAGGGCCTCCAGGAGCGGCTTCACGATGCGCCTCTTGGCCAAGGTGGAGGGGGCCAGATCCTGAAAGAATAGGACTGGGGTCTCGCCATACATGATGCGATTGGCCTCCCTTCCCGTCTTAAGCAGTGCAGCAGTGTCCACATAGCTGAGGATGCCGCATACCACATCCCGCGGCGGCTCACCAGGTTTCGGTTTGGGCCTCAAAGCCCTGTGAATGCGCTCAAGCACAACCGGAGCTGCTCTTTCAGCTCCCAGCAGGGAGGAGAAAATTTTGCATGCCACTGAATTAAGCGCGTCGATCCCGATATTTTCGGGTAAGCCGCGGATGCGAATATTTCGCCGCCGACTCCGACTCTCTTGGTCTTCAATGTGCGATAGCGCATCATTTTTATAGGCGCAAGAGCAGATTCCAGAATATCTCTGAGGACTGCTTTGGAGAGCGAGGAGCTTTTTCGCAATGGTCTGCGATCGGAGACATCGGAGGCACTTCCCGCCTCAGAGCCTTCCTCTGCTTCAGAGAGCTGCCGCGCCTTCTTGGACGCTTCAGCAGCAGGGGTCCTGGACTGTTTCTTGAGGTATTTATCCATCTCCGGTTGCCTGGAACGGGCCCCTGTCGGCTCTGGTGTTTCAGGGTGACGATCCTTGCCTGGTTTCCCCATTTGCACCGAGTAAATAGCTAATAAAAGGGGTTATAATAGCTGTCAGGGAGAGGAGCTCAGGAACAAGCAGCCATTCAACTCCGAGGTCAGGCTCCGCCCCAGTAGTTATATTCTTGTACATAGGAGCAGTATTATAGTAGTTATATTCTTGTACATGGGAGCAGTATTATAGTAGTTATATTCTTGTACATAGGAGCAGTATTATTGTAGTTATATTCTTAACCATATTTCTTTTTATTGAAAAAGAGCAAAAGATCAGGGTCGAGGCCCATACATGACATTTCAGTGGTGATGACAAATCTCCATATACTCATCTAGCATATACATCATGCATAGGCAATACAATCAATCTTGTCATAGTTAATAAGAAACATCAAATAAAAAAATGTAAAAGGGGGAAGAAGGGAAAGGAACAATCAGGAGGGAGGGAAGGGAGGAGGGGGGGAAACGAGGAAGTGAGATAACTTCTGCTCTATCATGTAAAATTTCTATGAACTTTCCATGGGGACCACAATTTTAAGAAGCGGGCACGTGAGTTAGTCTCCCAATGCGCAAGCTCCTCGAACCGGTAAATCTGGTCCACCTTGTCAGTCCACATATGGAGAGTCGGCGGGGAGTCGTTCTTCCACAAAAAGGGAATGAGTAGCTTAGCTGCTGTAAGCAGCATCGTGGGGAGGTCATGCTTAGAGGGAGTTAGAGAGCTGTTAGGGCACCATAAGAGCACCAGTTTAGCATCTATCGATACCTTAGTGTTGCAAATTTGGTTGACCACTGACTCAATTGACTTCCAAAACGGTTGAATCTTGTGACAAAACCACCAAATATGCGACAAAGACCCAATACCTGTACCACATCTCCAACACGATTCAGGGACCTCAGGGTTCAATTTATGCAAGAACTCGGGTGTTTTGTACCATCTACTGAGAAGCTTAAATGAATTCTCTTGAATCCTCACACAACGACTGAAGCCGTGTGAGTGGGACAAGATGGACGCCTTCTCCGGCTCCGTAAGAGACATGGAGAGCTCCCGCTCCCAGGAGACCAAATAATGTAGCTCTGGGGGTAATGAAGAAAGTATTTCTTTATACATCTGAGATAGCGGTCTAAGGGGAGGTTTAGTAGCCAAAACCTTCTTTTCAAGCCAGGAGGGGGAGCTATGACCTGTAAAAGGCCCAATACACTTTTTAGTGTCTCGTTTAAAATCTGCTAAATGGAAAAAAGGCGCAGTTCTAACCTCAGGGAGGTCCACCACTGAATCCCAGTTCAAACTGCCGTCCGGGAGAAGGACATCCCGCAGAGGAATGTCAGCGAGCTTAGACCAAATCCCGGAGGGGTTTAGTACAGAGGGGTGGATGTGGTTTTGTAATAAGTTAAGTGGCATACTAGGGTTAGGAAAATTAAAAATGCGAGACTGAACCATTTTGGACCATTCAACCAGCATACCCTTCCAAACCGGAGAGGAGTAGTAGTGATTGGCCGAAAGAGGCCTAATGCCCCACAAAGTAAGTAGTTCCTGGTTCGTGAACAGTACATTTTCAAGGCGGGAGCAAAGAGAACTAGAGTGACGAGTCATGAAAGCCACACATCTACAGAGCTGTACAGCATTATAATACAATTTCACATCTGGCATCCCAAAACCACCAAACCTTCTGTCCCTCGTGAGAACCGAATAAGCTATACGCGGAGATTTCCCATTCCACAGGAAGCGTGTGAATATTCTCCTTATTTCCGTAAAATATGAGTTTGGCAACCAAATAGGAAGCACTTGCAGCAAATACAAAAATTTGGGAAGAATAAAGGTCTTAAGGTAATTCTTTCTCCCTACCCAGGAAACAAATGGAAGCTTCAAATTTTGTAAATGCGTACGCACAGTTTTTAGAAGCGGTATATAGTTAAGGGAAGCCAGATCCTGTACATTGGCCGATATGTGAGTCCCCAAATACGCAATGTCTCTGGAGGCCCAAACGAGTGGAGTAGCACGCCTGATAGCATTAATCACCGCTTGTGGGCAGGAGATGTTGAGAGCCATGGATTTCCCATAATTAATTTTAAAATTGGATATAAATCCAAAGTCTTTAAATATAGTCAGTAATTTGGGTAAAGCCTCCTTAGGATTAGAGATCATGACCAATAAGTCATCCGCAAATGCTGCAGCAACATGTGTAGAAGCGCCGATCTGAAGACCTTTAATATCTGGATCCCCTCTTATTTTACACAGAAGGGTCTCCATTACTAAGACGAATAGCGCAGGAGAGAGGGGGCAACCCTGCCTCGTCCCGTTAGTGATGCGAAATGGGGGCGACAATGCACCGTTGACTTTGACCCTGGCAGAGGGGGACGAATACAGGGTATAAATGGCTGCAATGAATTGATCCGGAAGACCAAACCTCGACAGGGTCCGCGACATATAGTGCCAGCTGACCCTGTCGAAGGCCTTTTCTGCATCGGTGCTAACCAACACCAAAGACTTAGAGGATCTTTTGGCCCAATTTACAAGATGAAGAAGCCGTACCGTATTATCGGACCCCTGTCTGCCATGGACAAAGCCAACTTGATCTCCATGAACGATGTCAGGGAGAACATCCTGAAGCCTTGTAGCCAGAATCTTCGCCCACCACTTCACATCACAATTAAGCAAAGAGATCGGCCTGTAGTTGCTGCAGCAAGTTGGATCCTTATTCTCCTTATGCAGGACAGTGATGTGCGCCAATAAAGAGTGAGGAGCCAGGGAACCCCCGGAGAGAAGATAATTGCACAAATCCCTGAAGCGGGGAATTAAAACGTCCTTAAAGGACTTATAATATGCGATGGAGAAACCGTCTGGGCCCGGGCTTTTGCCCGAAGGAATGGACGCGAGCACCTTCTGAATCTCAGAATCAGTAATGGGCCTAGTAAGCTGGGACGCCTTGGTTGAGGATATAGAGGGAAGGTCTAGTGTCTGTAAAAACTTATCTGTTGCCTCTGAAAGATCACTAGTAGTGGACCCCTCAGGGGCGGGTAAGTTATATAAGGCTTCATAAAAGGCGCAAAATGCCTTGGCGATATCAGGAGTAGACTTATGTGTCTTGCCTTTGGAGTCCTTAATAGAGGAAACAAAGGAGTCAGAGAACTGCTTTTTGGCAATCGCCGACATCAGTCTGTTTCCTCTATCTCCGTGAGCGTACGCCTTAAAACGTGAGCGCAGGACCAGCTTAGCAGAGGTGACATTTAATAGATTTCTCAAGCGTACTCTAGCCTCAGTAAGATCCTTCAAACATCGCTTGGCCTGTGACTCCTTGTGAGAGGATTCAAGGCGAGCAATGTCTGCTAGTACGGAATCTAAGGCCTGCGTCCTCTGTTTCTTCACATGAGCTCCTAACGCGATAAGTTCCCCCCTAATTACTACCTTATGGGATTCCCATAATATGGAAGGAGAAGGAGGAGAGTCAGGTGTATCATTAAGTTTGAAAAACTCAGAAATCGACTTCTCGATTTTGCAAGCGTGGGTGGGATCCAAAATCAAGGTGTCGTTGAGACGCCATAAACGTTCTTTTCTGAGTGGTTCAGACAGGGAGAAATTAATAATAACAGGCGCGTGGTCGGATAGCGTAATACTACCAATCCGGGCTCCAGAGACATTGCGCATGTGCGAGTCAGACAAGAACAGGTAATCCAATCTATGGAAGGACGACTTGGCATGTGAATAATACGTATAGTCCCTGCCACTGGGATTCAAAGTACGCCACACATCCCTGACCTTCAATTTTCGTAGGGAAGATTTAAGCCTTTTCAAAAGTCTGTAGGACACAGACGGTCTGCCCACGGAGGTATCCACCGCCGGTTCAAGGGCAACATTGAAGTCGCCCCCCAGAACTAACAGTCCATCAGAAAAGGATGCCAGTAGGTCAAGGGTCTGAACGAGCCATGGTACTTGGCCTCTATTAGGCGCATATAGATTGGCGAATGTAACCGGTGAGTCGCTTAAAACACCCTTTACAAAAATGTACCGTCCCTCAGGGTCCGTCGAGGTAGCGGTGTGCTTGAATGGTATTGTAGTTATATTCTTGTACATAGGAGGCAGTATTATAGTAGTTATATTCTTGTACATAGCAGGCAGTATTATAGTAGTTATATTCTTGTACATGGGAGCAGTATTATAGTAGTTATATTCTTGTACATAGGAGCAGTACTATAGTAGTTATATTCTTGTACACAGGAGCAGTATTATAGTAGTTATATTCTTGTACACAGGAGCAGTATTATAGTAGTTATATTCTTGTATATAGGAGGCAGTATTATAGTAGTTATATTCTTGTACATGGGAGGCAGTATTATAGTAGTTATACTCCTGTACAAAGGAGCAGTATTATAGTAGTTATATTCTTGTACATAGGAGCAGTATTATAGTAGTTATATTCTTGTATATAGGAGGCAGTATTATAGTAGTTATATTCTTGTACATAGGAGCAGTATTATAGTAGTTATATTCTTGTACACAGGAGCAGTATTATAGTTGTTATATTCTTGTACATAGGAGCAGTATTATAGTAGTTATATTCTTGTACATGGGAGCAATATTATAGTAGTTATATTCATGTACATAGTAGCAGTATTATAGTAGTTATATTCTTATACATAGGAGCAGTATTATAGTAGTTATATTCTTGTACATAGGAGCAGTATTATAGTGGTTATATTCTTGTACATAGGAGCAGTATTATAGTAGTTATATTCTTGTACAGAGGTGCAGTATTATAGTAGTTATATTCTTGTACATAGTAGCAGTATTATAGCAGTTATATTCTTGTACATAGGAGCAGTATTATAGTAGTTATATTCTTGTACAGAGGAGTAGTATTATAGTAGTTATATTCTTGTACATAGGAGCAGTATTATAGTAGTTATATTCTTGTACAGAGGTGCAGTATTATAGTAGTTATATTCTTGTACATAGTAGCAGTATTATAGCAGTTATATTCTTGTACATAAGAGGCAGTATTATAGTAGTTATATTCTTATACATAGGAGCAGTATTATAGTAGTTATATTCTTGTACATAGGAGCAGTATTATAGTAGTTATATTCTTGTACCGGGGTGCAGTATTATAGTAGTTATATTCTTGTACATAGTAGCAGTATTATAGTAGTTATATTCTTGTACATAGGAGCAGTAATATAGTAGTCATATTCGTGTACATAGGAGCAGTATTATAGTAGTTATATTCTTGTACATAGGAGGCAGTATTATAGTAGTTATATTCTTGTCAATTATCTTTTTATTGAGCAAGGTCAAGCATAAAGATACAGAGTTGACAAACCATACACATTGGTATCGGGGCATAAGCAATGCAAAACTCAATCGAGGATAGGCACACCCTCAAATATAGACATGAACTACAAGTACAAGTCATACAGTGTGAATCCCTGAGAAGCATGGAAAGACAGTGAATAAGGCACTTATCTAGTAAACAGGTGGTACACACTTTGTTCTATGATGAAGCAATCCCCAAGGGTTATACTCTTATAAAGTGCGGATACTGTGTGTATTAGGCCTTTAAGGACCTCTAAAATTGATGAGGCAACAGCCCCATGAACATAAATAAACAATAACAAACAAAAAAATCTCTAGTTACTACATGTGTAGAAAGTATTTCAAGGTGCTTAGGCAGTTATACATTGCATTAAGCTATGACCGGGTCATTAGACCTTTATTAAGCAGCTGATAGTGTAGACGCCCGAAATTGTAACCAAGGACTCCACATCTTAACATGTTTCTCATGGGTTCTGGACTCCCAGCTGGCTAACTCTTCCAAGCGCTGAATGTGATCTACTTTATGTATCCATTGAGGAATGGTAGGAGGATCAGTACTGAGCCATCTCTGAGGAATGAGAAGCCTCGCTGCTTGAATTAGCTGAGTGGCTAGGCAGCCTCTAGATGGGGAAAGCGCTTTTGTAGGTAACCACAGAAGGACCAAATCTGGCGTTAATATCATGTCAGTGTGGAAAATCGATTTCAGTGCATTAGAGATTCCATCCCAAAATGGCTTTATCCCAGAGCAGTACCATAGAATGTGTGAAAGATTACCCTCCCCTGAGTTACACCTCCAACACTTATCAGTAGAACACAGCCCTCTTGAGAACATCTGTTTGGGTGTCATATACCACTGGGTTAATACCTTAAAGGAGTGCTCCTGTACCTTGACGCATCTGGAGAAGCCATGGGAATGCGCATAAAGCCGGAGGATGTCTGTCTCGGAGAAGGTTCTGTTTAACTCAATCTCCCATGTTTTCAAAAACTGCGGGAGATCATTGGATCTTGGTATGTTTAGTGCTAGGTAGAGCAATGAGATTAATCTCTTATGTGGCGAATTAGAGGATATAATCTTCTCAAACCAAGTTTGTTCCATAACCAGAGCTTTCTTATCTAATAGGGTCTTACTGACAGACCTAAAATCTGCCAAATCTAGAAAGTTGCTAGACCTCATGGTGTTCTTGAAAGTATGAACATCTGACAGTTTGCCTAAGGCATCATCTAAAAACACCTTTGTTGCGAAATCCTTCAGGTGGCACCACCCTGGAGGAATGTGTGTTGCTGCAGGCCTAACTGAGTAAGGGATCAGGTCAGCCCACATTACTGAAGAGGGATTACGTAGCAAATCGTGATCCCTATTTAGCTGCTTAACCACCAGACTTGTGCCCCTAAGCAGTATATGTGCATGCAAAGAGTTCAGGCCCCATAGCGCAGCCCTCTGAGACTGAGATAGTTGAAACACTTCTAGCTCATTACCTACTGTTGAGCAGCTAGGTACATGGAGCTGCATCCATCTTCTGAGATGAATTGCCCTGTAATAAAGCTGAACATCAGGTAACGCGAATCCCCCTTGATTCTTCCGTAAGATCAATCTGCTATGTGCAATCCTGGCACCCTTCCCCCCCCCCCCACAGATAGTTAGAGAATAATCTGCGGATCTGCGTAAAAAATGAGGTAGGGAGTAGGATAGGCATACAATATCTTCGGGAGTACAAAGGCTTCCTCCCTAACCACGAGGTGTATGGAATACGGAGAGAACCAAGTTGACTCTGCACATCAGATATCAGGGGTTTATAGTTCAACTGAAATATATTCCTTAAATCAGACGGGATTTTAATACCTAAATAAGAAATATGTGAAGTTTGCCAGATGAAGGGTGTCGTGGCCTTAAGAGAGAGAACGCTTCTTGAGGGAGCCGTTATATTCATAACTTCAGATTTATAATAGTTTACCTTATAATTGGAGATCTTGCCATAAAAGTCAAACAGAGAGAGAAGATGCGGGAAGGCCTCGACCGGGTTGGAAACCAGCACCAACAGATCATCAGCATAGTCGACATTAGTGTACTCAATGATGTCGTTTTTGGCTCTAACTCCTCTGATGCCAGGGTGGTTCCTAATGGCTTGAAGGAGAGTCTCCATTACTAAGATATAGAGAGCTGGCGACAAGGGGCAACCCTGTCGGGTGCCATTGTGGATGGGGAATGACGGCGACAAAGTGCCGTTGACTCTAATTTTAGCACTCGGGTTGGTGTATAAGGTCATGATCGCTCTCTGAAATTGCTCTGGGATACCGAAACTATGTAGCGTCTTATTCATAAAGTTCCAATTCACCCGATCGAAGGCCTTCTCCGCATCCACACTCAAACAGGTCAGGGGGAGACCTTGTCTCTTTGCCCACTGAATGCTCATAACAACTCTGCAGGAGTTATGGTTCCCCTCCCTTCCCGGCACAAACCCAGCGTGGTCAGGATGTATTAACTTAGGGAGGAACGAGCTAAGACGAGAGGCCAAGAGCTTAGCCCAGACCTTAATATCCACATTTAAGAGAGATATGGGCCTATAACTCCCGCATAGTGTAGGGTCCTTCCCCGGCTTAGGCAAGATGGTTACAGTGGCTTCTAGGGATTGACTATGCAGTTGCCCCCCTGTAAGAAGCGCATTACACCAGTTTGTAAGGTGTGGACAAAAAATGTCCGCAAATTTCCTGTAATATCCCACAGGAAATCCATCCGGACCGGGGCATTTTCCAATGGGCATGGATTTCAGGATCTTCTTTACTTCTA
Source organism: Bufo gargarizans (assembly GCF_014858855.1). Taxonomy (NCBI): domain Eukaryota; kingdom Metazoa; phylum Chordata; class Amphibia; order Anura; family Bufonidae; genus Bufo; species Bufo gargarizans. The sequence continues at coordinate 681,877,049 of NC_058081.1, forward strand.
ATTGAGTGACCGGTACCGTCAATGTGTTCCCTTCCTCACTACTAAGTCGGGGTAACTTTAAGTGGTGTAAGAAATCAGTTATCACTGAGTCTGCAGTTGGGTCTGGACGAGAAGCTCGGTTATCAAGCCCGTATAGCCCTTGATAAAATTTCTGAAACTCTTTGGCTATGTCTGCAGTCTTATGCAGCGGTTTACCTCCTTCGGACTTGATACTGGAGATGTACATAGAGTCCTTCCTCTGCTTAATGAGGGAAGCCATTAACTTTGTGCCCTTATCTCCATGAGAGAAAAAGCGAAACTGAGCATACTGATAGGCCCTGGCATGGCATGCGTTTAGATGATCTTTCAGTTTTGCTCTCAGGAGAAGGAGTTCCTGCTGTGTCCTCAAGGCTTTCGACCTCTTACGTATAGTCTCCAGTTCGGTGATCTGCTTAAGAAGGGAATGAAGCAATTGTTGTCTCTCCCTTTTGACCCCACTACCTATGGATATAAGTTCTCCTCTCATTACTGATTTGTGTGTTTCCCACACAGTCTCCTGTGAAACATCTGGCGTTAAATTCTCCCCAAAGAACCACGACAGCTTCTGTGACAATGATTCTACAACTTCCCTTCTATCTAGCAATGTCTCGTTGAGTCTCCACTGTTTGTTCTGGGGAGGTAAACTAGTAAATTGTACCACCATCGATACCGGGGCATGATCCGAGATCGTAATAGGTTCGATCACTGCCTGGTCAATCATATCTATGCAGGTGTTTGAGACTAAAAGATAGTCCAGTCTTTTATAAACATTGTGGGCCGCAGAAAAAAAGGTATAATCTCTACCATTTGGGTGCACTAGACGCCATGCATCTATTAGTTTTGCCTCTGCTATATGGGCATTTATATGACCTAATGTCGCCTGCGTTTGTTGTGTGGAACCATCTGATGTGTCCACAAAGGGGTTCAGAGGCACGTTAAGATCTCCCCCAACTAAACATATCCCTTCTGCAAATAGTGTGAATTTTTGTAGAGTTTGGGAGATCCATAACTTTTGTCCCCTATTAGGGCAATACAGACTGGCCAAAGTTATCCGCTGCGTGCCAATGAAGCCCTTCACGAACACGTATCTGCCCTCAGAATCTGATTGAGAGTCTGTCAGTTTAAAAGGGACTCGCTTAGCGATAGCAATACCCACCCCTCTTTTTGCCTTATCAAAAGTGCTGAGGAACCAGTTGTTAAAATAGCTTTTTTGGAGAGTGGGAACACACTTGGCCTTGAAGTGTAGTTCCTGAAAAAAACAAATATCAGTGTGGGATTTTCTTAACAGGCGTAAAACCTGGGATCTTTTTTGGGGAGTATTAAAACCCCTTACATTGAAGGAGGTACACTTTATCAGTGACATCTATCATACCACTGAGCATCTGCAGTAAGCTGCCTGACAATTCAAATACTAGAGATTTTAGATAACATAAAACACCAACACAGTGCACAATCCTTACAGAACCTAGAACTGTGACTAAACAACGTAAGTGAGGGTTAACACATCTGAGCAGACCCCAAACTAGTAGAGTGGTCAGCGTGTATGCCTCACTATTAGTGCGCTTGCACCAGGGCTGCACAAGTAATACCCTGATGTGGTGCATGCAGGGGGGAAGATTCAAGATCTTAAAAAGGATCCTGGATAGCCAGCACACCCTGCCAGACCTGGTGCAATATAGAGTATTATGTGATATAACCCAAATTACATAAAAGGCATAAAAAGGACAATTCTTAGCAGCCCACAACTGGGCATACAGGACAATAAGCAGATAGCATGCCTCAGTATAGATAAACAACAGAAAGTCGGCATGTTACATATAAACCTGCGCGAATGCTTAGGAGAAGCAAGTAACATATAACATATAACAGGTCCCTATGGCGACCCACCGGGAGGTCCCCGGATCAAATTAAGTAATAACCTTAAAACCTTAAAACAGGAGATGCTCAAGTGTCCCGTGATCTGGAACCGGTCTTCCTCTTTGGTGCGGCTTTGTTCCACCTCTGAACTCCCGGCAGCTCTGGTAGCGGAGTCCCGATTTCTGCCGAGGGTAGCCATGACGGGATGTCCAGAGGGGTAGTCTGGAGCAGTTCCCACGCCGCAGCCAGATCTCCTGGAACTCTGATAGTGCATCATCTGCCCCCTATAGCAAACGTTAGGCCGAAAGGAAACAGCCACTTGTATGGGGTCTTAATGTGCCGCAGATGATCGGTGAGGGGTCGGAGGGCCCTCCGCTTGTTCAGCGTTGTTGGCGCCAAATCCTGGAACATGAGGATCTTGGCCTCGTTGTAAGTAAGCTCCTTCTGCTCTCTTGCTGCTCTTAGTATCGCCGCTGTATCTGTATATTTCAATAGGCCGCAAACCACGTCCCTGGGGTTTTTAGTATCTTTCAGTTTCGGCCGGTGGATGCGCTCAATTTCGATAGCCGCAGCACTCTCTATTCCCAAGAGGTTGCTAAAGATGGCGGCCGCCACTTCTGGTAATTCCTCATGAGGTATCTGTTCAGGTAGGCCACGCAAGCGTATATTTTTCCGCCTGCTGCGGTTCTCCTGGTCCTCAATTAAGGAGAAAGCGGAATCCAGCGAGTCCATACAAGCTGTGGCATTGACACCCAAGGTATGGGCATATGTTAGAATAGCAGCTTGATTGCCTTCCAGCGTCTCCACTCGGTGTCCAATCTGTTTAATATCAGATTTGATCTCTTGTAAATCGTGGACCACTGGTGCGATGGCCGAGGAGAGGGCTTGTTGGAGGAATTTCCTTGATATTGGAGCAGAACCTGAAAGCGGAGCCCCATCTTCCAGGTCAGAGATCACTCCTGTAGCCCCTTCTGATTCCAGTGACCAGTCGTCCGTTGCAAGCAGCGCCATTTTGGCCGCACAGCTCATACTGCCGGAGGGCTTCTTGTTTAGGTATCGCTCCATGTCTGAGACCCCTCGATCCAGTTTCGGGGAGTCTGTCTTGTCTTTGGGGATATATCTGCCGACTTTCCCCATACTTTGCTGGGTTAAAGTGCAAAATTAACCAGAAGGCAGGGTTGCTGTGTGAGGAGCTCTCCTACATGCGACTGACCAGGTTGGCAGTCAGACTCCGCCCCCCCAATAGTAGTTATATTCTTGTACATAGTAGCAGTATTATAGTAGTTATATTCTTGTACATAGGAGCAGTATATAGTAGTTATATTCTTGTACATAGGAGCAGTATTATAGTAGTTATATTCTTGTACATAGGAGCAGTATTATAGTAGTTATATTCTTGTACATAGGAGCAGTATTATAGTAGTTATATTCTTGTACATAGGAGCAGTATTATAGTAGTTATATTCTTGTACTCTGGAGCAGTATTATAGTAGTTATATTCTTGTATATAGGAGCAGTATTATAGTAGTTATATTCTTGTACATAGGAGCAGTATTATAGTAGTTATATTCTTGTACATAGGAGGCAGTATTATAGTAGTTATATTCTTGTACATAGGGGCAGTATTATAGTAGTTATATTCTTGTACATAGGAGCAGTATTATAGTAGTTACATTCTTGTACATAGGGGCAGTATTATAGTAGTTATATTCTTGTACATAGGAGCAGTATTATAGCAGTTATATTCTTGTACATAGTAGCAGTATTATAGTAGTTATATTCTTGTATATAGGAGCAGTATTATAGTAGTTATATTCTTGTACATAGGAGCAGTATTATAGTAGTTATATTCTTGTATATAGGAGCAGTATTATAGTAGTTATATTCTTGTACATAGGAGGCAGTATTATAGTAGTTATATTCTTGTATATAGGAGCAGTATTATAGTAGTTATATTCTTGTACATAGGAGGCAATTTTTATTAGTATAAACAAACATAACAATACATTCAATCTAAATGAACAGAAACAATGGTCATTTACCAGAAATCATACATATCCAACAGTATAAATAATAATAATGATGATACCTTTAACTTAACAATAGTCCATTGCTGTTAAAGGAGAATAAAGTAAATAGATCAGTAATAAGCACAATTCCATTATGAGGATCAGACCACATCCACCATATGTACATTCCTCCATAACACCCTGTTTCTCTCCTTTTTCCTACATTCTAAGTTCTTTATCCACCTCAGCTCTGACAGGATCAGGGTCACCGCTCGCCTGTGATGGAACGGCTCGCTATGTACGGACACTTTAGTTCTAGTATGCCAGTGGTAGTATTTAATGACTGTAATAATCAGGTACATGGTCCCTCGGTCAATGTCAGGTATACTGGCTGGTACCCCATAGACGATGTCTGGGTATGTAAGACGCCGCAGTCTAGGGATCTTTAACCTAGAGGATACCTCCTGCCATATTTTCTGCCCCTCCTCGCACTCAGATATAAAATGTGCCATTGTCTCCTCCTGTTGACATCCTAAGGGACACTTACGCTCTGAGACACTCAGATGTTTTAGATTGCCCTTAACATAAAGCTTTCCATGCAAGGACAGCCAGGCTATGTCAAAAAATTTTGCAGGGAGCCTGACTCCATTAAGAAACCTCAGACTTTTTTTTAAGGTTACTGTTGTACAGTCTTTTAATGCGGGCTGTATATAAAAGAAAGTCCTACATATGGTCAGGTACAGCTCTTTCCTGGTCTTACTCTCAATACACCCTTTATCAATCCGCCAGTTTCTCAAGCATCGGAGACCATAGTTCAGGTACTGGGGGAGGAAGCCACGAGTCAATCGACCCCTCTTGAGACTGCCGCCTCGCACCCAAGACTCTGCAAAAGGCAATATCCAGTCCCTGACACTGTTCACCCACAGGGAGCTGTTCTCTGAGTCCAGGTCACCAAAATTGACTTTTAGGAACAAGGAGTCAAAGAACACCCTTGGATTTAACATATCCAGCCCACCCTCTCTCCTCTGCAGGTAGGTGATCCCTCTTTTTACTGGGTTTAACCTGTTCCCCCAAAGAAGCTGGAAGAACAGGCTAAAGAGCCTAGCCGAGAAAGATTCTGGCAAAGGAAAAATTACAGAGATATACAAGAAGACAGGGACCAGGTAAGTCTTCAGCATTTTAACCCTTTCTCTATAGGTCAGCCTCCAGTTCTTCCATCGCTGAACCTTTGCATTTCCGGCTTCCAACTTCTCCTCCCAATTTATCCTGGCGTTATCGTCCCTCCCAAATTTAACCCCTAAGATCTTAATATAGGTGGAGGCCTTCGCAAATTGTGGCAGATCAAAGTCTGGATCAGAATCCAGTGTCCAGAAAGCTTGACTCTTCTCAAGGTTGACCAGAGACCCTGAGGCCTCCGAGTAGCTTCTGATGGCTGCCGACAACAGCTGCACCTCACGAGGCTCAGATATCACCACAGTCACATCATCCGCGTAGGCAACAACAGTCAGAGGCAAGCAGTGGGGGACCGGTACCCCCCGAAAATCACACTCCTGCAGCGACCTCAGGAACGGGTCTAAGGCAAACACATACAGCAGTGGACTCAACGGGCAACCCTGTCTCACCCCTGCCTCAACCCTGAACGTGCCACCCTGCCAACCATTGACCAGAGGAAAGCTCTCTGCCTCTCTGTACAAGGTTTTCAGCCAATCAATAAATTGTCCTGGAATACCGTACTTTGACAAAGTGGCCCATAGATACTCGTGGTCTACTCTGTCGAAGGCTTTAGCCTGGTCAAGACCAACAACATATCTCCCACACCTCAGAGCTTTACATCTCTCAAACATCTCCCTTATCGAGATGACTGCTCCAGAGACGTTCCGCCCTTTTACTGTGCCGAACTGACAGCCTGCCAACAGTGCCCGGGACAAACAGACTAATCTAGAGAAAAGGATTTTTGCCAGAATTTTCCTGTCGACATTCAAGAGGGCAATCGGCCTCCAGTTCTTGATGTCGCTAGGCTCCTTACCTTTAGAAAGCAGAATTAGCGATGACACCCTCATGGACGGAGGCATCAGGTGATTTTCTAGACAATTTTTATACACGTCCACGAGGATTGGAGCCAAGTGGTCTCTGAATTTCTTATAGAATTCTGCGGTAATACCGTCGGGACCTGGTGCCTTCTTTAGATGTAATTTATCAATGGCCACTTTAACCTCCTCCACCGTTAATTCTGCTGTTAAAGGAGAAAAGTCCAAATCATTAGTATCAGGGCCTGGAGTTGCCTCCAAGAATTGTGTCATCTTCTCTTTATCCAAAACCTTCTTCTGAAATAAGTCAGTATAGTAAGATCTCACCACCCCCAGGATACCCTCCCGAGATTCCTGCAAAACACCCTGGGAGTCAGTGAGACCTGTGACCACCTTGTTTACTACACGCTCCCGGCAGTTCTCAAAGGGATCAGGTGACCCTAAGGAACCATAATCTCGTTCCAGAACCAGGGAGGTGTACCTGCTGTACTGATACTGCCTTATCTCAGATTTCAGTCGGTTTATCTTTTGCTGGTCCCCCCCATCTGCCGAATACAGTGACTCCAATTCTTTCCGCAGCTTGAGATACTGGCTGTACTTACTCTTCCCCTTCTTAAATGACAGTCTCCTCAAGAGGGATCTGATCTCCTCCTTGACGTCCTCCCACCAGTCAGCCATGCTATCATAAAAGTCCACTCTCTCTAGTTGTGTCTGAAAAAGAAAGTGGACACAATCCTGGGCATAAGAATCCTCCAGGAGACTGGAGTTAAGTCTCCATTGCCCTCTACCAACATCTGGACGCTTCATGGATCCCAAACAGAATGACAAGGCCAAGTGATCAGAGAAAGGGACAATTTTCTCACACATCCCACTAACCACTTCTGTAGGGTTTACAAAAGCCATATCAATGCGACTTCTTCTGTCAGCACAGGAGTATGTAAATTTTGGCTTCCTACCACCCTGTGTGAACACATCGCTGAGGCCTGCCTGCTGGATCATGCTATTTAGGACCTTGGAGTCCCTGGTCACTGCTCGGCCAGAGGATCTGTCACCCGATGTCCTAGTGACATTGAAATCTCCAGCCAACACCACTGGGACAGAGGTAAAAAGATACGGCTTAACCTCATTAAATAACTGGACCCTTTCCGCCACTGACTGTGGGCCATAGATATTAATGAGCCGGAGTCGTCTACCATGGATTGTGACCTCCAGGACCAGACACCGACCCATAATAACTTCTGTCAGTCTATGTACAGTCACATCATTGGTGGAAAACAATATAGCAACCCCGGCATAAGGCTCCACAGCCAGCGACCAGAAAGAAGGACCAGACCTCAATTCCCTCTCAGCCTCACGCAGAAGTCCTGATGTGGTCAGACGCGTCTCCTGTAATAAGATGACATCTGCATCGATAGATCCCAGGTGGTCATACACTATGTGCCTTGTCTTTCTTACTTTAATGCTGTTCACATTGCTGGAAAGCACTTTTAAAGAGAACCCGGCCATCATTACACAACACAAAAGGAAGAGCAGCAAGGTAATACCCATCATCATAGGTCAGAGTCGGAGTTGCCCTGCTTACCACCTGTCTCCATGTCTGATTCTACCTGGGACTCTACAGCATAGGGTTTCCTTTTGGTCGGGGGATCCTCAGTGTCCCCTTCACATTCATCATCTATTTTCTTCAGTTCTCTCTCATAATCTCCCTCAGATTCGGACAGTACTTCATACCTGTTGGATATGGCCATAACCTCTGACCCCTTATGGACTTTCTTCCTGACACTCTCGGCCATGCTGCACTCACCCTCAGGCTTACGGGAGGACTTGTCTTTTTTCCTCCTCTTGTTGCTCTTACTTTCCTCAAATACTGCTGGTGATGAAGAAGAGGCTACCTCTGACTGTTGCTGGCCCTCAGGGACAACCTCCATACTCCCCTGTGCAGTATCTGGGACCTCATGTTCTGGAGCTGCAGTACCTGATCCCTGCTGGACTTCTTGTCTGGTCAGAATTGACCCTGACATTAAGGCCTCCTCCTCTACAGCATCTGCCTCCAACAATTCCTCATCAGGAAGCTCCTTACAGATATTGTGCCATGCGTCCGGACAATCTCTGTGAGGGTGACCCATCGCACCACATAGATTACATCTGATGTTCTGACAATTCGCACTTATGTGGCCGACCTCACTGCACAGATTGCACTTGACCACAGTGCACACACTCGCGACATGACCGGCTCTGCCACATTTAAAACACTTCCTGGGCTGACCTGGGTAGAAGCAGACGCCTTTCTCTCTCCCAATAAAGAAGGAGTTTGGTAGATGCCACGTGACATTATTATGCTGGCGCAGCTTCACCAAAACCTTCCACCCTCCAGTCCAGATACCATCATCATCTCGGTTCTTGGTGAGATCAGAGACCATGTCACAGTGCCTCCTGAGCCACACAACAATGTCCTGGGGAGGGACGGCTTCATTCCAGAAGATGATATTAACAGTGACGGTATCTGGCTTGGATATTGGAATAAAAATAAATTTACTCCAATCGTCAGTGTCCCTGAACCTAGGGAAATTAGCCCAAAATCTATCCAGATTAGACATGACCTTAAAGCTGACGTCATAGCCTTGTCTATCTGGTAGATTAATGACTGCCAAGATGTCCGCTGGCACAAACCCCATCTGGCGACACAGGAGTTCTCGGACCACAAGCCTCCGATCTGGGAGGTCCTCTTTGGCGCCTCGATGTTTAAACCTCACTACATTCCTCCTTTTAAAGGCCTGACCTGTATAGTGAGCGCCGGAGGAAAAAGATGGAGCACCACGGCTCCAGGCATTACTGGGGGGGACCTGGCGGGGTTCAGAGCCCTGACTTATTGGGGGGTGTCTGCACTAGGGGGGCCACTCACACCTTCTGTGCTCGAGGGTAAAGGTGGAAAATCGCCCTCATTACTCTGTGGAGATTCCTCCAGCCCGTCCACCTCTATGCCATCATCAGATATCTCCCATACAGACTGTACATTCCCCCCAGACACTGACCCCTCAGGTACATGTCCACCATCACCCCCAGCCTCTGCCCCAGCAGTAGAGATCTGCTCTGCCACCCCATCACCTGGATGTACGGGTAGATGTCCATTGTCCTGCTGCACTGTGCCTCCTGGGACTTGTAGTGCTGGTGTCTGAGGTCCATGTGTCTCCTCAGGGATAGCTGCAGATCCTTGTGGCCACTGTTGCAAACTGTCCTGTTTATAAATCTCTCCTTTTTGAAAGGAAAACTTTGCAGCTTGCAGCACAGGTCTTGTCGCTTGCTGGGCCTCCTCAGGGGTAACACTGGAATCCAGTTCCACATCAGAAAATCCAGATTCAAGGTTCAGGCCTTGGCTGGCAAAATGCTCCTGGTTCCTATAGGACTCAGCAAGTGGTCCCATCCTGTCCAGTACAATGTCCATCTGCTTTACCAGGTCACCAAGTTCCAAGCTGAGTGAGTGTAGCTTACGGTCGTACACGGCTGCACAGTTTGGGTTTGCAGTCTTTAGCTTGTACACACAGTCAATCTCCATTTGCAGCATTTGTTTGTGTCCCTTCAGCTCCTCCATGTTCCTCACCAGGGCAGGGATGGGATCTCCTCTGCTAGCTGCAGCTCAGGTGCACGGGTCTCTCTCGTTTGGTGTCCAGTCTTGGGCAGCTTCTCAGGCTGTTTGAACTCAGCAGACCTGGAGCCTCCATCAGATTTCTCTGCAGATCTCTCTTGCGCCACAGCCACAGATCTTTCAGCATTTTTGTTGCTGCCACCTCCAGACTGAGACCTGGTGCGGCCTAAGCGTGCCATGGTCACCACCTCACACTGCTGCAGGTTCTGCTGTAATGTCAGCCTCTCCAGAGATGTCCTGCGCTGCCTGTGTGCTGGAGGGGTGAGCTGCACACCTGATGCATGTGCTGCACCCTGTCTCACCTCCTGTGCAGCCTGCAGGTTGGGATTGCCACTAACAGAAGATACCTTTTGGGGATCACTATACTGCACTGGACGCTGCATGCCTGGGCTGGAGGTCTGCTTCTCTGCACCATTCTTAGGTGTACTCACTGCTGCTGAATCCTTCTTTCCTTCTGGAACCACAACTGTTACTTCATCTTCCTTACTTGCACTTAATGCACTGGTGTTTCCTCCATTCTGGCCATTCCTTGTCACAGGATTCACTTTTGGACTTGTATCCATACTGGAAAGAGCCTGGGAGTTTCCTCCCAGTGGAGGCCTGGAAGCCCGGGCCTTGCTTGGGGAAGTTCCCCGCCCAGGGAGGCCCTTCCCTGGGCTAGCTCCAGACATGAGGAGAACCACCTACACACGTCCTCACAGCTAGGAGGCAGTATTATAGTAGTTATATTCTTGTACATAGGGGGCAGTATTACAGTAGTTATATCCTTGTACATAGGAGCAGTATTATAGTAGTTATATTCTTGTACATAGGAGGCAGTATTATAGTAGTTATATTCCTGTACATAGGAGCAGTATTATAGTAGTTATATCCTTGTAAATAGGAGCAGTATTATAGTAGTTATATTCTTGTACATAGGAGCAGTATTATAGTAGGTATATTCCTGTACATAGGAGCAGTATTACAGTAGTTATATCCTTGTAAATAGGAGCAGTATTATAGTAGTTATATTCTTGTACATAGGAGCAGTATTATAGTAGGTATATTCTTGTACATAGGAGCAGTATTACAGTAGTTATATCCTTGTAAATAGGAGCAGTATTATAGTAGTTATATTCTTGTACATAGGAGCAGTATTATAGTAGGTATATTCTTGTACATAGGAGCAGTATTATAGTAGTTATATCCTTGTACATAGGAGCAGTATTATAGTAGTTAAATTCTTGTACATAGTAGCAGTATTATAGTAGTTATATTCTTGTACAGAGGAAGGGGCTGCTGTACCCCGAAATGCGTATGGTAAACAGACAGTGAGGGACGACATAAGGAAGAAATTTACATCTATAATCGGATGCCGAACAAATTTGAAAACCCCGCCTGGAATTGAAAGTTACCTGACCATCCAGTGGAACCACGTGGGACGCCACAAACAGGTCCTGGAAGGCCAAAGCTATAAAGAACATTGCAAAGTAATATCCAGCAACACCAGGGATTTTCTATAGAAAAGATCGGATCCACAGATCCTTACAGCTCACAATAGAGCAATCGCATTTCGAAGGACAAGCGGTCTATAGGAGTGGTAAAGTACCTCTGCGATTTTTACAACTAACGCTAAAGTACCTTTGTGATTTTTATAACCAATATTAACTCTTTAGCTCCACCCCGGTGATCATTATATGTACCTCTGAACACAAACTATCAAAGACATTGATACATTTGGGCTCTAGAGACTTAATTCAGCGATTTCTAGGAGGCTATATGTGTGATTTTAGAGTATTTTATGCACTTTATGTCAATTTTATTGTAAGTTTTATGCAACATGTTGTAAGTGTGATATAAATATAATATTCTCAGACACTATTTTCTGATTCTGTCTATTTGATGCCCGATATTGAGTGACGCCCAACTCTACCACAGAGGAGCAGTATTATAGTAGATTTATTCTTAACCATATTTCTTTTTATTGAAAGAAAGCAAAAGATCCGGGTCGAGACCCGCACATGACATTACAATGGTAATAACAAATTTCCATACGATCAATAAGCATACACGTCATATGTAGACCATACAAGCAATCTTGCCTCAGTTAGTAAAAAACATTAAATAAAATAAAAAGGTAAAAAGGAAAGAAAGGGGGGGAACAATCAGGAGGGGGGGAGGGAGGAGGGGGGGGAAACAAGGAAGTGAAATAACCTCTGCTCAATCATGAAAAATTTCTATGGGCACCATAATTTTAAGAAGCGAGCACGTGAATTAGTCTCCCAATGCGCAAGCTCCTCAAAACGGTAAATCTGGTCCACCTTGTCAGTCCACATATGGAGAGTCGGCGGGGAGTCGCTCTTCCACAAAAAGGGGATAAGTAATTTTGCTGCTGTAAGCAGCATCGTAGGGAGGTCATGCTTAGAGGGAGTGAAAGAGCTGTTAGGGCACCATAACAGTACTAGTTTAGCATCTATTGATACCTTTGTGTTGCATATTTGGTTAACCAATGCCTCAATTGAAGCCCAAAACGGTTGAATTTTGTGACAAAGCCACCAAATATGCGACAAAGATCCAATACTTGTACCACACCTCCAACACGATTCAGGGATCTCTGGGTTCAATTTATGCAAAAACTCAGGTGTCTTGTACCACCTACTGAGAAGCTTAAAGGAATTCTCCTGAATCCTCACACAGCGACTGAAGCCGTGTGAGTGGGCCAGAATGGACGCCTTCTCCGGCTCTGTAAGAGACATGGAGAGCTCCCGTTCCCAGGAGACCACATAATGTAGCTCTGGGGGTAATGAAGAGAGTATTTCTTTATACATCTGGGATAATGGTCTAAGGGGGAGTCTAGTAGCCAAAACCTTCTTTTCAAGCCAGGAGGGGGAACTATTACTCGCAAAGGGCCCAGTACATTTTTTAGTGTCTCGTTTAAAATCTGCTAAGTGGAAAAAAGGCGCAGCTTTAACCTCAGGGAGGTCCACCACAGAATCCCAGTTCAAACTGCCATCCGGGAGAAGGACATCCCGCAGAGGAATGTCAGCGAGCTTAGACCAAATCCCGGAGGGGTTTAGCACAGAGGGGTGGATGTGGTTTTGTAATAAGCTAAGTGGCATACCAGGATTAGGGAAATTAAAAGTACGAGACTGAACCATTTTGGACCATTCAACCAGCATACCCTTCCAAACCGGAGAGGAGTAGTAGTGATTAGCCGAAAGAGGCCTAATGCCCCACAAAGTAAGTAGTTCTTGGTTCGTGAACAGTACATTTTCAAGGCGGGAACAAAGGGAAGTGGAGTGACGAGTCATGATAGCCACACATCTACAGAGCTGTACTGCGTTATAATATAATTTCACATCTGGCATCCCAAAACCACCAAACCGCCTGTCCCTTGTGAGAACCGAATAAGCTATACGCGGAGATTTTCCGTTCCACAGGAAGCGTGTGAATACTCTCCGTATTTCTGTAAAATATGAGTTTGGCAACCAAATAGGGAGCACCTGCAGCAAATACAGAAATTTGGGAAGAATAAAGGTCTTAATGTAGTTCTTTCTCCCTACCCAGGAGACAAATGGAAGTTTCAAATTTTGTAGATGCGTACGCACTGTTTGCAGAAGCGGTATATAATTAAGGGAAGCCAGATCCTGTACATTGGCCGATATGTGAGTCCCCAAATACGCAATGTCTCTGGAGGCCCAAGTGAATGGAGTGGCACGCCTGACAGTATTAATCACCGCTTGTGGGCAGGAGATGTTAAGCGCCATGGATTTCCCATAATTAATTTTAAAATTGGATACAAATCCAAAGCTCTCAAATATAGTCAGCAATTTGGGTAAGGCCTCCTTAGGATTGGAGATCATAACCAATAGATCATCCGCAAATGCTGCAGCAACATGTGTATAAGCACCAATCTGAAGACCTTTAATATCCGGGTCCCCTCTTATTTTACACAAAAGGGTCTCCATTACTAAGACGAATAGTGCAGGAGAGAGGGGGCAACCCTGCCTCGTCCCATTGGTGATGCGAAATGGTGGCGATAATGCACCGTTAACTTTGACCCTGGCAGAGGGGGATGAATACAGGGTATAAATGGCTGCAATGAATTGATCTGGAAGACCAAACCTCGACAGGGTCCGCGACATATAGTGCCAGCTGACCCTGTCGAAGGCCTTTTCCGCATCGGTGCTAACCAACACTAAAGGCTTAGAGGATCTTTTGGCCCAATTCACAAGGTGAAGAAGCCGTACCGTATTATCGGACCCCTGTCTGCCATGGACAAAGCCAACTTGTTCCTCATGGACAATGTCAGGAAGAACATCCTGAAGCCTCGTAGCCAAAATCTTCGCCCACCACTTCACATCACAATTAAGCAGAGAAATCGGTCTGTAGTTGCTGCAGCAAGTGGGATCCTTATTCTCCTTATGCAGGACAGTGATGTGCGCCAATAAAGAGTGGGGAGCTAGAGAACCGCCGGAGAGAAGATAATTGCACAAATCCCTGAAGCGGGGGATTAAAACGTCCTTAAAGGACTTGTAATACGTGATGGAAAAACCATCTGGGCCGGGGCTTTTGCCCGAGGGGATGGACTTGAGCACCTTATAAATCTCAGAATCAGTAATGGGTCTAGTTAGCTGAGACGCCTTGGTTGAAGATATAGAGGGAAGATCTAAAGTCTGTAAAAACTTATCCGTTGCCTCTGAAAGATCCCCATCAGTGGACCCCTCAGGGGAGGGCAAGTTATATAAGGCCGCATAAAAGTCGCAAAATGCCTTGGCAATATCTGGAGTGGATTTATGCATTTCACCTTTGGAGTCCTTAACAGAGGAGACAAAGGAGTCAGAGAACTGCTTCTTAGCAATCGCCGACATCAGTCTGTTTCCTCTATCTCCATGTGCATAAGCTTTAAAACGTGAGCGTAGGACCAGCTTAGCAGAGGTGACATTCAATAGATTTCTTAAACGTACTCTAGCTTCAGTAAGATCTTTCAGGCAGCGCTTGGCCTGTGACTCCTTGTGAGAGGATTCAAGGCGAGCAATGTCCGCTAGTACAGTATCTAAGGCCTGCGTCCTCTGTTTCTTCACATGAGCTCCTAACGCGATAAGTTCCCCCCTAATTACTACCTTATGGGATTCCCACAGTATGGAAGGAGAAGGAGGGGAGTCAGGTGTATCATTAATTTTGAAAAATTCAGAAATAGACGTCTTGATTTTGCAAGCATGGGTGGGATCCAAAATCAAGGTGTCGTTGAGACGCCATAAGCGTTCTTTTCTGATTGGCCCAGAGAGGGAGAAGTTAATAATAACAGGCGCGTGATCCGATAATGTGATACTACCAATCCGGGCCTCAGAGACATTGCGTATGTGCGAGTCAGACAAGAACAGGTAATCCAACCTATGGAAGGACGACTTGGCATGTGAATAGTATGTATAATCCCTGCCACTGGGATTCAAAGTACGCCACACATCCCTGACCTTCAATCTTCGTAAGGAAGTTTTAAGCCTCTTCAAAAGCCTATAGGACACAGACGGTCTGCCCACGGAGGTGTCCACCGTTGGCTCCAAGGCGACATTGAAGTCGCCCCCCAAAACTAGCAGTCCATCAGAGAAAGACGCCAATAAATCAAGGGTCTGAACGAGCCATGGTATTTGGCCTCTATTAGGCGCATATAAATTGGCGAACGTAACCGTTGAGTCGCTTAACACACCCTTCACAAAAATGTACCGTCCCTCAGGGTCCGCTGAGGTGGCGGTGTGCTTGAATGGTAGATTTTTGTGCAGAGCCACACTAACTCCTCTGCTAGCTGAGTCATTCGTGCTATGGAACCACTGAACAAATTTCTTAGGAGGGAGGTTGGGGATCCTACCTGTCCGAAAATGAGTCTCCTGCAGAAAAGCAACTGAGACTTTGTCCCTCAGGAGAAGAGAAATAATTTGAGACCGTTTGCACGGCTCGTTCAGCCCATGAACATTCAGGGAGGCGACTACAATTGAAGACATATCAATATACGGTCATGAGAGAAACAGTACCAAATACCCAGGAAAGCAGTAAAGAGCACATTGTATGTATGAGCAGAGCAAGGGATATGAGGAAAAAGGGGGAAAGGTAAAAATAAACAGAAAATAAGAGGTATAACAACCAACATGTGAAGCTGGTAAAAAGCCAGCACAAAAAGAGTGAGTGCTTCACCTATCACCATCCAAGACAGGGTTGGATTGGCGAGGGGGCAGGTAAAGCACCTCTAGGTCCACTACAAAAAAGGAGACCAAAGACATAAAACATTTCCAGCACCGGAAACGATCCGGTCATTCCCCTGCAGTTGGGGAGAAAAGATTGCCTACTGGGAGGCAGAGTTCCAAAACATCAGAAAAGAGTCCCGGTTAAAGCATGACTTCTTATAAAAACACTAGGCCAAAAACGTAGAACATTGCAAAAAGCAAGATGATCAGAAAAGGCCTCAACCGCCTATGTAAACAATAAGCCACGTAGCTGAGAGACAGTCATCGTCAATGTAGAAAAGGAAGGCAAGATACATTATTAGCAGCCCCTGCTAGCAGGCAAAAAACAACTAACGTCACCTTAGCCTGGGCTCATGTGAGGGCCCTGTCCATCTTGCTGCGACCAACGCGGTCCGGCTTACTCGCGGATGCCGTCTGCCAAGGAGACACCCGCGGCGGGATAGGTAGGGGGCCATCTTGGTCGGCTGGTAGCCACGAGGGAATCTCCACCGGAGGGACATCCAGGGACCTCCAAACTGACTCCAGGTCTGCAGGTGATCGCACTGTGAGCAGCTTTCCATTCCTAGAGACCGCCAGCCCAAAAGGGTAAAGCCACCGGAACGGAGTCGACGTCTTCCTGAGGACTTCTAGGAGAGGCTTGAACAGGCGCCGCTTAGCCAGGGTGGATGGCGCCAGATCCTGGAACATCTGTATCTGCGCGTTTTCGTATTCTAGCACCTCCATCTCTCTTTGCCTTTTTAAGAGGGCTGCGGTGTCTACATAGCTCAGTAGACCGCAAATTACGTCACGTGGTGGCTCTTGTGGTTTAGGCCTAGGGCGCAGCGCCCTATGTATGCGCTCCACCACGATCCCCTCCGCTCTGTCGGGCCCCAGCATAGTGGAGAACAGCTCTCGCGCCACAGTCGGTAAGGCCTCTGCTGCTATCGACTCAGGAAGGCCGCGTATGCGTATATTGCGCCGGCGGCTCCGGTTCTCCTGGTCCTCCAGTTTCAGGAAGGCCTCATTCAGTAGAGCCTTATGGGATGCTAGCACTTCTGATGCTTTCCCTTCATAGGTTAAGATGGCGTCTTGCGTACCCTCCAGCGTGACCACTCTCTGGCCCAAGTGCTTCATGTCATCTTTGATGTCCGCCAAATCCTGCTTGAGAGGTGTAAGGGCCGACTCAAGGACCCGGCGAAGGGTCCGCTCTGATAAAGGTGGATCCCTGGGCCTTCTGTCCGAGGTATCGGAGCCGCTGCCCGCATCGGACAGCTCTCCTGCGTCAGAGTCCTGTGCAATAGACGCCGCCATATTGGCGCCTTTCTGTGCGGCAGCTCTCGGCGTTTTTCGGAGAAATTTCTCCATCTCAGGCTGTCTGGAGCGCTGTGGGGTAGACTCTGAGCTTCCTCTTGTCTTCTCTTTGCCAGGTTTCCCCATAATCAGGTAAAATCTAAGCTTTTATAGGGTAAATGAGCCGGAATGCTGGAGGAGCTCAATATAGTAGATTTATTCTTGTACATAGGAGCAGTATTATAGTAGTTATATTCTTGTACATAGGAGCAGTATTATAGTAGTTCTATTCTTGTACATAGGAGCAGTATTATAGTAGTTATATTCTTGTACATAGGAGGCAGTATTATAGTAGTTATATTCTTGTACATAGGAGGCAGTATTATAGTAGTTATATTCTTGTACATAGGAGGCAGTATTATAGTAGTTATATACTTGTACATAGGATCAGTATTATAGTAGTTATATTCTTGTACATAGGAGCAGTATTATAGTAGTTATATTCTTAACCAAAACTCTTTTTATTGAGAGTGCAAAAGGTCTGGTCAAAAAATACGTATCAGTATATAGCCATGTGCAAATGGCAGCAGTAGAATGGGTACAAATATTCTTACAGACCATATCATATCTACTAACATAGTGAGTATGAACAAATATAGTTAACAAAAGATGAAAGAAAAAGACACGGACAAGAGTGGGGAATTGGGAGGAGGGGTAGAATGGGGTGGGTAGAGAAGGAGAGAGAGTTCTTCTAATTCACTCGGGATTGCGATACTTCTCCCACGGTCGCCACAGTTTGAGAAATTTGGAACGTGTGCGCGTTTCCCAATGGGCTAATTCCTCAAATCTAAACAGTTGGTCTGTTTTCTCGGTCCACATTAACATTGAGGGCGGCGAATCATTCTTCCAGAGGAGGGGTATCAACATACGTGCTACAGTAAGAAGCATGGTCGGGAGGTCAGCCTTGGCAGGAGTAAGGGAATCATTGGGACACCAGAGGAGTACTAGTTTTGCATCCAGACGTACCTCAGAGGTACATATCTGGTTAATTTTGTTCTCTATTTGAGACCAGAAGGGGCGAATTGTACTGCAGGACCACCATATGTGTGACAAGGAGCCGACTTCTGTTCCACACCTCCAGCACTGCGATGGAATATCCGGGTTGAGCCTATGTAGGAATTCTGGTGTTTTGTACCAGCTGGTCAGTAACTTGTAGGAATTCTCTTGAATTTTGATGCATCGGTTGAAGCCATGTGACTGGGCTAAGATAAAGGCCTTCTCTGGCTCAGTCAATTGGATTGTGCGCTCCTTTTCCCAGGCAGACACAAAGTGCAGTGCTGGAGGAGCAGAAGAGAGCAGCTCCCTGTAGAGTGTCGAGAGGGGCTTTTTCGGTAACTCGGGAACACAGAGCTTCTTCTCTAGCCAAGTAGGTGTATCATCAGTGGGGGGAGGTAGCTTAAGGGCTTCAATATCATGACTAAATGCCCCAATAGAAAGGAAGGAGAGGGCCTTGACCCTCGGCAGAACCTGGATCTTGTCCCATGCCAAGTCCCCAGATGTAGAAGCTATATCTTGTAAGGTAAGGTCAGATAGTATGCTCCAGACTCCGGAGGGTCTGAGTATATCGGGGTGAATATAGTTCTGTAGTAGATGCAGGGGAAGGTGGATATTAGGGAACCTGAGGTCTCGGGATTTATATAGTTTGGCCCATTCCACCAACATGCCTTTCCAAATGGGAGGCATATGCGTTATTCGGGGTGCATGTGCGGATTCCCCATAGGATAAGTCCTTCTTTGTAGGTGATAAGAGCATGTTCCAGTTGTACGCAAAGATTCGGGGGTTGGCGTGAGAGGAGAGAAAAGCACCTGTTCAGGAGCGACGCTGTATAATAAGTTTGGATGTCGGGCATACCAAAGCCCCCAAATCTCTTTTCTCTTGTCAATATTGAGTAAGCTATCCTGGAGGACACATGAACAAAGAGAACATACGGTGTATCTCCATAAAAAAGGAGCGAGGGAACCAAATTGGTAGTGTTTGTATTAAATATAGAAGTTTGGGTACAATGAAGGCTTTAAGGAAGTTCTTCCTGCCTATCCAGGAGATGAAGGGGAGTTTAAGGAATTGTAGATGTGTTCTAATATCTTTGAGTAGGGGGCCGTAGTTGAGATTAAATAGGTCATCTTGGTTAGCTGAGATTCGTATCCCTAGGAACGTAATATCACGGGGGGCCCAAGCAAAGGAGGTGGCGCGTTTGAGGTTCTTGACTATATAGGATTTGCATGAAACATTCAGGGCCATGGATTTGCTATAATTAATCTTGAAATTAGAGATCCATCCGAACTCTTCGAACAGAGAGTGGAGCCATGGGAAAGAAATCGTGGGGTTGGTGGTCATAATTAATAGGTCATCAGCAAATACTGCAGTGGTATGCATACAAGAACCCATCTTGATGCCTTCAATGTCAGGGTCTTGTCTGATCTTGCATAGCAGGGTTTCCATTACTATGACAAAAAGAGACGGGGATAGGGGGCATCCCTGTCTAGTGCCATTGGATATGGCAAAGGCAGGGGAAAGAGTGCCATTGACCTTGACTCTGGCAGAGGGGGACGAGTATAAAGAGAAAATAGCCGTGATAAACTGATCAGGGAAGCCAAATTTCGACAGTGCTGCAGACATATACTGCCAACTGACCCTGTCGAAGGCCTTTTCCGCGTCTGTGCTGAGCAAGGCTAGCGGAGTTGAAGTGCTCCGCGCCCAATTCATGAGGTGGAGGAGGAGGGCGGTATTTTCGTTTCCCTGTCTGCCAGAGACAAACCCAACTTGCTCCCTATGGATGATATCGGGGAGAATCTGCTGAATTCGCTGAGCCAAGATCTTAGCCCATTTTACATCCGTATTAAGGAGGGAGATTGGGCGATAACTACCACAATTTAGGGGATCTTTGTTCTCTTTATGAATAATCGTAATGTGGGCCAAAAGCGATTGGGGGGGGGGAGTTGGCATCCGTTCAGAAGGTGATTACAAATGGAGCGGAAGAGGGGGACTAGGATATCTCGAAAAATTTTATAGTACGTAATGGAGAAGCCGTCAGGCCCAGGGCTCTTCCCTGAGGGAATAGAGGCCAATACTTTCCGCGCTTCAGAATCTGTTATTGGGGCTACTAGCTGAGTTGCCTGGGACTGGGTGATATTAGGGAGATGTAGGGAGGAGAGGAATTTTTCTGTGGCGTCCGTGAGGGTATTAAGCGACTGATTCGAGGGGGGTGGAAGATTGTAGAGCTCCGTATAAAAGGTGCTAAAGGCCATCGCAATGTCAGGGGTGGACTTCAGGTGGGTTCCTTTAGCATCTTTGATAGCAGAGATAAAAGAATCAGAGTGTTGTTTTTTAACTAGCGCTGCCATAAGTTTGTTCCCTTTATCGCCATGAGCGTACGATTTAAATCTGGAGCGTAGAAGCAGTTTGGCCGATGTTACATTTAGTAAGTTCTTAAACTTAGTTCTTGCATCACTAAGTTCAGTGGCACAACTAAGTGCCTGTGATTGTTTGTGCGTAAGTTCGAGCGACTCAATTTGGGACATAAGGGTGGCAATAGCTTGAGAGCGCTGTTTTTTAACGTGGGAGCCGAGGGCGATAAGTTCACCACGGATCACCGCTTTATGAGTTTCCCATACAGTCGGTGGTGAGGGAGGTGTGTGGCCTGCATTATTCCGCTGGAAGAACTCGGTCAGTGAGGAAGCTAGTTTCTGGGAGTTGGCTTGGTCTAAGATGAGGGTGTCATTGAGGCGCCAATTCCATTCCCTTTTTGGAAGAGTAGTCAAGGTGAAATGTATAAAAATTGGGGAGTGATCCAACAGAGTAATATTACCTATTTTGGCGTGTAGGAGCAGTTGGGCGTGTTTTGAGGATAAGAAGAAGTGGTCTAGTCTATGGTATGAGGACTTGGCATGGGAAAAGAAGGTATAATCCCTACCAGAGGGGTTTAGAGTGCGCCATGTGTCAAACACACCTAATTTTTTCAAGGCTAGTTTCAAACGCCTTAGACGTATGTGTGTAATAGCCGATTTCCCGGAGGAGGAGTCTAAGCTAGGGTCTAGGGATACATTAAAATCTCCCCCTAAAATGACAATGCAGGAGGATAGGAGCGTGAGGGTCTGAATCAGTCATTGGACCTGTCCCCTATTTGGAGCGTAGACGTTAGCTAGTGTGATCTGGGTGTCAGCAATCGCGCCCTTCACAAACAAGTACCGACTGTCCGGGTCTGAGGAAGAAGCCGAAACTACGAATGGTAGTTGCTTGTGAATATCTATGCTAACACCTCTGCTAGCCGAGCTATGCGTGCTGTGGTACCTCTGTGAGAATTTTTTGGGTGGGAGTTTAGGTATCTTACCCAACCGGAAGTGGGTCTCTTGAAAGAATGCTATGGAGACTTTGTCTTTCTGCAGTAGAGATAGGATTTGCGATCTCTTACATGGCTCATTCAGACCTCTAACATTGAAAGAAGAAACTATGACTTCAGCCATCCCCGGGCGGTAGTTGGGTACATTGCATATCAACAGTTGTAGACCAGTCGAGCGTGGAAGAGGGAGGGAAGGACACAGTAGGAGAAGGGAGGACACAGACAAAATGAGCAAAACATCTGCAAATAAAGAAAAAGAGAGTTAAATGCAATAACCAGCATAAAACACAGAGAGATGAAAGCTCCACAGGGCGCCCGATGTTAAAGCGATCCTTTTTCATGATGGCGGACAGCCGGGATCCACCGGGTGGGGGGTCTCGTGGAGCACTTGAGGGCCAGAAGGAGGCCATCAGGGGGTAGGGTCGTGAACCAGGTTAGATGCTGGTTAAACCCCAGCTTCTCGGGAGGGAAGGGGAAGGTAATGTGAACTATAAAACTTAGCAATAACAAGGTCCCAAATAGAATGTAAAGGGAAAGTCTTTTTCGTGCTGTAACAAGGGACGTCATCTGGGTGTCATCAGGGGTCACGGGCTGGGTGACCGCCGAAGGAAGTGCCCTTTTAGTGGGCTGTAGAATTGGTTAGTGTCCCATAAGCGTCATATCATCTCAGCGGTGCGGAGGAAATTCGGAAGTGGCGGAAAGATGGCGTTCCCGGTTGGGTCTGGGAGCTTTACCCGAGGTGACAGTGTTCCACTGGGCCGGTCTTGGAGGCGAGGGTATTGGCTCTCCCTGGTCGGCGGGCATCCAGGACGGTATTTCCAGCTGTGAAATACCCATGTGAACCCAGGCAGCATTTAGATCCTGAGGGGAGCGTATAGTAATCTGTCTCCCGTTCTTCATAACGGCCAGGCCGAATGGGTAAAGCCATCTGAACTGGATGGCAGAGGCCTTGAGAGCTTCTAGGAGTGGCCGGAGAATTCGGCGTTTCGCCAGCGTAGTAGGAGCCAGGTCTTGAAAAAACAAGATTGGTGTGCCTTCAAATCCCAGGCTGTCTGCTTCTCTACTTGCTTTCAGCAGAGCCGCAGTGTCCACATAACTTAGAAGGCCACAAACAACATCTCTCGGCGGCTCAGAGCCTTTAGGTTTAGGTCTCAAAGCTCTGTGTATCCTCTCAATTGTTATTTTCGCAGCTCTGTCTGTTCCCAGAAGATTCGCAAAAATTTTGCATGCAATTTTTTCCAGAGCTTCCGATGCGAATGATTCAGGCAGGCCCCGGATGCGAATGTTTCGTCTGCGGCTGCAATTTTCTTGATCTTCGATGCGAAGCAAAGCATCATTAAGCAAGTCATTATGCAATTTTAATGCCGCGCATATTTCTCCCTCATGGCGAATAATCGCATCATGCGAATTTTCTAAGTCCGCCACCCGCTGCCCCATGCTGCGCAGATCTACCTTGATCTCTGCTAGGTCTTGTCGCAGGGGAGCCAGAGCGGAGTCCAGGACCTCCTGAAGTGCCTTCTTTGATAGAGTTCCACTCCGTTTTCGGGCTCTGTAATCTGAGATGTCAGAAGCGCTTCCTGCTTCAGAATAGTCTTCTCCCTCAGAATGCTGAGATGCAGCCGGCGCCATCTTGGGAGTCTCAGCCACACGGGTCTTGGGCTGCTTTTTCAAGTATTGCTCCATATCTGGTTGTTTGGAGCGGACCTGGGTGGTCTCTAAAGGGTCCTTGGTGCGGTCTCTCCCCACTTTGCCCATTTGCGCTGGTAAAAAGGTGCTTTTAATGGGGTTAATCACCAGCTAGTTGGAGGAGCTCAGCAACAGGCAGCCAAGCTCCGCCCCCATAGTAGTTATATTTTTGTACATAGGAGCAGTATTATAGTAGTTATATTCTTGTACATAGGAGCAGTATTATAGTAATTATATTCCTGTACATAGGAGGCAGTATTATAGTAGTTATATTCTTGTACATATGAACAGTATTATAGTAGTTATATTCTTGTACATAGGAGGCAGTATTATAGTAGTTATATTCCTGTACATAGGAGGCAGTATTATAGTAGTTATATTCTTGTACATAGGAGCAGTATTATAGTAGTTATATTCTTGTACATAGGAGCAGTATTATAGTAGTTATATTTTTGTACATAGGAGCAGTATTATAGTAGTTATATTCTTAACCATATTTCTTTTTATTGAAAGAAAGCAGAAGATCAGGGTCGAGACCCACACATGACATTACAATGGTGACAACAAGTGTCCATATGGTCATCAAGCATACACGTCATGTATAGACAATACAAGCAATCTTGCCTTAGTCAGTAATATACGTTAAAGAAAAAGGTAAAAAGGAAAAAAGGAATAAAAGGGGAAGGGACAGTCAGGAGGGAGAGAAGGGAGGAGGGGGGGGGGGGGAAACAAGGGAGTGAGATAACTCCTGCTCAATCACATAAAATTTCTATGGACTTTCCATGGGGACCACAATTTTAAGAAGCGAGCACGTGAATTAGTCTCCCAATGCGCAAGCTCCTCGAAGCGGTAAATCTGGTCCACCTTGTCAGTCCACATATGGAGAGTCGGTGGGGAGTCATTCTTCCACAGAAGGGGGATGAGTAACTTAGCCGCTGTAAGCAGCATCGTAGGAAGATCATGCTTAGAGGGAGTGAGAGAGCTGTTAGGGCACCATAATAGCACTAGCTTAGCATCTAATGACATCTTAGTGTCGCATATTTGGTTAACCAATGCCCCAATTGATTCCCAAAACGGCTGAATCTTGTGACAAAGCCACCAAATATGCGACAAAGACCCAGTACCTGTACCACACCTCCAACACGATTCAGGGATCTCTGGGTTTAATTTATGCAAAAACTCAGGTGTCTTGTGCCACCTACTGAGAAGCTTAAAGGAATTTTCCTGAATCCTCACACAACGACTGAAGCCGTGTGAGTGGGCCAGGATGGACGCCTTCTCCGGCTCCGTAAGGGACATGGAGAGCTCCCGTTCCCAGGAGACCACATAATGTAGCTCTGGGGGTAATGAGGAAAGTATTTCTTTATACATCTGAGATAGCGGTCTAAGAGGAGGTTTAGTAGCCAAAACCTTCTTTTCAAGCCAAGAGGGGGAACTATTACCTGCAAAAGGCCCAATACACTTTTTAGTGTCTCGTTTAAAATCTGCTAAGTGGAAAAAAGGCGCAGCTTTAACCTCAGGGAGGTCCACCACTGAATCCCAGTTCAAACTGCCATCCGGGAGAAGGACATCTCGCAGAGGAATGTCAGCGAGCTTAGACCAAATCCCGGAGGGGTTTAACACAGAGGGGTGAATGTGGTTTTGTAGTAAGTTAAGTGGCATACCAGGATTAGGGAAATTAAAAATGCGAGACTGAACCATTTTGGACCATTCAACCAACATACCCTTCCAAACCGGAGAGGAGTAGTAGTGATTGGCCGAAATAGGCCTAATGCCCCACAAAGTAAGTAGTTCTTGGTTCGTGAACAGTACATTTTCAAGACGGGAGCAAAGGGAATTGGAGTGACGAGTCATAATAGCTACACATCTACAGAGCTGTACAGCATTATAATATAATTTCACATCTGGCATCCCAAAACCTCCAAACCGTCTATCCCTTGTGAGAACCGAATAAGCTATACGCGGAGATTTTCCGTTCCACAGGAAGCGTGTGAATACTCTCCGTATTTCTGTAAAATATGAGTTTGGCAACCAAATAGGGAGCACCTGCAGCAAATACAGAAATTTGGGAAGAATAAAGGTCTTAATGTAGTTCTTTCTCCCTACCCAGGAGACAAATGGAAGTTTCAAATTTTGTAGATGCGTACGCACTGTTTTCAGAAGCGGTATATAGTTAAGGGAAGCCAGATCCTGTACATTGGCCGATATATGAGTCCCCAAATACGCAATGTCTCTGGAGGCCCAAGTGAATGGAGTGGCACGCCTGATAGCATTAATCACCGCTTGTGGGCAGGAGATGTTAAGTGCCATAGACTTCCCATAATTAATTTTAAAATTGGATACAAATCCAAAGCTCTCGAATATAGTCAGTAATTTGGGCAAGGCCTCCTTAGGATTGGAGATCATAACCAACAGATCATCCGCAAATGCTGCAGCAACATGTGTATAAGCACCGATCTGAAGGCCTTTAATATCAGGGTCCCCTCTTATTTTACACAAAAGGGTCTCCATCACTAAAACGAATAGTGCAGGAGAGAGGGGGCACCCCTGCCTCGTCCCGTTAGTGATGCGAAATGGTGGTGACAATGCACCGTTAACTTTGACCCTGGCAGAGGGGGACGAATACAAAGTATAAATGGCTGCAATGAATTGGTCTGGAAGACCAAACTTCGACAGGGTCCGCGACATATAATGCCAGCTGACCCTGTCGAAGGCCTTTTCCGCATCGGTACTAACCAACACTAAGGGCTTAGAGGATCTTTTGGCCCAATTTACAAGATGAAGAAGCCGTACCGTATTATCGGACTCCTGTCTGCCATGGACAAAGCCAACTTGTTCTTCATGGACGATGTCAGGAAGAACATCCTGAAGCCTTGTAGCCAAGATCTTCGCCCACCACTTCACATCACAATTAAGCAGAGAGATCGGCCTGTAGTTACTGCAACAAGTTGGATCCTTATTCTCCTTATGCAGGACAGTGATGTGCGCCAATAAAGAGTGAGGAGCTAGGGAACCTCCAGAGAGAAGATAATTGCACAAATCCCTGAAGCGGGGAATTAAAACGTCCTTAAAGGACTTGTAATAAGTGATGGAGAAACCATCTGGGCCCGGGCTATTGCCCGAGGGGATGGACGTGAGCACCTTATGAATCTCAGAATCAGTAATGGGCCTAGTTAGCTGAGACGCCTTGGTTGAGGATATAGAGGGAAGGTCTAGAGTCTGTAAAAACTTATCTGTTGCCTCCGAAAGATCACTAGTAGTGGACCCCTCAGGGGAGTGCAAGTTATATAAGGCTTCATAAAAGGCGCAAAATGCCTTGGCAATATCTGGAGTGGATTTATGTGTTTTACCTTTGGAGTCCTTAATAGAGGAAACAAAGGAGTCAGAGAACTGCTTCTTGGCAATCGCCGACATCAGTCTGTTTCCTCTATCCCCATGTGCGTATGCTTTAAAACGTGAGCGTAGGACCAGCTTAGCAGAAGTGACATTCAATAGATTTCTTAAGCGTACTCTAGCCTCAGTAAGATCCTTCAAGCAGCGCTTGGCCTGTGACTCCTTGTGAGAGGATTCAAGGCGAGCAATGTCTGCTAGCACAGCATCTAAGGCCTGCGTCCTCTGCTTCTTCACATGAGCCCCTAACGCGATAAGTTCCCCCCTTATTACTACCTTATGGGATTCCCACAGTATGGAAGGAGAAGGAGGGGAGTCAGGTGTATCATTAAGTTGGAAAAATTCAGAAATTAACGTCTTGATTTTGCAAGCGTGAGTGGGATCCAAAATCAAGGTGTCGTTAAGACGCCATAAGCGTTCTTTTCTATGCGGTCCAGACAGGGAGAAATCAATAATAACAGGCGCGTGATCAGACAATGTGATACTACCAATCCGGGCCCCAGAGACATTGCGTATATGTGAGTCAGACAAGAACAGGTAATCCAACCTATGGAAGGATGACTTGGCATGTGAATAGTATGTATAATCTCTGCCACTGGGATTCAAAGTACGCCACACATCCCTGACCTTCAATTTTCTTAGGGAAGTTTTAAGCCTTTTCAAGAGCCTATAGGACACAGACGGTCTGCCCACTGAGGTGTCCACCACCGGCTCCAAGGCGACATTGAAGTCGCCCCCTAAAACTAACAGTCCATCAGAGAAAGACGCCAATAAATCAAGGGTCTGAACGAGCCATGGTACTTGGCCTCTATTAGGCGCATATAGATTGGCGAATGTAACCGGTAAATCGCTTAATACACCCTTTACAAAAATGTACCGTCCCTCAGGGTCCGCTGCGGTAGCGGTGTGCTTGAATGGTAGATTTTTGTGCATAGCCACACTAACTCCTCTATTAGCTGAGTCGTTTGTGCTATGGAACCACTGAACAAATTTCTTAGGGGGGAGGTTGGGGATTCTACCTGTCCTAAAATGAGTCTCCTGCAGGAAAGCAACTGAGACTTTATCCCTCAGGAGAAGAGAAATAATTTGAGACCTTTTGCATGGCTCGTTCAGCCCATGAGCATTTAGGGAGGCGACTACAATCGACGACATGTCAACATACTTTCATGAGAGAGATAGTACCAGATACCCAGGAAAGTATTAAAGAGCACGTAGTATGTATGAGCAGAGTAAGGAATATGAGGAAAAGGGGGGGAAGGTAAAAATGAATATAAAGTAAAAAACATAACAACCAACATGTGAAACTGGCAATGAGCCATCACAGATAGAATATCCATCTGAAAAAGAGTGAGTGCTTCACCTATCACCATCCAAGACAGGGTTGGACTGGCGAGGGGGCAGGTAAAGCACCCTATGGTCTATAACAAAAAGAGAACAACAACAGAAAATATATCCAGCACCGGTAACGATCCGGTCATTACCCTGCAGGTGGGGATCAAAGTTCTCAGTTCAGAGATAACGTCCAGCATACAATAAAGAGGTATTACATTTCCTCATGACATCATATTTCCAGCCGCCAACATGGAAAAAACAACAACTCAGGCCCAAGAAACAGAAAAATAGGTCAGGATCTCCTCTGGCCACATGGAAACTGAAAAATGCAGGACAAAGGATGCAAAGCAGACACCCCCATAACCAGAGGAGAAAGTGAAACCTCAGGCCTATAAACTTATTCTGAAAAAGAAAAGTTAGCATAAATCAGGTGGGGGCCCTCTCCATCTTGCCTCTACCCGGACGCTCCGGTCTGCCTGATGAGGCCTTCTGCCAGGCCGAGATCCGCGGCGGAACCGGCAAGGGGCCATCTTGGTCGGCCGGTAGCCAGGAAGGGATCTCTACAGGGGGGATATCCAGAGAGTTCCAAACTGAAGCGAGGTCAGCAGGGGATCGTATGGTAAGTATTTTACCGTTTCTGGAGACAGCAAGCCCAAAGGGGTATAACCACCGGAATGGCGTTGATGTTTTCCTCAGGACATCCAGAAGGGGCTTCAGCAGGCGCCGCTTCGCCAGAGTCGATGGCGCCAAATCCTGGTACATCTGGAATGGCGATCCTCATATTCAAGTGTCTCCATCTCTCTTTGCTTCTTCAAGAGGGCCGCAGTGTCCACGTAGCTCAACAAGCCACAGATGATGTCTCGTGGGGGCTCTTGCGGCTTAGGCCTGGGCCGCAGTGCCCGGTGTATCCGCTCCACCACAATACCCTCCGCTCTATCAGGGCCCAGCAGCATGGAGAAGATTTCGCGCGCCATTGTCGGCAGGGCCTCCGCCGCTATCGATTCAGGTAAGCCGCGGATTCGAATGTTGCGCCTACGGCTGCGGTTCTCCTGGTCCTCAAGCTTTAAAAAAGCATCATTCAGTAAGGCCCTGTGGGCCGCCAGCACCTCCGAAGCTTTGCCCTCATAAGCCATGATGGATTCCTGCGCTGTTTCTAGCGCAACCACCCTCTGACCTAAGTGCCTCAGGTCATCCTTTATGTCGGAAAGATCTTGCTTGATGGGCGAGAGGGCTGATTCCAGGACCCGTCGGAGAGTCCGCTCTGAAATCGGTGGGTCTCTGGGTCTCCTGTCTGAGATATCGGATCCGCTGCACGCATCTGAGAGGTCTCCGGCATCGGAGTCATAGGCAGCAGACTCCGCCATATTGGGGCCTTTCTGTAGCACAAGCCGCGGCGTTTTCCGGAGAAACTTCTCCATCTCTGGCTGTTTGGAATGTCTCGGAGTCGTCTCTGTACTTCCTCTGACCTTGTCCTTGCCAGGTTTCCCCATAATAAGGCAAAATTATATGCTTAATTAGGGCAAATGAGCCGAACTGCTGGAGGAGCTCAAGCTCGTGCGGCCATTCAGCGGTGTGGCTAGGCTCCGCCTTATAGTAGTTATATTCTTGTACATAGGAGCAGTATTATAGTAGTTATATTCTTGTACATAGGAGCAGTATTATAGTAGTTGTATTCTTGTACATAGGAGGCAGTATTATAGTAGTTATATTCTTGTACATAGGAGGCAGTATTATAGTAGTTATATTCTTGTACATAGGAGCAGTATTATAGTAGTTATATTCTTGTACATAGGAGCAGTATTATAGTAGTTATATTCTTGTACATAGGAGCAGTATTATAGTAGTTATATTCTTGTACATAGGAGCAGTATTATAGTAGTTATGTTCTTGTACATAGGAGCAGTATTATAGTAGTTATATTCTTTGTCAAATTTCTTTTTATTGAGCAATAACAAAATCGGGTGGAGGGATCCACCCCCTTACCACCTTTGCACATACAAGGTAGCAGCAACTCACATGAATGCATATACAAAGCAGATGAATGCAACATATACATGTGAACACATGACAATGTACACTGATTTTAGCATCTGGAAGTTTACAGTTCTGATGAAAACCCGCAAATCTTTGTAAAGCTACATTATACATTGTAAGATACCACCTAGTGCTATCAAATGAAGGACTGACTGTGCAAAAGGCGCAGAAAAAACTTTATTCAATAGATATCTGCTAAGTGTAGGTTGTGCAGATCATATCCGTCCCTATGTCAGCTAACTAAGAACAACCTTAGGCAGGTCTAAACCCAAACTAGGATAGGGAAGGAGGGGGGGGGGGGGGGGGGGGGGAGAACGTTGGACGGGAAAACGGGGTGTGCAGGCCCCAAATGAGGCCCTCCTGTACACGCATAACAATGACGCTTCTCGTTCAAGTATTCCGATCTAAACCTTGTACTAGCAGGCGTAATCGATGTCGATTGGCATAGCGGTGAGACCACAGGGGAACACAGGGTATGTCAGGTTATGTCAGGTTAACTTGCCCCACTAATGCTCGGTGAGTCTGTGCCACCCACTCTATTGTTACGAAATGACAACCATGGTCCCCAAACTTTCAGAAACTTCTCGTGTTGTCTGGCCTCCCACCCCGCCAGCTCCTCCAATCTGCATAGCTGATCTGCTTTCTGCTCCCAATGTGAGAGTGTCGGTGAGTCTTCGCTGAGCCATCTCTGTGGTATGAGTAGCCTTGCTGCCTGTATCAAATGCGTTGCTAAGCTCCTTTTGGAAGGTGTGAAGGTCGGTGTGGGGAGCCAGAGAAGCACCAGTTCAGGCGATAGCTGCACACAAGCATTCAGAACCTTATTTATCATAGCCGATACCCCGTCCCAATACTGGCGGAGCTTTGGACAGGACCAGAATATGTGTGTTTGTGTCCCCGACGCCTCCTTACACCTCCAGCACGTGTCAGATTGACTAAGACCTTTCACAAACAATTGTTTGGGGGTCTGATACCACTGGGTCATCACTTTGTATGAGTGCTCTTGCACTTTCACACATCTTGAGAACCCGTGAGAATGAGCATGTATGCGTAGTATGTCTGTTTCCGAAAATTCTAAATTGAGCTCAGATGCCCAGGTTTTCAGATACTGTGTGACTCCCATAGAAGGCTGGATATTAAGAGCCAGATATAGCTTAGATATTATTTTACTAGGGGGGGATTTTAAGTGTAGCAACTTCTCAAGCCACGTTGTTTCCGGAGTGGGCACTCTAGAAGCTAATAATGGTTTGCTGACCGAGTTATATTCTATGGTATCCAGAAAGTTGCTAGAATATAAAGTGTGGTTTAGGGGGTGATGTGCAGGAAGAGCACCTGATGCCCCATCTAAGAACTCTGTGACAGTGTAGTTGCGTAGTTTACTCCACACAGGTGATACAGTGTCAGCAGAGGGCCGTACAATAAATGGGGCAAGGTCAGCCGGCATCAGCGGTGAGAGAGTATGCAACAAGCCTTTGTCCTTGTTCAGTTGTCTGATAACGGCCGCTGTGCCTTTAAGCAGCACATGTGAGTGAAGTGAGGATGAGTTCAGACCCCATAACCCCGCTCTCTGCTTTTTGTCGAGCTGGGCTATCTCAAGCTCCTTACCCAGGATATGAGACCAGGGGGCGTGGAGGTGTAGCCACCTCTTCAGGTGGATGGCCTTATAGTATAGCTGAGCGTCAGGTAGTGCCATACCTCCCTGATCCCTTCTCAGAATCAGCGTGCGATGTGCCAGTCTCGCCCCCCTCCCCCCCCAAAGAAAGGTGCTGAAGAGCCTTCTAATTTGTGTAAAGAAGGAGGAGGGAAGAAAGACAGGCAGCATCTGCATGACGTACAGTATCTTGGGCATAATAAATGCTTTTAACAGATTTTTCCGGCCCATCCATGAAATATATGGAATTCTCAGTGTGTGCAGCTGTTGTTGAGCATCGTTCAGTAGTGCAGCAAAGTTCAGCCGGAAAAGCTCATCCATTCTACAAGGAATCTTAATTCCCAGGTAAGATAGGTGAGACGTTTGCCATATGAAAGGGGTTTTCGTTTTCAGCAGGTGGATTTGCTTGGTCGGAGCTGATACATTCATGGCCTCTGATTTTGTATAGTTTACTTTAAAATTGGACACTTGTCCATACTGCTCAAACAGGGATAACAGATGCGGGAAGGCCTCGACCGGGTTGGAGACCATGACTAGGAGGTCGTCTGCATAAGCGGCATTAAGATATTCTATGGGGCTATTCTCTAACTTGAGTCCCCTGATGCCAGGATGATCTCTGATGGCCTGCAGCAAGGTTTCCATGACTAATATATACAGGGCAGGGGACAAGGGGCATCCCTGCCTCGTCCCGTTCCTAATAGGGAAGGGAGATGACAAAGTGCCATTAACTCTGATCCGGGCGCTAGGGTCACCATACAGAGACATAATAGCTCTCTGAAATTGCGCAGGGAAGCCAAACTTATGCAGGGTTTTAATCATATAAGCCCAATTCACCCGGTCAAAGGCCTTCTCCGCATCTATACCCAGCAGAACCAGGGGGAGTTGTTTTTTCTTTGCTAGCTGTATGGTGGATAGGATTCTGCAGGAGTTGTGACTGCCTTCCCTGCCAGGGACGAAGCCTGCTTGTTCAGGGTTAATGAGTTTCGGAAGAAGGGTACTGATTCTAGTGGCAAGTAATTTCGCCCAGACCTTAATGTCAACGTTCAAAAGCGAAATTGGTCTGTAGCTGCCACACAACTTAGGGTCTTTCCCGGGTTTGGGGAGAATAGTGACTGTGGCCTCCAGGGACTGTTTATGTAACTGTGAGCCACCCAGGAGCTCATTGCACCAGGCAGTAATGTGGGGAGCCAGGATTTTTGAAAATTTCTTATAGTATCCCACCGGGAAACCGTCAGGACCCGGACTCTTCCCCATTGGCATAGAGCTTAAAACGCCCATAACTTCTCTCTCCGTTATTGGGGATAGAAGAGTTTGGGCCTCCTCTTCATTTAGAGTGGGGAGCTGTAAGCGGTGTAAGAAGTCATCAATTAGGGAAGCCCTATCTACAGTGGACCCTGCTACTTCCTCAGGGAGACCGTACAAGTCATGATAAAATTTTTGGAACTCAATGGCTATATCTGACGTTTTGTGGACAGTGGTACCATCTCTCCTATTAATCCCTGCTATATACATTGAGTCCTTCTTCTGTTTCAGGAGAGAGGACATCAATTTCGTGCCCTTGTCCCCATGCGCGTAAAAGCGAAATTGCGAATATTGGTATGTTTTTGCATAACACCCATTTAGATGGTCTGTCAGTTGCTTACGCAGAATTGCTAGTTGATCCCTGGCCTCCAGGGCTCTAGAGCGCTTATGTACGGACTCGATATCCGCTATTTGCTTAAGGAGGGAATTTAAGTGCTCCTGTCTAGTTCTTTTAACCCTACTGCCTAGTGCAATGAGCTCGCCTCTCATGACCTGCTTATGTGTCTCCCAGACAGTAGCCAGTGGCATCCCATCAGTAGAGTTTTCAGCAAAGAACCACGTTAGTTTCTGACTGAGGGTATCTACATCTGACTGTTTATCCAGGAGTGTCTCATTTAGACGCCATTGTTTGGTTTGTGTAGGTAGCGTAGGGAAATGAAGCGAAGTCGACACCGGGGCATGGTCTGAGACCGTTATGGGCTCAATGGTAGACCGCTCCACCCTGTCAGCACAGCTGCCCGAGATCAGGACATAATCCAGCCTCTTATGAGTATTATGCGGTGCCGAGAAGAAAGTGTAGTCTCTGTCAGCAGGGTGAAGCAACCGCCAGGAGTCCACTAAACTTACCTCCGCTAGATAGGCATTAACTCTACCTAGAGCCACCTGGGTCAATTGGGAAGAGCCATCGGACGCATCCATTATGGGGTTCAGCGTCATGTTGAGATCTCCGCCTATTAATCTAATTCCTTCAGCAAAGGAGGCAAACGTCTTTAGGGTATTGATGAGCCATTTAGTTTGACCGCGATTTGGGCAGTATAGACTGGCTAATGTCACTACCTGGGTGCCTATTGAACCCTTAACAAATACATATCGCCCTTCTGGGTCATCCTGTATACATGATAACCGGAAGGGAACTGTCTTTGATATGGCAATGCCGACTCCCCTAGCTGCACCACTGAACGTGCTGGTGAACCAATGCTGGAAGTAGGACTTAGGGAGAGTAGGCACATGTGCCGACTTGAAATGCAATTCCTGTAGAAAACATATGTCAGTGCGAGATTTTTTTAACATACGAACAACCTGTGACCTCTTCTGCGGCGTATTAAAACCTCTGACATTAAGGGAAGTACACTTAATCAATGCCATGACGTATTACAAGTGTAGACCTTAGAGCTGCTAGTTGCTTAAAATCATGCGTGTGACCAGGGAAACAAAATGGAGTATCCAACTTCAAGAACAACCGGGAAGTGGAGAAAATCTCCAACATAGGGTTCAGGTGGCTTGTGCCTAGCGCGCAGCCCAGCAAAGCAAGGCAAAGCGCGAATGGCCCAAGCCAGCCAATTGTAAGGCGCTTGCACCAGGGTTGCGCCAGTAAGTTCCTGGTGAATGCCATAATGGTCTAAGGCAAGCGGCTATACGGGGGGAGTAAGCCTGCCTGTCCTGCGAGCCATAGCAAACATAACATTAGTAACAATAAGCTGATTCCCAGCCATTAGATGAATGGCCTGACTGAACCAGAGGCCAGTCACAGGGACTAACACTCCTTACAGCCACACCATAGCTATCATAAACATATGCAGTATAGACATGCATGCTAAACATGTGGAACCTGTGGATGTGAACAAACCACGGCAGTAGTGACGTGCCGACACAACAGTGGCTCACGAATCACCCCGTGGGGCCGTCCTGACCCAAGAGTCCACCGCCCGCGGTCCAACTGCTCAGGGCCACTCAGAACGAGCCCCTACCTATCCGACCACCGCCGGCTAACTGAGGCAGGCTACAAACAAACTGAAAAGGCTCAGACGGCCACCACTAATACTTGCGCTCAGGGACCCGGAGATCATCTGTAACGTCCAGCAGTCCAGCAGCATTAGCTCAGTGAGCTACCGTCCATGAGCGAAATAGACCTCTGCAAACCGTGCGGCAGACCTCACGGCCTGTTGTTGGACTTTCTTTTAGTAGAAGCTTTAACCCACTTCTGCTCTTCTGGCAAGTCAGGCAGAGGGACTCCTGTGTCAGCCGACGGGAGCCATGATGGTATATCCAGGGGGGTCGTCTGGAGCAGAGTCCACGCCGCAGGCAAGTCCGCTGGTGTGCGGATCGTGCACCTCTTTCCCTCCGATGCGAAAGTCAGACCAAACGGGAATAGCCATTTGTAGGGCATTTTAACAGCCCTCAGGTGATCCGTAAGCGGTCGTAGGATCCTTCGCTTACTCAAAGTAGAGGGTGCTAGGTCTTGAAATAAGAGGATCTTGGCTCCTTCGTAGAGCGGTTCTTTCTGTTCTCTTGCCGCTTTTAGGATCGCTGCTGTGTCCACATATCGTAGCAAACCGCAGACCACATCCCTCGGTGGGTCATTGTCCCTCGGTTTCGGCCTGAGCGCTCTGTGGATGCGCTCCACGCAGATTTCAGCTGCTCTTTCTGCACCTAGCAGGCCGGAAAAGATGGCGGATGCCGCCTCAGGCAATGCTTCATGCAGTACCCGCTCTGGGATACCTCGCAGCCGGATATTCTTACGTCGGCTGCGGTTCTCTTGGTCCTCTATCAGGGCGTAAGCTGTATCCAAAGAGGCAGCGAGTGCGGCACTGTTGTCGCCCAGCGTGTGAGCAAAAGTCAGGATGGCTGCCTGCGTGTGCTCCAGCTTCTCCACGCGGTGCCCGATGTGCTTCACGTCGCACTTGATTTCGGTGAGATCTTGAATCACCGGGGCTAATGCCGACGATAGGGCTTGTTGGATGAATTGGCGTGAAATAGGCGCCGAGGTGGAGGCGCGGGGTCCGGCATCCAGATCTGATGAGACGCCGTCCGCCCCCTCCGCTTCCTGTGGCCAGTCCTCCCGCTCCAGAGGCGCCATCTTGGCGGCACTCGCGGCCGGAGCCTTCTTATGTAGAAATTTGTCCATTTCTTGCGGACCGCGGTCCGATCTCAGGTGTTCAGGCGTTTCTCTGGGTATGTACCGACCCACTTTGCCCATTCTTTCAAAGCTAGGTAGCAAAATTAACTAGTTTGCTGGCTCACATGGAGAGGAGCTCTCTCACATGCGTCTGGCTTGGCCGGAAGTCAAGCTCCGCCCCCCCATAGTAGTTATATTCTTGTACATGGGAGCAGTATTATAGTAGTTATATTCTTGTACATAGGAGCAGTATTATAGTAGTTATATTCTTGTACATAGGAGCAGTATTATAGTAGTTATAATCTTGTACATAGAAGCAGTATTATAGTAGTTATATCCCTGTACATAGGAGCAGTATTATAGTAGTTATATTCTTGTACATAGGAGCTGTATTATAGTAGTTATATTCTTGTACATAGGAGCAGTATTATAGTAGTTATATTCTTGTACATAGGAGCAGTATTATAGTACTTATATTCTTGTACATAGGAGCAGTATTATAGTAGTTATATTTTTGTACATAGGAGCAGTATTATAGTAGTTATATTCTTGTACATAGGAGCAGTATTATAGTAGTTATATTCTTGTACATAGGAGCAGTATTATAGTAGTTATAATCTTGTACATAGAAGCAGTGTTATAGTAGTTATATCCCTGTACATAGGAGCAGTATTATAGTAGTTATATTCTTGTACATAGGAGCTGTATTATAGTAGTTATATTCTTGTACATAGGGGGCAGTATTATAGTAGTTATATTCTTGTACATAGTAGCAGTATTATAGTAGTTATATTCTTGTAAATAGGAGGCAGTATTATAGTAGTTATATTTGTGTACATAGGGAGCAGTATTATAGTAGTTATATTCTTATACATACTGTAGGAGGCAGGCTATATTAGTAAAATACAAACAGAAATATGAAATGTACATTTCCAACAAACCTTTCAAAACAATGGTCATTAAACAGAAATCATACACCTCCAATACAAAGTAAACTCCTAATTTCGACTTAACATGAGTCCATTTCTGTTAAAAGGAGAGAAAATATCATTCAAGCATATTCCAAATGCATTAAAACTAACATTAATGCAGATATACATTCCTCCACAATGTCACATTGTTCTTCTTTTTCCTGACTTCCAGGGATTTTATCCATCTCAGCTCATGATGATGAGGTGGACACTCTGGTTCTATTCCAGTGATAGTATTTGATGACAGTAATGATGAGATACATGGTCCCGCGGTCAATGCCACCTACATTATATGTTTCCCCGTCTGGATATTTTAGAGACTGCAGTCTTGGGATTTTTAGCTTACAGGATATTTCCTGCCATATTTTGCTCCCTCCCCATCACTCTGATATAAAATGTGCAATGTTCTCCTCCTACTGACAACCCAACGGACACTTGCAATCTGACACACTCAAACATTTTTAATTCTCTTTAACAAAAAGCTTCCCTTGCAAAGACAGCCAATCAATATAAAAAAATTTAGGAGGGAGCCTCACCGCGTTGAGGAACCTCAGACTGTCCTTTAAGATGGTGGTCGTACAGTCTTTTAGTGTGGGCTGTAAACAGAAGATCTTACACACCCTGAAGTACATCTCTCTCCTGGTCTTAGTCTGAACGTAAGACTTCTTTATTCCCTACTTCTTCAGGCACCTAATACCATAGTCCAGGTACTGGGGGAGGTAGTCATGAGTCAATCGACCCCTCTTGAGACTGCCACTTCGTACCCAAGATTCTGCAGAAGGCAATATCCAATTCCTGACACTATTCACCCACAGGAGACTGTTATTTGAGTCCAGGCTACTAAAATTAACTTTGAGAAACAAGGAGTCAGAAAGCAGCCTTAGATTTATCATATCCATCCCACCCTCTCTCCTCTGTAGGTAGGCGATCCCTCTTTTTACTGGGTTCAACCTGTTCCCCCAAAGAAGCTGGAAGAACAGGCTAGAGCCTAGCCGAGAAAGATTCTGGCAAAGGAAAAATTACAGATACATATAAGAAGACAGGTACCAGGTAAGTCTTCAGCATTTTAATCCTCTCTCTATAGGTCAGCCTATACCTATAGGTCGCTGAACCTTTGCATTTTCGGCTTTCGATCTTTCTTCCCAATTTATCCTGACATTATCGTCCCTCCGAATTTATCCCCTAAGATTTTAATATAGGTGGAGGCTTTTGCAAATTGTAGCAGATCAACGTCTGGATCAGAATTTTGTGTCCAGAAAGCTTGATGCTTCTCAAGATTAACCAGAGACCCAGAGGCCTCCAAGTGCCTTCTGATGGCTACAGACAACATCTGCTCCTCACGAGGCTCACATATCACCACCATCACATCATATGTTAGGCACACTCCTGCAGTGATCCTGAGGAACGGGTCTCCTTATCCAAACCCTTTCTCTGAAACAAGTCAGCATAGTAAGATCTCACCCCCCCCAGGATACCCTCCCGAGATTCCTGCAAAACACCTTGGGAGTCAGTGAGATGTGTCACCACTTTGTTTGCCACATGTTCCAGGCAATTCTGAAAGGGATCAGGTGACCCTAAGGACCAATAATCCAATTCAAGAACCAAGGAAGGTGTACCTGCTGTACTGATACTGCCTTATCTCAGATTTCATTTTCTTGGCAGTCTCTTTTAGAGGGATCTGATCTCCACCTTGACGTCCTCCCACCAGTCAGCCACGATGTCATAAAAATCTACTCTCTCGAGTTGATGCTGAAAAAGAGAGTGGACGACTCTCTGGACAAAGAGCGTCTTCCAAGAGACTGGAGTTAAGTCTCCATAACTCCTTACCAATATCAGGACGCTTAGTGGTTCCTAAGCAGAAAAACAAGGAGAGATGATCTCAATAAGGGACTACTCATTCCTTTATCCCACTAACATTCTCTGCAGGACTAACAAAAGCCAAATATATCCTACTTTTTCTGTTGGCACAATATTAGGTGAAGTTTGGCTTCCTACCTCCCTGAGTGAAGACATCACTGAGGTCTGTCTGCAAGATCATGTTATTTAAGACCTCAGAGTTCCTGGTCAATGTTCAGCCAGAGAATCTGTCAACTGATGTTCTAGCGACATTGAAATCTCCAGCCATTATTACAGAAACTGAGTTAAAAAGATATTGCTTTATGTGACTGAACAACTGGATCTCAGTGATCGCCAGTTCGCAGTGTTCGCCAGCGAACACATGCGATCTGCCATTTTAACTGACAAGTCCGGCGAGGCACAGGTAAGTCATTACCTGTGCCTGTGCGCGAGCCGGTCTGAAATGAAATGCGGTCCCCGGGAGCAGGCTGTTCCGAGAACGGCCCCCGGAGGCTGTTCTCGGAACTGCCTGCTCCGGGAGACAGCATTTCATTTCAGACTGGCTTGCGCACAGGCACAGGTAAGGACTTACCTGTGCCTCGCCGGACTTGTCAGTTAAGATGGCAGATTGCATATGTTTGCTGGCGAACACTGCGAACTGGCCATCGCTGCTGGATCTTTTCAGTCACTGACTGTGGTCCATACATACAAGTCCTGATCAAAAGTTTAAAACCACTTGAAAATTGGCAAAAAATCATGTTTAGCATGGCTGGATCTTAACAAGGTTCCAAGTAGAGCTTCAACATGCAACAAGAAGAAATGAGAGTGAGACAAAACATTTTTTGAGCATTCAATTTAATGAAAACAAACGAATAAACTGAAACAGGCTGTTTTTCAGCTGATCAAAAGTTTAGGACCACATGCCTTTAACCACTTCAACCCCGCTAGCTGAAACCCCCTTAATGACCAGGCCACTTTTTACACTTCTGCACTACACTACTTTCACCGTTTATTGCTCGGTCATGCAACTTACCACCCAAAGGAATTTTACCTCCTTTTCTTCTCACTAATAGAGCTTTCATTTTGTGGTATTTCATTGCTGCTGGCATTTTTACTTTTTTTGTTATTAATCGAAATTTAACGTTTTTTTTGCAAAAAAATGAAATTTTTCACTTTCAGTTGTAAAATTTTGCAAAAAAAACAACATCCATATATAAATTTTTCTCTAAATTTATTGTTCTACATGTCTTTGATAAAAATAAAATGTTTGGGTCAAAAAGAAAAATGGTTTGGGTAAAAGTTATAGCGTTTACAAACTATGGTACAAAAATGTGAATTTCCGCTTTTTGAAGCAGCTCTGACTTTCTGAGCACCTGTCATGTTTCCTGAGGTTCTACAATGCCCAGACAGTACAAACACCCCACAAATGACCCCATTTGGGAAAGTAGACACCCTAAGGTATTCACTGATGGGCATAGTGAGTTCATAGAACTTTTTCTTTTTTGTCACAAGTTAGCGGAAAATGATGATTTTTTTTTTCTTTTTTTTTTCTTACAAAGTCTTATATTCCACTAACTTGTGACAAAAAATAAAAACTTCCATGAACTCACTATGCCCATCACAAAATACCTTGGGGTGTCTTCTTTCCAAAATGGGGTCACTTGTGGGGTAGTTATACTGCCCTGGCATTCTAGGGGCCCAGATGTGTGAGAAGAAGTTTGCAATCAAAATCTGTAAAAAATGACCGGTGAAATCCGAAACTTGCACTGTGTGCCCCTTTGCCCACCTAGGCTGCAAAAAAGTGTCACACATCTGGTATCGCCGTACTCAGGAGAAGTTGGGGAATGTGTTTTGGGGTGTCATTTTACATATACCCATGCTGGGTGAGAGAAATATCTTGGCAAAAGACAACTTTTCCCATTTTTTTTACAAAGTTGGCATTTGACCAAGATATTTATCTCACCCAGCATGGGTATATGTAAAATGACACCCCAAAACACATTCCCCAACTTCTCCTGAGTACGGCGATACCACATGTGTGACACTTTTTTGCAGCCTAGATGCGCAAAGCGGCCCAAATTCCTTTTAGGAGGGCATTTTTAGACATTTGGATCCCAGACTTCTTCTCACGCTTTAGGGCCCCTAAAAAGCCAGGGCAGTATAAATACCCCACATGTGACCCCACTTTGGAAAGAAGACACCCCAAGGTATTCAATGAGGGGCCTGGCGAGTTCATCGAAATTTTTTTGGGGGCATAATTAGCGGAAATTGATTTAATTATTTTTTTTTTCTCACTTTCCGCTAACTTGGTACAAAAATTTCAATCTTTCATGGACTCAATATGCCCCTCAGTGAATACCTTGGGGTGTCTTCTTTCCAAAATGGGGTCAGTTGTGAGGTGTTTGTACTGCCCTGGCATTTGAGGGTCTCCGCAATCATTACATGTATGGCCAGCATTAGGAGTTTCTGCTATTTAGCCTCTGGGCTGAAAGAAAAAAAATGAACGGCACAGATTTCTTCATTCGCATCGATCAATGTGGATGAAAAAATCTCTGCCCAAAAAAAAAAAGGAGGGGAAAGGCGTCTGCCAGGACATAGGAGCTCCGCCCAACATCCATACCCACTTAGCTCATATGCCCTGGCAAACCAGATTTCTCCATTCACATCAATCGATGAATAAATCATTGCCAGGATTTTTTTTTTATATACAAAGTGTTTGCCAAAGCATAGGAACACCGCCACCTCCTCAGCTCATATGCCTCGGCAAACGTATATTTTACTGCAGAGGAGAAATCTCGTCTTGCAGCGCCGCATACACCGACTTGTGTGTAATCTGACAGCAGCGCAATGCTTCTGTCAGAATGCACATCAGTGCTGCAGCTAGTCGATCGGTTGGTCCACCTGGAAGGTAAAAAAAAAAAAAAACAGGCCGCAACGCAACAATTTTATTAACTTTTGAACAGAACATATAAACTTTAACTTTTTGAACTGAACTTAACCTTTTTGCTTACTGGCGATTTTTTTTTTGTTTTTTACCTTTGTAGGACAAACCTCTCCTTCCCCATGGGACAATGTGCAAAGCGCAAATCGCCCAAAGATGTGGCGAAGTGCATTATGTACTTTATCCCAGGTGAAAGGAGAGGTTTGCAGCAGCTGTATGTGAATGGGCCCTAATAGCCCTGTGTGCCTGTCCTGGTGAGATGTGATCCCTATGCTAGGTGTACCTGTGTGTGGTACTTCCGGAAACACTCTCCAAAGCATAGGGCAGGGTGGTCAGGACAGAAATAGCGGGTGTCACGCCTTATTCCACTCCTGCTACAGACACAACATCTTTTACGGGGTGACGGTTGGGTTGAGGTACCAGGAACGACATTGGGGAAGTGTCGCTCGTGTAGACGGCTAACTACACTGGTGGATGGGGCCACGGAACCTCCTGGATACAGGAGGTTCTCGATGATCTCTTCCTGAAATTTGAGGAAGGATCCTGTTCTCCCAGCCTTACTGTAGAGAACAAAACTATTATACAGAGCCAATTGAATTAAATATACAGACACCTTCTTATACCAGCGTCTGGTTCTGCGGGAAACTAAATACGGAGACAACATCTGGTCATTGAAGTCCACCCCTCCCATGAGCGCATTATAGTCGTGGACACAGAGGGGCTTTTCAATGACACGGGTTGCTCGCTCAATTTGTATTGTCGTGTCTGCGTGAATGGAGGAGAGCATGTAAACGTCACACTTGTCTCTCCATTTCACCGCGAGCAGTTCTTCATTACACAAGGCAGCCCTCTCCCCCCTTGCAAGACGGGTGGTAACGAGCCGTTGGGGGAAGCCCGCGCGACTAGTTCGCGCGGTGCCACAGGCAGCCAATCTGTTCTAGAAACAAATGCCTGAAGAGGGCCACACTTGTGTAGAAATTGTCCACATAAAGATGGTACCCCTTGCCGAATAAGGGTGACACCAAGTCCCAGACTGTCTTCCCACTGCTCCCCAGGTAGTCAGGGCAACCGACCGGCTCCAGGGTCTGATCTTTTCCCTCATAGATCCGAAATTTGTGGGTATAGCCTGTGGCCCTTTCACAGAGCTTATACAATTTGACCCCATACCGGGCGCGCTTGCTTGGGATGTATTGTTTGAAGCCAAGGCGCCCGGTAAAATGTATAAGGGACTCGTCTACGCAGATGTTTTGCTCAGGGGTATACAAATCTGCAAATTTCTGGTTGAAGTGGTCTATGAGGGGCCGAATTTTGTGGAGCCGGTCAAAAGCTGGGTGGCCTCTGGGACGAGAGGTGCTATTGTCACTAAAGTGCAGGAAACGCAGGATGGCCTCAAATCGTGCCCTGGACATAGCAGCAGAGAACATGGGCATGTGATGAATTGGGTTTGTGGACCAATATGACCGCAATTCATGCTTTTTGGTTAGACCCATGTTGAGGAGAAGGCCCAGAAAAATTTTAATTTCGGAAACTTGGACTGGTTTCCACCGGAAAGGCTGGGCATAATAGCTTCCCGGGTTGGTGGATATAAATTGAGTGGCATACCGGTTTGTTTCTGCCACGACTATGTCCGAGAGCTCCGCAGTCAAGAACAGCTCAAAAAATCCCAGGGCCGAACCGATCTGAGCTGTCTCAACCCGAACTCCAGACTGGGCGGTGAAAGGGGGAACTACAGGTGCGGCTGAAGTTGGGAACTGCCAATCAGGGTTTGCCAGCACCTCTGGGATTCTAGGGGCTCTACGGGCCCGTCTGTGCGGTGGCTGCGACGGGGTAACTAATGCACGTGCCACCGTACCAGCTTCAACTGCCCTTCTGGTGCTCGCCACTTCACCATGTTCTACGGCAGTGCTGG
Source organism: Bufo gargarizans (assembly GCF_014858855.1). Lineage (NCBI taxonomy): Eukaryota > Metazoa > Chordata > Amphibia > Anura > Bufonidae > Bufo > Bufo gargarizans. Next base: position 681,920,650 of record NC_058081.1, read on the forward strand.
TACTAGGTCCAGGGAGGGCTGCGCTGCTGGTGTATGCCTCACCACGTAATCCGACAGCGCCAGCCCCACTCTGCTGCCCTTGCAGCGGATTCTGCACAACCTGTGGTCTAGCGACACGGGGCCGGGTACGCCTGGTGCTATCAGGGACCTCAACCTCCTCGTCCGAACTTTGGGTCAGAGAGCCACTGCTTTCTACAGGTTCGTATTCTGACCCGCTAGGATTCATCAGATGAGGGTTCCCACTCCTCATCCGACTGGGTCAGAAGCCTGTAGGCCTCTTCAGAAGAATACCCCCTGTTTGACATTTGGGCAACTAAATTTAGGGGTATTCCCTGAGACTACCCAAGAAAAAAAGCAAGCCTGTCTTACAAATGGGAGGCTAGCGAAGTACCGGAGGCCGCTGCGGTTGATAAAAAATATCAAAACTGATTTTTTTTATCGCCGCAGCACGTGTAAAGTGAATGTGCAGTGATCAAAAAAAAAAATATTTTGTCACTGCGGCGGGGCGGGCATGGGCGAACGCACGTGTGGGCGACCGATCTGGCCTCATCGGGCAAACACTGCGTTTTGGGTGAAGGGTGAGCTAAGATGACACTAATACTATTATAGATCTGACTGTGATCAGTTTTGATCACTTACAGATACTATAAAAGTACAAATGCTGATTAGCGGTACGCTAATCAGCGAATAAGTGACTGCGGTGCGGTGGGCTGGGCGCTAACCGATCCCTAAACTACCTAACCAAGGGGCCTAAACTATACCTAAAACCTAACAGTCAATACCAGTGAAAAAAAATGTGACAGTTTGCACTGATCACTTTTTTCACTTTCACTAGTGATTGACAGGGGCAAGAAGGAGTGATCAAGGGGTTAATTAGGGTGCAGGGGGGTGATCTGGGGCGAAGTGTAGTGTTTGGTGCTACTCACTGTGAAGCCTGCTCCTCTGCTGGATCCAACCGACCAAAAGGACCAGCAGAGGAGCAGGGCAGCCATATAACACATCATATTTACTAATATGATGTGTTATCTGGCTTCTCATTGGATTTTTTAAAAATCAGCAACCTGCCAGCGATGATCATTGGCTGGCAGGTTGCTGACGTTACCCCCCTCTAACTTTTGCCAGCACGCAATGCGCATGCGCGGGCCGGCAAAGCGCGTCATCTCGCGTCTCGCGAGATGACGCGTATATGCGTGACTCTGCGCAGCGCTGCCACTTCCGGAACGCGAATCTGCTTTAGGCGGTCCGGAGGTGGTTAAAAGGCCAAATCTGTGCAAAGATGTGGATTAATTGTCAATTTCTGTCAGGTAGTCACACGTTGTGATGGTAAAGGCAAAAAAACTCTCCCTTTTTGAACGTGGTCGGGTTGTTGAACTGCATAAGCAGGGTCTCTCACAGCGCGCCATCGCTGCTGAGGTGGGACGCAGTAAGACAGTCATTTGGAATTTCTTAAATTCTTAAATGATCCTGAGGGTTATGGAACAAAAAGGTCAAGTGGAAGATCCCAAAAAATTTCATCAGCACTGAGACGGAGGATCCAAATGACTGTCCGTCAAGACACTGAACGATCCTCGACCCAAATTAAGGCCCTTACTGGTTCTGACTGCAGCCCCATAGCCATCAGACGGCATCTGAGATTGAAGGGCTTCAAAAACAAAAAAGTCTTCAAAGACCTCGTCTCCTTGAACGCCACAGAACTGCTCGTTTGGACTTTGCAAGAGAGCACCAAACATGGGACATTCAAATGTGGAAAAAAGTTTTATTCTCTGATGAGAAAAAATGTAACCTTGGTGGTCCTGATGGTCTCCAACATTACTGGCATAACAAGCAGATCCCACCTGAGATGTTTTCTACGCGCCACAGTGGAGGGGGCGCCATAATGGTCTGGGGTGCTTTTTACTTCAGTGGAATAATGGAGCTTCAGGAAGTGCAGGGGCGTCAAACGGCCGCTGGCTATGTCCAGATGTTGCAGAGAGCATTCCTCATGACTGAGGGCCCTCGTCTGTGTGGTAACGACTGGGTTTTTCAACAGGACAAGGCTACAGTACACAATGCCCACAGGACAAGGGACTTCTTCCAGGAGAATAACATCACTCTTTTGGCCCATCCTGCGTGTTCTCCTGATCTAAATCCAATTGAGAACCTTTGGGGATGGGTGGCAAGGGAAGTTTACAAAAATGGACAACAGTTCCAGACAGTAGATGGCCTTCGTGCAGCCGTCTTCACCACTTGGAGAAATGTTCCCACTCACCTCATGGAAATGCTTGCATCAAGCATGCCGAAACAAATTTTTGAAGTGATCAACAAAAACGGCGGAGCTACTCATTACTGAGTTCATGTTTAGAAGTTTGATTTCAGTTTTGGGGGGGTTTAGTTTTTTTTTGGGAGGTGTGGTCCTAAACTTTTGATCAGCTGAAAAACAGCCTGATTCAGTTTATTCATTGTTTTCATTAAATTGAATGCTCAAAAAATGTTTTGTCTAACTCATATTTCTTCTTGTTGCATGTTGAAGCTCTACTTGGAACCTTGTTAAGATCCAGCCATGCTAAATATGATTTTTTGCCATTTTTCAAGTGGTCTTAAACTTTTGATCAGGACTATATTAATGAGCCACTACCATGAATAGTGACATCTAGAACCAGACATCTTCCCATAGCCACATCTGTTGACTGATGTACTGTCCCATTATCGGTGGTAAACATGATAGCCACCCCAGCATAAGGCTCCACAGCCAGTGACCAGAAGGAAGGACTAGCCTCACCTAAAAGCCCTAATGTGGTCAGACGGGTCCCCTGCAAGAAGATGACATCTGCACCAAGATACCTGAGATGGTCGTACACAGCGTGTCTCACACTCCTTACTTTTATGCTGTTCACATTACTTGAAGCTATTTTTAAGTAAAATGCAGCCATTAGAGCACAAACAAACAGAATCAGTGAAGTCCCCATCATCATAGTTCAGAGTCTGAGTCTTTCTGTCTGCCACTTGTTTCCATATCAGACTCTATTTGATCTTCTACAGCAATGGGTCTCCTTTTTGTTGGGGGGGGGGGGGTATAATGTGTCTGACTGTTGATGGACCTGAGGGACAGTTTCCATGTTACCCTGCACACTCTCTGAGCCCTGATGTTCTGGCTCTACACTATCTGACCCCATGCAGGACTTCTTGCCTGGTCAGTATTGTCTCTGACATCAAGGTCTCCTCCTCTACAGCCTTTGCCTCTTCCACCAGTTCCTCATCAGGGAGCTGTTTACAGATTTTGTGCCATGCATCTGGGCAATCTCTGTGAGAGGGTTTCCACACAGATTACATCTGATGGTTTGAAAGGTAGCACTTGCATGGCTGACCTCACTGCACAGATTGCACTTCACTACAGTCCAGGCACTGGCCAGATGACCGGCCTTGCCACATCTGAAGCACTTCCTGGGCTGACTAGGGTAGAAGCAGATGCCTTTTTCTCTCCCAATGTAGAAGGAATTGGGTAGATGCCATGTTATATTGTTCTACTGGCTCAGTTTTATCAGGACCTTCCATCATCCCGTCCAGATACCATCATCATCCTTGCTCTTAGTCAGGTCAGACATAAGGTCGCAATGCCTCCGGAGCCATACCACAATATGCTAGGGAGAGACGGCCTCATTCCAGAAGATGATGTTAACTGTGACTATCAGGTTTGGAGATTGGAATAAAAATGAACTTTCTCCAATCTTCTGTGTCCCTAAACCTGGGGAAATTAGCCCAGAACCTATCTAGATTACATATGAGCTTAAAGCTGACATCATAGCCATGTCTATCTGGTGTCACGGGGCGCCGACGATGCGATTACTCTCCGCAGCGCCGACGGCGCCCCGCCTCTGTACAGGAGCGAGGACACGTGCAGCGTCCTTGTCTTCTAGGTGATGGGGGCAGGACGGACCCAGCTTCACACGTCTCCTCAGCGCTGCCGGCGTCCTCTGTTCCCTAGCAACCAGATTGAGCCTGACCACCAAGCTGGGCACTCGGTGCTCAGCCATTTGCAGCAGGGTGAGTTATGTGACGCTGGCCACTTCACATGCCCCTGCTAGTCAGTATTTAAACAGGCAGCCTGCTGGCCACAGGTTGCCTGTTATTTAGGTTCCATCTGTGATTTTGTATGACCTGGCATACTTACCTTCTGCTGATTTCCTGACGATCCTCTGCCTGCTCCTTGTGTACTTTGCTGCTTTCCTGGTATTCTGACCCCGGCTTCCTCATGACGATCCTCTGCTGACTCCTTTGATCCTTTACGACTCTCCTGGTATTTATGACCCCGGCTTCTCCTGACTATTCTCTGCTTGCTCCATTTGTACTTTGTTGCTCTCCTAGGATTGACTCGGTCCGTTCACGTTCTGTTGTTTGTCTGGTCTGTCCTCCCTGCACTTATTCCAAGCTAGGGATTGCCGTCCAGTTGTCCCCTGTCATTAGGACTTGTGAGGCAAGTAGGCAGGGCCAGGGGTGAAGGTGGAGCGCAGTGGTCACTTCCCTCCCCTCTGTGTGTGTGTGTACGTGACCATTACATCTGGTAGGTTTATCACTGCCAAGATGTCGGCGGGCACAAACCCCATTTGGTGACACAAAAGCTCCAGGACCACAAACCTCCTATCAGGCAGGTCTTCTTTGGCGCCTCAGTCTTTGAACCTAACCACATTCCTTCTTTTTAAGGCCTGGCCTGTATAGCCAGCACAGAAGGTGAAGGATGGAGCGCCGCGGCTCCAGGCATTTCTGGGGGTCTTCTGACGGGCCTGATCTTTAGGGAGGGCATCTGCACCTTGTGTAACTGTAGGTAAAGGGGAAAAATCCTGCACAGTTTCTCAAACCTAGGGTTGCCACACGGCCGGTGTCTCACCGGCAAGGCCGGTATTTTAGTGGCCCTGCCAGTGACGGTAATTTTTTCTACCAGAAATTTAATTGCTTATATTTTTCTACAAAACTAGAAAACCTCATATGAAATTTTTTACAGCTTCCCACTATATTGTATGCAATATTAAATGGTGTCATTAGAAAGTGCAGCTTGAGAAAAAACAAGCCCTCAAAGGTCTAAGAGTACAGAAAAATAAACAAGGCTATGGCTCCAGGAAGGCGGGGAGTAAATAATGGAAAATCACAGGGTCAGGAAGGGGTCAATACTTAACTTACCTCATCCTCTAAAATACTAGGACTAACTGATCCATGAGATTTCTGCAGCCACATGACGCAGATATAGTTAAATGAAGTTATGCCAGAACATGTGCCTCTTTCAGAATGGGAAGTAATTGTATCGGTAAGCCAGCAGCCATCTCACCTATGCCACGTCTAATCTGATAAGAGCTTGATAGCATTATTTACATAAACTGGCCATAGAAATAGTTGGCACAGCCTGCCAGAAACGTCAGCTCCTGGGGGTAACGTGGATCTGATAATAGATTTTATTTATACAGGGATTATCAATTTAAACAGAAATAAAAAAAACGGACAAAGCACACAGATCTAAATCAGCAGAGGTGGAAAATAATATCTAGTTCCCATAGCTTTATTAAAACAATCACTCACTAACAGTCTTGAGTTTTCAGTTCATATAAATTTCCGAGGAATACTTCTAAGCAACAGTCTGGAGTAAGCGCTACTTGTTGCAATTAGTTACTGTGATTTGTTGCACTGGCTCTTGTAGTTCCACAGTATGCCCTCCTTAATGTAAGTCCATTTCTTCTCCCTTACTTTTGTAAAATTCAACAAAAAATAGTACAACATGGCCAAGAAACAGGAATCCATAAAGACACAATACTCACAAGAGCAAAATAATCATGTATAACTACTATAATATCACTCATATGTAGAAGTATATAACTATCATAATATTGCTCCTATGTACAGGAATATAACTACCGTACTAAAATACTGCTTCTATGTACAAGAATATAACTCATATAATACTGCCTCCTATGTACAAGAATACAACTACTATAATACTGCTCCTATGTACAAGAATATAACTCATATAATACTGCCTCCTATGTACACGAATATAACTACTATAATACTGCTCCTATGTACAAGAATATAACTACTATAGAGGGGGCGGAGCCGAGCCACGCTGCTGAATGGCCGCACGAGCTTGAGCTCCTCCAGCATTCCGGCTCATTTGCCCTATATAAGCGTGTGATTTGCCTCATTATGGGGAGATCTGGCAAGGATAAGACCAGAGGAAGTTCGGAGTTGACCCCAAGGCTCCCTAAACAACCAGAGATGGAGAAATTCCTGCGAAAAACGCCAAGAGCTGCCGCACTGAAAGGCGCCAATATGGCGGCGTCTACCGCTCCGGACTCTGATGCAGGAGAAATGTCGGATGCGGGCAGTGGTTCTGATATTTCAGACAGGAGGCCTAGAGATTCGCCGCTGTCGGAACGGACCCTTCGCCGGGTTCTTGAATCTGCCCTTACGCCTCTCAAGCAGGATTTGGCGGACATTAAGGACGATATAAAACATCTAGGCCAGAGGGTGGTCACGCTGGAAAGCACGCAAGAAGCCATACTGACCTATGAGGGTAAAGCGGCAGAGGTGCTTGCGTCTCACAAAGCCCTATTGAACGACGCCTTCTTGAAATTGGAAGATCAGGAGAACCGGAGTCGCCGGCGCAACATACGCATTCGCGGCCTACCTGAATCAATGGCGGCGGAGGCCTTGCCGAAAGTGGCGCGAAAACTGTTCTCCACGATGCTTGGGCCTGATAGAGCAGAGGGGATAGTGGTGGAGCGCATACACAGGGCATTGCGCCCTAGGCCTAAACCCCAAGATCCGCCACGCGACGTAATTTGCGGCCTACTGAGCTACGTAGACACCGCAGCTCTCCTGAAAAGGCAAAGAGAGATGGAAGTGTTGGAGTATGACAACGTACCGCTACAGATGTTCCAGGACCTGGCGCCATCTACCCTGGCAAAGCGACGCTTGTTCAAGCCTCTCCTTGATGTTCTTCGCAAGACGTCTACTCCGTTCAGGTGGCTGTACCCATTCGGTCTGTCGGTGTCCAGGAATGGAAAACTGCTCACGGTGCGGTCGCCTGCGGATCTGGAATCGGTCTGGAGGTCCCTAGATGTCCCTCCAGTGGAAATTCCCTCGTGGTTGCCAGCCGACCAAGATGGCCCCCTGCCTTTACCACCGCGAGTATCTGCCTGGCAGACGGCATCTGCGGGCAGGCCGGATCGATCGGGACGCAGCAAGTCGGACAGGGCTCTCACCTGAGCCTGTGACAAGGTTTTTGGTTGTTTGTATGAGCATGAACTGCTACTGCCATGCTTTATTTCACTCCGTTAATGTGAAGAGTTGGTAACCTCTACCTCTGTGCAAAATGTTTTGTTTAGCGGATTCTGGCCTTTCCCTAATGGCCCTATGTTTCGCTGCTATTCAGCTCATAATCTATGGTTTTTATGAAACGTTATGTCTTAAATGGGACGATTTCCTGCTGAGGCAGGTCTCCAAAGAGGGGTTTCCTCTCCCCTCATGTGCAGGGTAATGACCGGATGATCCCGGTGCTGGATGTGTTTTCTTTCACTTTTTTCGTTCTTTTTTGGTCTATATGTTAGAGACCATAAGCGCTTCACTTGCCCCCTCACTAGTCCATTTCTATTTGGGCTGGTGATAAGTGAGGCGCTCGTCACCTCTCGGATAGGTTGCTTGTCCGGGCAGGTCATGTGTCTGTCCACTATGTTCCATGTTGTTCCCCTTATTTTTCGTTCCTTGACCTCCTTCCCTCCCCTCCTTTCCGCTGCTCTCTTTATCTTGGTGCTTCTTTCTGGGACCTGGTGTACCATATGCTCATATACAGCTGTATGTATACAAAAATGTCCTCCATAACTGTAGCCTCACTTAATGCACATGGTCTGAACGAGCCATGCAAGCGGGCCCAGACACTTTCTCTCCTCCTGAAGGACAAGGTGTCAGTGGTCTTCCTGCAGGAGACTCATTTTAGGACAGGCAAAATTCCCAAGTTTCCTCCTAAGAAATTTGTGCAATGGTTTCATAGCACACATGATTCGGCCAGTAGGGGGGTTAGTATTGCTATACATAAGTGCCTTCCTTTTAAGCCCCAAACTATATCCGCTGACCCCGAAGGCAGATTCCTGTTTGTAAAGGGCGTCTTGGGGGACTCCCCGGTAACGCTCGCCAATTTGTATGCACCTAATAAAGGCCAAATCCCATGGCTCGTTCAGACCCTAACTGCACTCTCATCCTTCTCTGAGGGGTTACTGATTCTAGGGGGCGACTTTAATGTTGCCATGGAACCAGCGGTGGACACATCGGCGGGCAGACCCTCTGTGTCTTACAGGTTATTAAAAAGGCTAAAAATTTCGCTGAGGAAACTAAAAGTTTTAGACGTCTGGCGGATCATGAATCCCAATGGACGGGACTATACGTTTTACTCCCATGCTAAGACGTCCTTCCATAGATTGGATTATTTATTCATGTCCGATTCATATATACGTAATGTCTCTGGAGCCCGGATAGGCAATATAACGTTATCTGATCATGCCCCTGTTTTTATTAGCTTCTCTTTGACAGGTCCGCAAAGGAAGGAACGTGTGTGGCGCCTTAACGACACTTTGGTCTCAGACCCCTCACACGCAACCAAACTTAGGGCCTCGATCTCGGAATTCTTTAGTATTAATGACACCCCAGATTCCCCCCCCTCGCCAGCTATACTTTGGGAAGCCCATAAAGTGGTCATTAGGGGAGAACTTATTGCCTTGGGGGCTTATGTAAAAAAGCAAAGGACAAAGGCCTTAGACGCTTTGTTAGCTACTATTGCTCGTTTGGAATCCTCCCACAAGGAGTCACAGGCTATTCATACCCTAACGGAATTGACTGAAGCCAGAACGCGTCTTAAAAACTTATTAAACGTCACTTCTGCAAAATTAGTGTTGAGATCCAGATTCAGGGCCTATGCCCATGGGAATAGGGGAAACAAACTGATGTCGGCTATTGCCAAAAAACAGTTCTCTGACTCCTTTGTTTCCTCTATCAAGGATCCCAAGGGGTTGTTACATAAGTCCACCCCAGACATAGCCAAGGCATTTTGTTCCTTCTATGAAGCCCTGTATAATCTACCCCCGCCGGCAGGAGCTACGCCTGGTGACCTAGCGGAAGCCACTGATAAATTCCTGCAGACCCTTGATCTCCCTTCTATCTCCTCATCTAAGGCCTCCCAACTAACTAGACCTATTTCAGAGTCAGAAATCCGCAAAGTTCTTATGTCAATCCCGTCAGGCAAGAGTCCAGGGCCCGATGGTTTTTCCATCGTGTATTATAAATCATTCCAAGATGTTTTAATCCCTCGTTTTCAGACTCTGTGTAACTACCTCCTGACTGGTGGCTCGCTTGCTCCCCACTCCTTGTTGGCACACATTACTGTCCTCCATAAGGAAAATAAGGATCCGACTTGCTGCAGTAATTATAGGCCGATATCCCTGCTTAACAATGATGTGAAGTGGTGGGCGAAGATTCTTGCCTCTAGGCTTCAGGATGTTCTTCCTGACGTGGTCCATGAGGAGCAGGTGGGCTTTGTCCATGGCAGACAGGGGTCGGAAAACACGGTGCGGCTTCTTCATCTGGTGAATTGGGCGAAGAGAGCTTCAAAGCCTCTGGTTCTGGTAAGTACAGATGCGGAGAAGGCCTTCGACAGGGTCAGCTGGCACTTTATGTCGCGGACCCTGGCGAGGTTTGGCTTCCCAGACCAGTTTGTTACTGCTATCCATACCCTATATTCGGCCCCCTCTGCCATGGTCAAGGTCAATGGAGCACTGTCCCCACCATTTCGCATCACTAATGGGACGAGGCAGGGATGCCCCCTCTCACCCGCACTATTCGTTTTAGTGATGGAGACCCTTCTGTGTAAAATTAGAGATGATCCAGATATTATAGGCCTACGGGTTGGCTCTGGCTACCATGTTACTGCAGCATTTGCGGATGACCTTTTAGTTATGACCTCCAACCCTTCGGAGTCCTTGCCCAAATTGTTGAATATATTTGAGGACTTTGGATTCGTGTCCAATTTTAAAATAAACTATGGGAAATCCATGGCTCTCAATATTTCCTGCCCCAAAACTATGATTAATAACCTTAAACAACGTACCCCGTTTGCCTGGGCCTCTAGAGACATTACGTTCTTGGGGACGCGAGTCTCGGCTAATGTTCAAGACTTAGCCTCTCTCAACTTTGCTCCACTTTTGCAAGATGTGCGTAATCATTTACAAAACCTGAAGCTTCCATTTATATCTTGGGTTGGAAGGAAAAATTACCTTAAGACATTCATCCTTCCCAAATTTCTATATATGCTGCAATCCCTCCTTATTTGGTTGCCGAATTCGTATTTCACAGAGGTCCGCCGAGTGTTCACGCGCTTTCTATGGAATAGCAAATCTCCGCGCATTGCCTACCATGTTCTGACAAGGGATAGAAGGTTTGGGGGCTTTGGGATGCCAGATGTAAAATTATATTATACTGCTGTCCTATTATGTAGATGTGTAACAGCCTTGTCCCGGCCATCTAGCTCACTATGTTCACGACTTGAGTCTGCACTGATCTCCAATCAGGAATGGCTTACCTTATGGGGTGTTCGGCCCTTCTCAGCCAATCACTGCGCCTCCTCTCCGTTTTTGAAGGGGATGCTGGTAGAATGGTCCAAGATGGTCCAATCCCACCTGTTCAACTTTCCAAACTCCTGTATGCCACTCAAATTTTTGCAATCCCATATCCACCCTGCCGTGTCAAACCCCTCTGGGATTTGGTCCAAGCTCGCTGACCTCACTTTGCGAGATGTCCTTCTTCCAGATGGTAGTTTGGACTGGAATTTAATACTGAACCGCCCCGAAGTCAAAGCTGCTCCCTTCTTTCACCTGGCAGATTTTAAGAGAGATTCAGTTAAGTGTACTGGATCCTTTGCGGGGAGTGGTTCTTCTTCCTGGCTGGAGAAGAAGGTCTTAGCGATTAAGCCCCCCCTTAGGCAACTTTCTCTGATGTATAAAGAAATGCTCTCCAGCTTGCCTCCGGAGCTCAGTTATATGGCCTCCTGGGAAAAGGAGCTATCTCTGACCTTTACAGAACCAGAGAAAGCCTTTGTTTTAGCTCATTCACATGGGTTTAACCGCTGTGTTAGAGTCCAGGAGAATTCTTTTAAGTTACTCAGCAGGTGGTATAAGACGCCCGAATTCCTGCATAAATTGAATCCAGAAATCCCTGAAACCTGTTGGAGATGTGGCATAGAAACTGGATCCCTGTCTCACATTTGGTGGCTGTGTCACAAGATTCAGCCGTTTTGGAAACAGGTGGAGTCTCTGATTAACACTATTTGTAAGACCAAGATTGTACTAGATGCTAAACTTGTTCTGCTATGGTGCCCTAACGGTACCCTTACTCCTGCTAAGAATAACCTCCCGACAATGCTACTTACCGCAGCGAAGTTGCTTATCCCCTTTTTGTGGAAAAGTGATTCCCCACCGTCTCTCCACATGTGGTCAGATAAGGTTGACCAGATCTACCGTTTTGAGGAGTTGGCGCACTGGGAAAGTAACTCACGCTCTCGCTTCTTAACACTGTGGTCCCCATGGAAAGTGTATAGACACTTTGCTTGATAGAGCAGAAATGTATCACTTCTTGTTTCCCCTCCCTCCTCACCTTCCTGACTTTTCCTTCTTTTCCCCCCCTCACCTTTTTTCATGTGTCATGTTTTCATGATTTGTTCATTGACAATGATAGCATGTGATGCCCTCACTTGACATGTATGCTGGATGACTATTCTGTATTCCTGGCCATTGTATGGTCATGTGTGGGCCTTGGCTTTGATTTTCTTTCAATAAAAAGAAATATGGTTAAGAATATAACTACTATAATACTGCTCCTATGTACAAGAATATAACTACTATAATACTGCCTCCTATGTACAAGAATATAACTACTATAATACTGCTCCTATGTACAAGAATATAACTACTATAATACTGCTCCTATGTACAAGAATATAACTACTATAATACTGCTCCTGTCTACAAGAATATAACTACTATAATACTGCTCCTATATACAAGAATATAACTACTATAATACTTCCTCCTATGTACAAGAATATAACTACTATAATACTGCTCCTATGTACAAGAATATAACTACTATAATACTGCCTCCTATGTACAAGAATATAACTACTATAATACTGCTTCTATGTGCAAGAATATAACTACCATAATACTGCTCCTATGTACAGGAATATATCTACTATAATACTGTGGCTATATACAAGAATATAACTACTATAATACTGATCCTATATACAAGAATATAACTACTATAATACTGATCCTATATACAAGAATATAACTACTATAATACTGCCTCCTATGTACACGAATATAACTACTATAATACTGCTCCTATGTACAAGAATATAACTACTATAATACTGCTCCTATGTACAAGAATATAACTACTATAATACTGCCTCCTATGTACAAGAATATAACTACTATAATACTGCTCCTATGTACAGGAATATAACTACTATAATACTGCCTCCTATGTACAAGAATATAACTACTATAATACTGCTTCTATGTGCAAGAATATTACTACTATAATACTGCTCCTATGTACAAGAATATAACTACCATAATACTGCTCCTATGTACAAGAATATAACTACCATAATACTGCTCCTATGTACAATAATATAACTACTATAATACTGCTCCTATGTACAAGAATATAACTACTATAATACTGCACCTATGTACAAGAATATAACTACTATAATACTGCTCCTATGTACAAGAATATAACTACTATAATACTGCTCCTATGTACAATAATATAACTACTATAATACTGCCCCCTATGTACAAGAATATAACTACTATAATACTGCTCCTATGTACAAGAATATAACTACTATAATACTGCCCCCTATGTACAAGAATATAACTACTATAATACTGCTCCTATGTACAAGAATCTAAATACTATAATACTGCTCCTATGTACAAGAATATAACTACTATAATACTGCTCCTATGTACAGGAATATAACTACTATAATACTGCCTCCTATGTACAAGAATATAACTACTATAATACTGCTTCTATGTGCAAGAATATAACTACTATAATACTGCTCCTATGTACAAGAATATAACTACCATAATACTGCTCCTATGTACAAGAATATAACTACCATAATACTGCTCCTATGTACAAGAATATAACTACTATAATACTGCTCCTATGTACAAGAATATAACTACTATAATACTGCCCCTATGTACAAGAATAGAACTACTATCGGGGGCGGAGCCTGGCTGCCTAGCTGAATGGCTGCGTGCTGCTGAGCTCCTCAACCTTGTCGGCGATTTAACCCCCAGCATACAGCACAGCTCTGATGGGCAAAGTGGGCAAGGATCGATCTAAGGATCCAGTGGAATCGACTCCAGTCAAATCTAAACAGCCTGACATGGATCAATTCCTGAGAAAGCAACCGAAGCTTCAGTCGGCTGAGACCCCCAAGATGGCGCCCGATGCGGCCCTGCAATCCGACATAGAAGAAGACACAGATGGCGGCAGTGTCTCAGATGCCTCGACTTACAGATCGAAGAAACAGAGAGGCTCATTTACTAAAGCGGCACTCCTGGATGTGCTGAATTCGGCATTTGCTCCGATCAAGAAAGACCTGTCTGAAATTAAAGAAGACCTCCGGAACATAGGCCACCGGGTGTCGGACCTGGAAAGCGCGCAGGAGGCTGCTCTCAAGAGAGAAGAACAGACATACAGGGCGATCGGTTCTCACACTGACCTGCTTAACGAAGCGCTCCTGAGGGTTGAAGACCAGGAGAACCGTAGTCGCAGGAGGAATCTGAGGATCCGAGGGATCCCTGAGGCGTTTGCTAATGAAGCGCTTGACAAAGTGGCGCACGAGATATTTGCAGACCTGTTGGGGCCGGAGAGAGCAGGCGGGATCATAATTGAACGTATCCACCGGGCGCTTAGGCCTAAACCTAAGCACACTGAGCCTCCACGCGATGTAATCTGCGGCCTCCTCAGTTACGTCGACACCGCAGCACTCATGAGAGCAGGAAGAGAGAAGGAGCGGCTGCAGTATGAAGGCGCGCCGGTCATGTTTTTTCAGGACCTGGCGCCGTCCACCCTTGCTAAGCGGCGCATTCTTAAGCCACTTCTGGAAGCCCTTAGAGCTGCGGGCACCCCGTTCCGATGGCTCTACCCGTTCGGGATCGCGGTCCTCAAGAACGGACGACAGATCTCCATCCGCTCACCGGGTGACTTGAAAGCCAGCTGGGCCCAGCTAGGGTTAACCCCGATTGAGATCCCCTCATGGATGCCGGCGGACATGAAAGAACCGCTGCTCCCGCCACCCCAGGCTGCTGAATGGCGCCCTGTCTACAATAAGAAATCGCCCAAAGCTAGGGCTGAAAAATCCACCCACCCTCCAACCTGAGCATATGATTTGCTGGTGAAGTCGTTCGGTCTGCTTTCTGCTCCGTTTGAAACACCCGGGACTTAGGGCCTTATGGTCTGAAGTTATGCAACCTCCTTGTCCCATGCGGGTAATGGAGCTGATTCCTGACCAGTCCCGTCCACCTGTTGTGGAGAACATTGTTCTGCCGTTATGTTGAGCCTCATACATCTCCAGACTCAGGTTTATTCATAGTTCTGGACCTTGCCTACCCCTTGCTCCTCTATTAATCTGCAGGGGTTAACCCGACGCTACCCACGGGTTGTTCCCCGTTTGTTTCTTTATTAGATGACCGTTCAGTGGTCCTCTTCAGCTCTGCGAGACCCCCCGCCTGATAGACCCCGGCTGGTTGCCGAAATGAGAAAGGGTCACACAGTCAGGTGCTCAGTAGAGCTCCCTATGCAATTTGTATTTGCACTACTATTGTTTTATACCTTACCTGTGTGTCTCCCCTCCTTCCCTTGCGTGTCTTCCCCCCCCCCCCCCCCTCCTACACCATCAGATGTCATATTTTGCATTGTCAGATGCTGATTGTCCACTTTATATTTCAGAATGTCGTCTATTGTGATATCATCCTTTAATGCCCGGGGAATGAACGAGCATTGCAAGTGGTCCCAAATCCTGGCCCTTTTACAGAGGGATAAAGTGTCTATAGCATTCTTTCAGGAGACCCACTTCAAAGAGGGTAAGATCCCCAAATTGCCCCCCAAACGGTTTTCTCAGTGGTTCCACAGCACTTACGGTTCGGCTAGCAGGGGTGTCAGCATAGCGGTCCACAAACAGCTCCCCTTTAAGCATTCTGCCGTCTCTGCAGACCCGGAGGGTCGTTACCTGTTTGTTAAAGGCACTATCGCTGATACTCCTGTTACCCTAGCAACTGTATATGCCCCCAACAGAGGGCAGGTTGCTTGGCTCGTTCAGACCCTTGGCTTACTGTCTTCCTTCAAAGAGGGAATGGTTATTTTGGGCGGTGACTTCAATGCTACCCTTGAGCCTACACTAGATTCTTCAAATGGGAAGTTTGCCATTACACACGTTCGCTTGAGACGCCTTAAACGGGCTTTACAGAAGGTGGGAGTTTTAGATATTTGGCGTATCACAAATCCCTCTGGTAAGGACTTTTCATTCTACTCCGCTGCCAAACGGTCCTATCATAGATTAGATTATCTGTTCCTTTCTAAATCCTTTGCTAATAGGGCTATCGGGTCCCATATAGGGAACATCACCCTATCTGACCATGCCCCTGTGTTCTTGGATATTTCTCTGCAGGACCTCCCGAAGAGGGAATGGAATTGGCGGATAAACGAGACCATTATTTCAGACCCCTCCCATGCCACTAAATTGTCTTCTATCATAACTGACTTCTTTACATCTAATGCTTCAGGCCCTGACGCGCCCTCCCCTTCCATTATCTGGGAAACCCACAAAGCGGTCCTGAGAGGAGAACTTATAGCCCTAGGTGCCCATATTAAAAAACAGCGGAACCAAGCCATGGTGCAGCTACTCGCTCAGATCCAGGCTCTAGAGTTATCGCATAAAACCTCACAGGCTCTTAGCTGCGCCTTAGAGCTCGCAGAAGCCCGCACTAAACTCAAAAACCTGATGAATGTCACTTCAGCCAAGCTGTTTCTCAGAGCTAAATTCCGTTCATATGCCCACGGGGACAAAGGAAATAGGTTGATGTCGGCCCTAGTCAAGAAGCAGAAAACTGACTCCTTTATTGCTGCAATTAAAGATGACAAAGGCGTGTTGCATAAAAGCACTCCAGACATTGCAAAGTCCTTCTGTGCCTTCTATAGGGACCTTTATAATCTTAAAACACCACATGAAATGTCACAAGCGCAGCTTGGAGAAGCAACGGAGAAATTCCTCTCCTCTCTCCAGCTTCCTACACTCACTATAGCGCAGTCCGCCCAGCTCTTATCCCCTATTACTGATACGGAAATTGGTAAGGTCCTTTCATCCATACCCTCAGGGAAAAGCCCTGGCCCCGACGGTTTCACCATTTCTTATTACAAAACCTTTAAGCATATATTAATCCCCCAGTTTAACATCTTATGCAATTACTTACTAAAAGGAGGCTCTCTCCCACCTCAATCGCTCTCTGCCCACATCACGGTTATTCATAAGGAAAATAAAGATCCCCTAAACTGCGGGAGCTACCGCCCTATTTCGCTTCTTAACACAGATGTGAAATGGTGGGCCAAGATTTTGGCTCAACGGATTCAGGCGGTTCTCCCTGGCATTATCAACGAGGAGCAGGTGGGATTCGTGTCTGGCAGGCAAGGGAGTGAGAATACAGTCCGTGTCATACAATTGATTACACATGCCCGACAGCACTCGGTACCCCTAGCCCTTCTAAGTACAGACGCAGAGAAGGCCTTTGACAGGATCAGCTGGCAATTCATGTCACGAGTATTGTCGAAGTTTGGCCTTCCGGACCAGTTCATCCAATCCATCTTCTCACTCTATTCGCTCCCTTCTGCCAGAATACGTATTAATGGGACACTCTCCCCATCCTTTCATATCACTAATGGGACGCGACAGGGATGCCCACTCTCACCTGCTCTCTTTGTTATTGTCATGGAGACCCTGCTGGCTAAGATCAGGCAAGATCCGGGCATTGAAGGAATCAAATTGGGGTCACAGACCCATCTGACGGCTGCTTTTGCAGATGATCTTTTGGTCATAACGTCCAACCCCTTAACTTCTTTCCCCAGACTTCAAGCCCTTTTTGATGAATATGGAAAGGTCTCAAACTTTAAGATTAATTACACTAAGTCACAGGCCCTGAATATCTCCTGCCCGCCCACTACCGTCGAGACGATCAAGGGCTCCACGGCTTTCTCGTGGGCTGCTAAGTCAATCCCATTTCTGGGCACTAATATTTCAGCTAAACCAGAAGAGCTTTTTGAGCTGAACCAAGTCCCCTTATTAAAATCCATTAAATCTCATCTACAATCCCTGAAACTGCCGTTTATTTCATGGATTGGTCGGAAGAACTATATCAAAGCTTTTATCATCCCCAGACTACTTTACTTCATCCAAACACTTCCTATCTGGCTACCCCATTCCTTCTTCGTGGAGGTCCGCAGAGTATTCTCAAAATTCGTGTGGGCAGGCAGCTCACCTAGACTGGCGTATGCCACTCTCACTCGGGAGAGAGGGTTGGGAGGTTTTGGCCTTCCTGACATTTACCTTTATTACAGAGCGTCAATGTTAAATAGAGCTCTGAGCCTCCTCTCCTGGCGCCCTCCTGGACTTGTCTCCCGACTGGAATGTGCTATGCTCTCTTATAAGGATAGGCTGGTTCTTTGGGGCTTGAGCAGATGCACTGCCAATAATAAGTTTACATCGGCCTTATGGAAAGGTTTGTTATTGGAATGGTCCAAATTATATAGGTCTTCGACCCTCAAGTTTCCTAGTGTGAAACTTACCTTGCATTTGCTGCAAGCTTACCTTCATCCTGCCACCTCTGGGCCATCAGGAATCTGGGCAATACTTTCTAACCTTACGCTACAAGACATCTTGACTGACTCAGGTGTTCTTGACTGGAGTAGGGTTTATGCAATCCCGAGAGTCCAGGAGGCCTCTTTCCTGGCGGTCATGGCTTTCAAAAAAGATTTGGCGCTCCTAGCAGAGCTTCCTAGGCCTACTACGGATCCCTCTTGGATAGAAGGGAAACTCTCTATTGCCCTTCGCCCAAGGAAACCTCTCTCCACATTTTACAGGGAGCTGCTCTCCTCCGCACCTCCAGACCTGTGGTTCCTAGCAGCCTGGGAAAGGGAACTGTCCATAACTTTATCGGATCCTGAAAAGGCGTTTATCCTCACACACTCGCACGGTTTTAACCGGTGCATTAGGATTCAAGCTAACTCTTATAAGTTACTTACAAGATGGTACAAAACGCCAGAATTCCTCCATAAGCTTAATCCCGCTATCCCGGACGGTTGCTGGAGGTGTGGAGGAGGGCCCGGTTCCTTATCCCATATTTGGTGGAGTTGCGAGAAAATTAAGCCTTTTTGGTTGGAAGTGTTGGCAGATATAAATAAGATATGTAATACCCAGGTTAGTTTAGATGCAAAGCTTCTGCTACTTTGGTGCCCTAATAGCACGCTCACTCCTTCTAAGTCTAACCTACCCACCATGCTTATAACGGCAGCCCGTCTACTGATTCCTCTCCTCTGGAAGAATGAATCGGCCCCCTCGTCCGTGATGTGGATCGAGAAAATTGACCAATTATACCGGTTTGAAGAGTTGGCCCATTGGGAGAATCACTCTAGAGCGGTATTTGTTAAGATATGGTCCCCCTGGAAGCAATATCGCAAGTTCTAAGCTATGATATTGGAGGATACATGTTACTGGATTGACATCTAACTTAACCCACCCTTCCCTTTCCCCGTCCCTTCTTTCCTTTGTCTTGTCGTCCCTACCCCGTCAGATACTTGTTTGCACAGGTTATAGATGATCTCAGTTCTGTAAACTATCACTTGTGACTTGTGTCTGCTGATTAAGCATTTAACCA
The DNA here is from genome assembly GCF_014858855.1 of Bufo gargarizans. NCBI lineage: Eukaryota > Metazoa > Chordata > Amphibia > Anura > Bufonidae > Bufo > Bufo gargarizans. Next base: position 681,939,675 of record NC_058081.1, read on the forward strand.
GCTGCGCCTGGTACACGAGTCGTATGTATTTTTGCATACCTTTGTGCCTTTTTCAAATAAAAAGAAATTTGACAAAGAATATAAATACTATAATACTGTGGCTATATACAAGAATATTACTACTATAATACTGCTCCTATATACAAGAATATTACTACTATAATACTGCTCCTATATACAAGAAAATGACTACTATAATACTGCTCCTATATACAAGAATATGACTACTATAATACTGCTCCTATGTACAAGAATATAACTACTATAATACTGTCTCCTATGTGCAAGAATATAACTACTATAATACTGCTCCTATGTACAAGAATATAACTACTATAATACTGCTCCTATGTACAAGAATATAACTACTATAATACTGCCTCCTATGTACAAGAATATAACTACTATAATACTGCTCCCATGTACAAGAATATAACTACTATAATACTGCTCCTATGTACAAATTTATGAGTCAGGATTCAGTCCGCATGAAGACCGTTTGCAAGATGAAACACGTCCGAACGGAAAACTCGCTTGTGCGGATTTAGCCTTAGAAGCTATTCTTTCACAAGTGTGTGTAAAGGCAGACTGCATGGCTAGGGGCTGGATTTTATACACCTGTGGCAATGGGACTGAATGTAACACCTGAGTTTAATGATTAAAGGGGTCTCTCTGGGATTTTCATATTGATGGCCTATATGAGGAAACTGTTGCGCTCACTTTAGCTCTGGTGACAACCATGGCCTCCTCACAGCTTAGCCAACACAGTGCTGGCCATTGTATAATGGGGAAGTAAGCCCCCAAGGGGGAGAGTATCAGTATCTAAAACATAACTTTTAATTAAGTATGCAACTAAAACACACCACAGTAATGCAATAATCTAAAGACATGAGGGGTCCAAGCCTGGTACTGGCAGAGTAAATATAAACCTGCTCCACCTATTGAAAGGTGCGAGCAGTCTTACCAGACCAATATGGGAAATGGGATCAGCGAAGGTGTCCAGGGAGATATATCCAAAGGACATCAGGTGTAGGCCGGATGGAAGGTCACAGTATTAGATGGCGTCTGTATAGTCTATGCAGAGCTGTGCCCTATTAAACCCTATGACTGGGGAAGGGGACTGGTTTTATTCTGCCTATCTATACAGGATGACCCCGTCCGGATACCTGTCCCTACTTCAGACCTGATCCCTCAATCTGATGATGAACGTGGCCAGTTCCTGATGACCTCCCGACATGGCACGTTTCTGTCCGTGTCAACTCTTCAGGGGAATAAGTACAAAAGGAAAAAAGGAAAAGACGCAGGTATATAACCTACAGCGATAACTGGGTCAGGTAATTAAACTTGTACTTGTCACCCCAGACCGGTGCAAGTCTGCAAAGGAGATGGTGATCCTATGCTGGTTGGTCAGGAGGATCTGATAATCCTACATATGGCAGATCCCCTATGGTTGGGGGAAAAAATAAATCTGCCAAGACGGATCCGGCATTTCAATGCATTTGTAAGACGGATCAGGATCCTGATAAGTTTTACAAATGCCATCAGTTGGCGTACGTTTTGACGGATCCGGCAGGCGAGCAACGGAACTGCTTGCTGGATCACTCTGCTGCGAGTGTGAAAGTAGCCTAAGAGCTGAGTTTTATGGAAGCAGAGAGGCCAAAATAGGTCCACCGATTGCAAACTCCAAAGTTCACAATCCAAATTCAAATTCCATATTGCAATCCAAATTGCATACAACCTTACCAGATCATACTCAACCAATCTGCAAATAGTTACTGCAAATTGCGACCAAATTCAGCAAGTGAACTATTAGTTAGACCTCAGATATGCCTCTCAGAGAGATCATAAAGTGCTTAAATAACTTAAAGTAAGAGTACAGATACTCAAGAGAGAAATATATCTACCATTTAATGTTGAATGACAAGATTGAACAGTTGAACCACCATTTTATGAATCTTTATGCAACACGTGTTTTGTACATGGACTATCTGATGTGGAGGCGGCAGTGTTATATATGAAGAAAAGTTGAAGTTAATAAAGAAGTTATTTCAAGCATTTGGTGTGCTCTTTAAATCTACTGTTTCCATAGAACGGCGCTAGAGGAATTACAGAGTAATAGACAGTCTGGTGAGACTAAAAGTCAGAGATATAAAAATTCTTCTAATGCCACAGCACAAAAGGCACTTCATAGTGCTGCACCTGCCGCAGTGGAACTATTGCCCTCAGAGGGCGAAGTGATAACGCTCCTCAACTTGCCCAGAAAAGAGCGCATTAGAGCAGCAGAGCGCCAGCATATACTGCCGCACAGCAACTGTTCCCTGAGTGAGCAAGCAAAGACACCTCAGCGGAGCTACCATAAAGGCCATAGAACCTGTGCATTAGTCAAACTGCAGCCGACTCTTAAAGTGACAGAACGGCAAAGGCAAAATAGTCAGAGAAAGAGCGACAACCCTCCTGCGATCCCCAGAGAGAGAAAGAGATGCATGGTGGGAGGCCAAAGTCCAGAGCTAGAGTGCCTGCACCGCTATCAACGGAGAGGACAGCCAGATAGTTTCCCAAGCCAGCACAAGTCTGCACAAAGCATCGCAAATCTGCACAGAGCATCGCAAGTCATCACAGAGTATCGCAAGTCTGCACAGAGCATCGCAAGTCATCACAGAGTATCGCAAGTCTGCACAGAGCATCGCAAGTCATCACAGAGTATCGCATGACAGCAAGAAAAGACACGTCTCCTTTAAGACTGACATTTGTTCCTCCTCTTCAGAATAAGGTCAGAGCTTATCATTGCTTATATTACTTATCATTGCATATAGGCTTTGGCATAAAGAGACATTTTTGTATTTAGAAATAAGAGACTTTAACCACTTCAGCCCCGCTAGCTGAAACCCCCTTCATGACCAGAGCACTTTTTACACTTCGGCACTACACTCCTTTCACCGTTTATCGCTCGGTCATGCAACTTACCACCCAAATGAATTTTACCTCCTTTTCTTCTCACTAATGGAGCTTTCATTTGGTGGTATTTTATTGCTGCTGACATTTTAACTTTTTTTGTTATTAATCAAAATGTAACGATTTTTTTGCAAAAAAATGACATTTTTCACTTTCAGCTGTAAAATTTTGCAAAAAAAACGACATCCATATGTAAATTTTTCGCCAAATTTATTGTTCTACATGTCTTTGATAAAAAAAAAATGTTTGGGCAAAAAATAAATGGTTTGGGTAAAAGTTATAGCGTTTACACACTATGGTACAAAAATGTGAATTTCCACTTTTTGAAACGGCTCTGATTTTCTGAGCACCTGTCATGATTCCTGAGGTTCTACAATGCCCAGACAGTAGAAAAACCCCACAAATGACCCCATTTCGGAAAGTAGACACCCTAAGGTATTCGCTGATGGGCATAGTGAGTTCACAGAACTTTTTATTTTTTGTCACAAGTTAGCGGAAAATGATGATGATTTTTTCTTTTTTTTTTTTTTTACAAGATATTTTTCTCACCCAGCATGGGTATATGTAAAATGACACCCCAAAACACATTGCCCAACTTCTCCTGAGTACGGCGATACCAGATGTGTGACACTTTTTTGCAGCCAAGGTGGGCAAAGGGGCACATATTCCAAAGAGCACCTTTCGGATTTCGCAGGCCATTTTTTACAGATTTTGATTGCAAGGTACTTCTCACACATTTGGGCCCCTAAATTGCCAGGGCAGTATAACTACCCCACAAGTGACCCCATTTTGGAAAGAAGACACCCCAAGGTATTCCGTGAGGGGCACGGCGAGTTCCTAGAATTTAAAAAATTTTGTCGCAAGTTAGTGGAATATGAGACTTTGTAAGGAAAAAAGGAAAAAAAAAGAAAAATCATCATTTTCCGCTAACTTGTGACAAAAAATAAAAAATTCTAGTTATACTGCCCTGGCAATTTAGGGGCCCAAATGTGTAAGAAGTACTTTGCAATCAAAATCTGTAAAAAATAGCCTGTGAAATCCGAAAGATGCACTTTGGAATATGTGCCCCTTTGCCCACCTTGGCTGCAAAAAAGTGTGACACATCTGGTATCGCCGTACTCAGGAGAAGTTGGGGAATGTGTTTTGGGGTGTCATTTTACATATAACCATGCTGGGTGAGAGAAATATCTTGGCAAAAGACAACTTTTCCCATTTTTTTATACAAAGTTGGCATTTGACCAAGATATTTCTCTCACCCAGCATGGGTATATGTAAAATGACACCCCAAAACACATTGCCCAACTTCTCCTGAGTACGGCGATACCAGATGTGTGACACTTTTTTGCAGCCTAGATGCGCAAAGGTGCCCAAATTCCTTTTAGGAGGGCATTTTTAGACATTTGGATCCCAGACTTCTTCTCACACTTTCGGGCCCCTAAAAAGCCAGGGCAGTATAAATACCCCACATGTGACCCCACTTTGGAAAGAAGACACCCCAAGGTATTCAATGAGGGGCCTGGCGAGTTCCTAGAAATTTTTATATTTTTGCATAAGTTAGCGGAAATAGATTTTTTTTGGTTTTTTTTCTCACAAAGTCTCACTTTCCGCTAACTTAGGACAAAAATTTCAATCTTTCATGGACTCAATATGCCCCTCACGGAATACCTTGGGGTGTCTTCTTTCCGAAATGGGGTCACGTGTGGGGTATTTATACTGCCCTGGCTTTTTAGGGGCCCTAAAGCGTGAGAAGAAGTCTGGAATATAAATGTCTAAAAATGTTTACGCATTTGGATTCCGTGAGGGGTATGGTGAGTTCATGTGAGATTTTATTTTTTGACATAAGTTAGTGGAATATGAGACTTTGTAAGAAAAAACAAAAACAAAAACAAACAAAAAATTTCCGCTAACTTGGGCCAAAAAAATGTCTGAATGGAGCCTTGCAGGGGGAGTGATCAATGACAGGGGGGTGATCAATGACAGGGGGGTGATCAATGACAGGGGGGTGATCACCCATATAGACTCCCTGATCACCCCCCTGTCACTGATCACCCCCCTGGTAAGGCTCCATTCAGACGTCCGTATGATTTTTACGGATCCATGGATACATGGATAGGATCCGCAAAACACATGCGGACGTCTGAATGGAGCCTTACAGGGGGGTTTATCAATGACAGGGGGTGATCAGGGTGATCACCCCCCTGTCACTGATCACCCCCCTGGTAAGGCTCCATTCAGACGTCCGTATGATTTTTACGGATCCACGGATACATGGATCGGATCCGCAAAACACATGCGGACGTCTGAATGGAGCCTTACAGGGGGGGGTGATCAATGACAGAGGGGTGATCACCCATATAGACTCCCTGATCACCCCCCTGTAAGGCTCCATTCAGACGTCCGTATGATTTTTTACGGATCCACGGATACATGGATCGGATCCGCAAAGCACATGCGGACGTCTGAATGGAGCCTTACAGGGGGGGGGATCAATGACAGAGGGGTGATCACCCATATAGACTCCCTGATCACCCCCCGGTAAGGCTCCATTCAGACGTCCGTATGATTTTTTACGGATCCACGGATACATGGATCGGATCCGCAAAACACATGCGGACGTCTGAATGGAGCCTTACAGGGGGGGGGGTGATCAATGACAGAGGGGTGATCACCCATATAGACTCCCTGATCACCCCCCTGTAAGGCTCCATTCAGACGTCCGTATGATTTTTTACGGATCCACGGATACATGGATCGGATCCGCAAAACACATGCGGACGTCTGAATGGAGCCTTACAGGGGGGGGTGATCAATGACAGAGGGGTGATCACCCATATAGACTCCCTGATCACCCCCCTGTAAGGCTCCATTCAGACGTCCGTATGATTTTTTACGGATCCACGGATACATGGATCGGATCCGCAAAACACATGCGGACGTCTGAATGGAGCCTTACAGGGGGGGGTGATCAATGACAGAGGGGTGATCACCCATATAGACTCCCTGATCACCCCCCTGTAAGGCTCCATTCAGACGTCCGTATGATTTTTTACGGATCCACGGATACATGGATCGGATCCGCAAAACACATGCGGACGTCTGAATGGAGCCTTACAGGGGGGTGATCAATGACAGGGGGGTGATCAGGGAGTCTATATGGGGTGATCAACCCCCTGTCATTGATCACCCCCCTGTAAGGCTCCATTCAGACGTCCGCATGTGTTTTGCGGATCCGATCCATGTATCAGTGGATCCGTAAAAATCATGCGGACGTCTGAATGGAACCTTACAGGGGGGTGATCAATGACAGAGGGGTGATCAATGCAGGGGGTGATCAGGGAATCTATATGGGTGATCACCCGCCTGTCATTGATCACCCCCCTGTAAGGCTCCATTCAGACGTCCGTATGTGTTTTGCGGATCCGATCCATGTATCAGTGGATCCGTAAAAATCATGCGGATGTCTGAATGGAGCCTTACAGGGGGGTGATCAATGACAGAGGGGTGATCAATGACAGGGAAGTGATCAGGAAGTCTATATGCGTGATCACCCACTTGTCATTGATCACCCCCCTGTAAGGCTCCATTCAGACGTCCGTATGCGTTTTGCGGATCCGATCTATGTATCCGTGGATCCGTAAAAATCATACGGACGTCTGAATGGAGCCTTACAGGGGGGTGATCAATGACAGAGGGGTGATCAATGACAGGGAAGTGATCAGGAAGTCTATATGCGTGATCACCCACTTGTCATTGATCACCCCCCTGTAAGGCTCCATTCAGACGTCCGTATGCGTTTTGCGGATCCGATCCATGTATCAGTGGATCCGTAAAAATCATGCGGATGTCTGAATGGAGCCTTACAGGGGGGTGATCAATGACAGAGGGGTGATCAATGACAGGGAAGTGATCAGGAAGTCTATATGCGTGATCACCCACTTGTCATTGATCACCCCCCTGTAAGGCTCCATTCAGACGTCCGTATGCGTTTTGCGGATCCGATCCATGTATCCGTGGATCCGGAAAAATCATACGGACGTCTGAACGGAGCCTGACAGGGGGGTGATCAATGACAGGGGGGTGATCAATGACAGGGGGGTGATCAGGGAGTTTATATGGGGTGATCATGGGTGATCAGGGGTTTATAAGGGGTTAATAAGTGACGGGGGGGTGTAGTGTAGTGTGGTGTTTGGTGCGACTGTACTGAGCTACCTGAGTCCTCTGGTGGTCGATCCTAACAAAAGGGACCACCAGAGGACCAGGTAGCAGGTATATTAGACGCTGTTATCAAAACAGCGTCTAATATACCTGTTAGGGGTTAAAAAAATCAGATCTCCAGCCTGCCAGCGAACAATCGCCACTGGCATGCTGGAGATCCACTCGCTTACCTTCCGTTCCTGTGAGCGCGCGCGCTAGTGTGCGCGCGTTCACAGGAAATCTCGCGTCTCGCGAGATGACGCATATATGCGTGACTGTGCGCAGGGCTGCCACCTCCGGAACGCACATGTGCGTTAGGCGGTCCGGAGGTGGTTAAAGTAAGACAAAGGACAGTTTGTATTACACAGACTGTAAAGTATTTAAAGTGAAAGTCATTTATTTATGCATTTCTTAATATTGCATTTAAAGTGAAAGGACCTTTAATAACCATATTGATTGTTATAGCATTTAAAGTAAAATGTCTGAGCCTAGTATTACCATGCCACTGTTAGAGGATACAAAGATAGATAGCGTAGAAGTTGAAGAGCAAGGGAACCTGTCTGAGGTAGAAGAGTCTTATACAGCATTAGTCTTGCCTCAAACTAATATAGCCCAAACAAATGAACTAAGACGTTCATCACGTGCCAGAAAACCAACACCAAAGATGCTGGAAAATCTGAAGCAAGAAGCAACATTGAAAGGAAAAAAGTTGACCAGAATGTATGACAAGTGGAAATTATACATTGAAGATATTCGTACAAAGCTAAAGCAAGAAAGTATAAAAGGGAACTTGAGTGATATGGTAGAGACGGTTGAAGAATCTGAATCAGAGCTTATGGCAGCATATGTCAACCTGCGGTCGTTTACGACACCTTCCCAGGATATTGTAAGGAACATGGACACATGTACTGCAGTCACTGAAGATTTAGTAAAGCTCATGAGAGAACTTATATCTACAGCTAATTATGATGAAGTTAAAGCAAGAAGTAGAATGAATAAGCTTTTTATGAGAGACTATGCTAGGTCCTTAGGGGGAACCACAATCTCAAGTGTGACTTCCTTCGCTAGCAGAAGTGCCACCCATATATCAGAGTCCTCAAATACTTCAGCCAAAAGAAAGGAATTAGGTGAACAACTTGCTGTCAAGAGAGCAGAAATTGAAATGGAGCTGCCATCGAGGCACAGCGCCATCAAATGGAAGCTGAACTGAAAAGTCTGAAAAGGCAAAAAGAAGTTAAGATCATAGAAGCCAGACTCAGAGTACACAAAGAGGATATGAATCAGAGTAGTCATAGGTTCAAATCTGTACTAAGTGAAGAAGCAGACTCCTACTTTCCTACATACTCCCAGGAGAATGGAAGGAAATCTCCAGCATTTAGTGAGGAAATAAGTCATTATCCTTCCATCCCTGCTCAGAAAGACAAAGAAAGGCTTAGTCCAGTGTTAGGGAAAAGGTGTGTGGATTTACTCTCTATCTCTACCAGAAAAGATAAAGAAAGGGACTCACCTAATTCAGAACTAAGTGAGAAAATAGAACCGGATGATTCTATCCCTAGATGCTATGGCAATGCTCAGTAGAGTGTTACAACCATTGTCCCAGCAAGACAACAGAGAAAAGTGTTGTCCTAGCTAGACTTCCCGTTCCGGAACCTACTGCATTTTCGGGAGACGTTCTGAAGTTTATAGAGTGGAAGACAAGTTTTGAGATGATCATTGAGCATCATTGCTTCAGTCCAGTTGACAGGTTATTCTACCTGCAGAGATATGTTGGTGGAGAAGCCAAGGAAGTTCTTGAAGGTAACTTCTATAGAAAAGACGAAGACGCCTACAAGCAAGCTTGGGAAAAATTGAATGCAAGATATGGTCATCCTTTCTTAGTACAAAGAGCCTTTAGATAGAAACTGAATAACTGGCCTAAAATAGGTCCTAAAGAACACTTCACTTCAAACTCCAAAAGTATGGTGACTTCCTGCAAGCATGCAGCAATGCCATCCCACATGTACGAGGACTAGAAGTACTCAACGATTATCTAGAAAACCACAGGATGCTAACTAAGCTACCTGAAGAAGTGGCTTCTAGATGGAATCGCTATGTGACTAAACAGTTAGATCTAGGTAAGAACTTCCCAAGTTTTGAAGAGTTCTCAGAGTTCGTCAATGAGGAAGCACGGATAGCATGTAATCCAGTAACATTATCTTGCGTCTTAAAATCCTTAGATGAAAGGCCTGTGAGAGATATAAGACGCACAAGAGCAACTAGCTTTGCAACCAACACAGCAGCTAAAGGTCCAGACACCTACGAGAGCAAGTCCAAAGTCACTACTAGGATCAGTAGAGAGACAGAACCAACAAGTCTTCAGGCTACCTTCAAATGTGTGTTCTGTGGAGAAAACCACTCCATACACAAGTGGCAAAAATTGAAGGAGAAGTCCCCAGAAGAAAAGAAGAAATTTTAACTTTGTTTTGGATGTCTAAGAAAAGCCCATGTTACTAAGGAGTGTAAGAGAAAGGTCACATGCAGCGTTTGCAAAGGACGCCATCCTACACCACTACATGAAGAAAGTCCAAAGAAAGATAAATCCTCAATACCTAAAGATACTGAGGAAGCAAATAAAGTATCGGTACTCTCTTGCAGAGTGAGGGAAGGAGAAAGCAATGGCACATCATCAGTTGTACCAGTGTGCATTTCAAATCCTAAAAGGAGGAACAAGAAGGTATACGCCTATGCGCTACTGGATGCCCAGAGTGACATCACCTTCATTGATCAAGAAATCTGCAAGAAATTACAAGTGGCTACAGAACCAGTGAAGCTCAAACTCGCCACAATGACGGGGAGAGACACATTAGTGAACAGTCAAAGGGTCAAAGGACTGAGAGTTAGAGGACTTAATTCAAACTGCACATTATATCTACCTCCGGCTTATACAAAAGATGATATACCTCTAGACCAAGATCGCATACCTACCTGTGAAACAGCCAGTGAATGGGAGCAATTATATGTCATATTTAATTAAATGTCCCCGTTAAAGGAGTTTGGTGTTGGACTGTTGATAGGTTACGATTGTCCCGAAGCCTTGGTACCACGAAAGGTAATCACAGGAGGAAAGGGTGAACCCTACATTGTTCAAACTGATCTAGGATGGGGTGTTGTTGGAGGAAAACAGCAGATCCAAACTCAAGACAGGTGACAGGATTGTGTCATCGAATATCTGTCCAAGAGTTACCAGCTGTAAGTCCAGCAAAAGTAATCAAGATCCTTGAATCCAACTTTGCAGACATAAGTTCTAAAGAAAAGAGTGTATCCCAAGAAGACATAAAGTTCGTACACACTCTAGAAGAAAGTATTAAGCAGAATATACAAGGTCATCTTGAAATGCCCTTACCTTTTAGAGAACAACCTCGTCTGCCAAATAACAGAAATCTTGCCCTAGCAAGATTGAAATGTTTGAAGAAAAGGATGGGAAGAGATCCCAAACTCATGATTATGATCAATGATTTTTTGAAATTCATGGAAGGCATCCTCGAAGAAGGACATGCAGAGAAAGTTAATAATCAACCTAAAGAAGGAGAAGTGTGGTACATCCCACATCAAGGTGTTTACCACTCAAAGAAACCAGATAAGATTAGAGTAGTATTTGATTGCTCAGCAAAGTACGATGGTGTTGTATTGAATGATCATCTACTAAAAGAACCAGATCTTACAAACACTCTGCCTGGAATACTCTGTAGATTCAGAAAGTATCCCGTAGCAGTCATGTGTGACGTTGAAAAGATGTTCCACCAGTTTCATGGGAAGAATGAAAATAGAGACTTCCTGAGGTTCCTATGGTGGGAGAACGGAGATCCAGATTCAGAGCCAGCAGAATATAGAATGAAAGTACACTTGTTTGGAGCAGCATCATGTCCAGGTTGCGCCAATTATGGTATGAAGTACCTGGCCAATCAGAATGAAAAGGATTGCCCGTCAGCAGCTAATTTTCTGAAGAAAAACTTTTATGTAGATGATGGTCTTATAAGTCTAGAGTCCACAGAATCTTCAATCAAACTAGTGAAAGAAAGCCAAGAGTTATGCGCAAGAGGAAACCTGCGCCTTCACAAATTAATCTCAAACAGAGAGGTTCTGGAATCCATCAGGGACTCTGAACGTGCATCATCAAAGAAGAATGTAGATCTCAATTATGATCATCTTCCAGTTCAGAACGTACTTGGATTGGGATGGACTGTAGAGAATGACAAGTTCTTTTTTGAAGTATCTATTGAATAGAAAGTTGCAACTAGACGTACCATTCTTTCCGCAGTGGCTTCTATATATGATCCATTGGGATTCTTGGCCCCAGTTATCCTCAAAGCAAGAGAAATACTGCAAGAATTATGCAGACAGAAGTTAGGATGGGGCGAGCCCATGTCTGAAAATTTGAGGCCAAGGTGGGAGAGAGTTGGATAGGAGACTCAAAACTTGACAGAAAAGAAAAATGTCTCACTGTTCCACTCAAGTTGAAACGTCCTCTACAGAAGTTAGTTGTTCTACTTAACCACCTCAGCCCCCCTAGCTTAAACACCCTTAATGACCAGACCACTTTTTACAATTCTGCACTACACTACTTTCACCGTTTATCGCTCGGTCATGCAACTTACCACCCAAATGAATTTTACCTCCTTTTCTTCTCACTAATAGAGCTTTCATTTGGTGATATTTCATTGCTGCTGACATTTTTACTTTTTTTGTTTATTAATTAAAATTTACCTAAATTTTTGCAAAAAAATGAAATTTTTCACTTTCAGTTGTAAAATTTTTCAAAAAAAACATCTATATATACATTTTTCTCTAAATTTATTGTTCTACATGTCTTGGGTAAAAAAAAAATGGTTTGGGTAAAAGTTATAGCGTTTACAAACTATGGTACAAAAATGTGAATTTCCGCTTTTTGAAGCAGCTCTGACTTTCTGAGCACCTGTCATGTCTCCTGAGGTTCTACAATGCCCAGACAGTAGAAAAAACCCACAAATGACCCCATTTCGGAAAGTAGACACCCTAAGGTATTCGTTGATGGGCATAGTGAGTTCATAAAACTTTTTATTTTTTGTCACAAGTTAGCAGAAAATGATTTTATTTTTTATTATTTTTTCCTTACAAAGTCTCATATTCCACTAACTTGTGACAAAAAAATAAAAACTTCCATGAACTCACTATGCCCATCACTAAATACCTCAGGGTGTCTTCTTTCCAAAATGGGGTCACTTGTGGGGTAGTTATACTGCCCTGGAATTTTAGGGGCCCTAATGATTGAGAAGTAGTTTGAAATCAAAATGTGTAAAAAAATGCCCTGTGAAATCCTAAAGGTGCTCTTTGGAATGTGGGCCCCTTTGCCCACCTAGGCTGCAAAAAAGTGTCACATATGTGGTATCGCCGTACTTAGGAGAAGTTGGGCAATGTGTTTTGGGGTGTCATTTTACATATACCCATGCTGGGTGAGAGAAATATCTCGGCAAAAGACAACTTTTCCCATTTTTTTATACAAATTTGGCATTTGACCAAGATATTTATCTCACCCAGCATGGGTATATGTAAAATGACACCCCAAAACACATTGCCCAACTTCTCCTGAGTACGGCGATACCACATGTGTGACACTTTTTTGCAGCCAAGATGCGCAAAGGGGCCCAAATTCCTTTTAGGAGGGCATTTTTAGACATTTGGATCCCAGACTTCTTCTCACGTTTTAGGGCCCCTAAAATGCCAGGGCAGTATAAATACCCCACATGTGACCCCATTTTGGAAAGAAGACACCCCAAGGTATTGAATGAGGGGCATGGCGAGTTCATAGAAGATTTTTTTTTGGGCACAAGTTAGCGGAAATTTGATTTTTTTTGTTTTTTTCTCACAAAGTCTCCCTTTCCGCTAACTTGGGACAAAAAGTTCAATCTTTCATGGACTCAATATGCCCCTCAGCGAATATCTTGGGGTGTCTTCTTTCTGAAATGGGGTCACATGTGGGGTATTTATACTGCCCTGGCATTTTAGGGGCCCTAAAGCGTGAGAAGAAGTCTGAAATATAAATGTCTAAAAATTTTAAGCATTTGGATTCCGTGAGGGGTATGGTGAGTTAATTTTATTTTTTGTCACAAGTTAGTGGAATATGAGACTTTCAAAAGGCCACCCGTCGACTAGACAGTTAACAAAAACCACTTGTATGACACCCAAGGTAAACCAAAACTAACAAGTGGGGAATGGTATAAAAATGTAAATTTATTGATAAAAATACAAAAGATGGAGCTGCTACAGAATTACAAGAATGCAGAGAAGCACAGGCTCACGGACGCCACAATACACCAAAGTGTCAATGAATAATGACACATATTACAGGTACCAGAGTAAAGTGCTGATGTGCATATAAAGGTGACCAGAATGGTCCAATATACAGTTACTACACAATATCTTCAAACAAATAATGCAATTTGCCCTGTTAATAGCAGGGGAAAGGCACAGCGTATCCACACATGGCATTGAAGCCGGAAAGCAGCAAACCATGGAAGTGAGATTCTCTGGTGAAAATCACAATGTAAACAGTAGTTGACATGGATGTATACGGAGACTCACTATGGATACGTGCAGAGTCACTGGCAGGAGTTAGGACAAGGAGATATCAATGTAGAACGTACCTGAAGACATGGTGGTGAGTGGGCGTGAGGACCCTGAGCGCACAACCTCGACGCGCGTTTCGCCCTACGGCTTCGTCAGGAGGTATGGAATGATATATGGACAGGGTATATATAGGGAGAGGTGGGTGGGTCGGGGAGATTACCTTCATTTGGTACACCTGTGGTCCACATGTCTGGGCGCGGGATGCTCCATGATGCTCGACGCCATCTCTCGGCGCATCCACGTCATCGCGCAAGCGCGAAAATATGACGTCATGGAGCGCGTCCAGATGGCGCCGAGCAGCGCATGCGCAGTCCGCGGCCCTGTGGAACGCAGGTGACCCGCAACCGGAAGTATATAGATATGTGGACGGGGAATGCTGCAACCGTGTCACTAACTGTAACTACATGTCAAAAGAGGCACCGGACGTATCCATATTGAGTCTCACATCAATACAAATGCACTTGAAAACAACAATTCACATCATGTGTACATACCAAAAAGAAATTCATAGAGTCAGCCGTGTGTGGGTGGGGGCGGGGCGGAGCACATACAAAGCCAGATAGTTGCTCTAGCCCGACCCCACTGACCACGGCCGAAACATGAAAAGTGCCCCCAAGAACCATATCATGATGGACCCAACATCATGCACCATAGAGTGACATTAAGGCAAAATAGCGTGATGTGTTGTACATCATATAGAAGTATACACATATATATGTAACGGATATCAAAAATATAGACAATATCAACAATCATTTACCAATGAAATTACATATATATTTCTTTAATGATTATAGTCAGGTGCCGGCTATGTGTTCAGCATGATGATCCGGACGACGTAATTGAGTGCGCCTGCCCGTTGGTAGATATCCTGGATGGTTGAATTTAAGAATGAAAAGTATGGACAAATCCATACAATAGATAAAACGATCTAAATATACTACCCAATTGGATATCGAACACACAGTCGACATCCAAAAACCAACCAGCATGATTCCAAAAGAAACATATCACAAAAATCATGATTATAATTAGGAAGTCATGATCTATATAATGAGAATTGAAAATTCATCACGAAAAATATATATGGCTTAAACATGATATTTCATAAATGACAAACAAGAACACCAGTGAAGGAAAAAATTTTTGTGATTATCTGGTGAATAGATAAATTTCATATGCTGAGGCAGTGATGTATCAAATCACCCGCCCCCGCATTTATTTAGAGTCAAGGTTTGGGTGGGGGACATTCAGGGACGACACCGCGGGCGGCAAAACGGGCCGCCGGTGGGGTCAACCGAAAGAGTCCCCCATCCAACAAAAACCCAGACCTCTGCAGTGAAAACAAGAAGGGAAAGAGAGTCGACTACGACCCAGCAGTGAAAAAAAGAGAGGAACAGTCCAAGCCAACCTAAGACTCGGAGAATGTCCACATAGTCAAAAGGCGATGTAGAACCTGCTGACAAAAAGAAGAACACTATATAGCAACCCTAGATGTTCGGGCAATAGAGTAGCTGTGCCGAGGAATAATGTCCTTCATATGACCGATGATGCAACATCCGATATTATCCCGCATGATGACCGTATTCTCCTATGGTTGGTGGCGACCTCCCTTACCATCAGAACCCACAAGAACTGGATATGTGGAATCTCAAAAAGGAAGAAAGAAGACATATAATATTATAGTCATGAAACATATATGGACATCTAAATATATATATACCCTGTGATTTAAAATTCGCGCGCTGTTCATAGAAAAGAAGAGAAGCTGCTAAACTCATTGAGGCCATGGGGTGTAACGGTGTCTAGAGTGACAATCCACTTGGTTTCCCTACGCAGCAATGCCACTTTTATATTACCGCCTCTGGATCCCAAGTGGATTCTGTCAATGCCCCTAACTGATAGTCCCACTGGGTCGGATCTGTGGAATTTGTAAAAATGTCTTGGGACTGCTTGTAGCAAGTCCCAATCCTTTTCAAGTGTGCCTGTCGCTGCCCGAATACTGCGAATATGTTCCAAGACACGAACCTTAAGTGCTCTTTTGGTCATGCCGATATAAAATAAATTGCAAGGGCAGGTGATCTGATATATCACTGCCTCAGAATTACAATTTATATGGTGCACGATGGTATATTTCTTCAGACCAGAAGAGTCGCAAAAGCCAGTAGACCGGATCATGTACTGACAAGCAGTACAGGATCCGCAGGAGAAAGAGCCCCAATTCGGGCCCCTGCTCCCAAAAATTCCACCAATGGGTTTAGGCACATAATGGCTCTTGGTAAGAATGTCGCGCAAATTGCGCGACCTTCTCCAAGTGATCTGGGGATACGCCGGAAGGCTCGCAGCCAGATCACCATCGGTTTGCAGAACTGGCCAATGCTTGCAAAGGATGTATTGTATAAACTTCCACTTGCTATTGAAGGGGGTGATAAATCTCACATTATTGTCTTTTTTAATTTTTGGTTTCGGCCTACTTACCAGCAAAGAGTCTCTAGGTGTTTTTTTGGCTCTCTCATAACCCCGTTGAATAGTGTTGAACTGGTATCCTCTTTCGAGAAAACGTTGTGTCAGGGCTGAGGCCTGCTGGTCGAAGTACTCTTCGCTGGAGCAAATCCTGCGAGTTCTCAGGAATTGCCCTGTAGGGATTGCCTGAATCGTGTTTGGATGGTGAGCAGAGGAGGCGTGGAGAAGGGCATTGACAGCTGTGGATTTCCTAAATAGATCAGTAGACAGATATCCATCAGGGCCTTTAATGATCATGATGTCTAGAAATTCAACGTTTGTAAGACTGTATTTCCAGGTAAGTTTAATATTGCGGGTATTTGTATTAAGGCGAGCCAAAAAATCTTCCAAGGCAGGAATGGTATCATGCCATAGAAAAAATACATCGTCTATATACCTCGACCATAGGAGTGCGGCATCATATCCAGGTGTTTCATGTACCAGCTCTCTCTCCCACAGCCCCAGGAACAGATTTGCATATGAGGGTGCACATGCTGCCCCCATTGCTGTACCCTGGAGCTGTAGGAAGAGGCGGTCCTTAAACAAAAAGTAATTGTGCGTCAATGTGAATTCTAACAACGCTAAGATGAATTCAATCAAATCATTATCGTAGTCAGTCATGACTAAAAAGGATCTGGATGCTCGCACTCCCTGGTCGTGGTATATAGACGTGTATAGCGATTCAATATCGCAAGTGACAAGAACCGCATCCTGATCAACGTGGATGCCGTTCAATCGCCTCAACATATCTGTCGTATCTTTAACAAAAGATGGGAGGATTTCCACACTCTTTTGAAGGAAAAAGTCGATAAACTTCCCTATGTTGGTACACAAACTCCCGATCCCCGAGACGATCGGGCGTCCAGGAGGATGGGTGCAGTTCTTGTGCACTTTTGGAAGCAAGTAAAGGGTTGGTTTGACGGGAAAGTCAACCCTCAACCCTTCCATCATTTTTAGGGTAATAATGCCCTGGTCATGGGCATCCCTTAGGATATCGTCTAATTCCCTCTTAAAAATCAAAGTCGGATCTTTCTCAATTTTTCTATAACATTGTTTGTTATTTAACTGTCGAAAAACTTCCTTTTCATACATCTGCACAGGCCATATCACGACGTTGCCCCCTTTGTCGGCAGGTTTTATAACTACCTCCTTAAGATTTTGGAGTTCACGCAGTGCCTGTCTCTGTAGGCGTGACATATTGTCACCCCTAATATGTGGGTGATCAATGTTAAGATCACGTCTAACCAGCTTTACAAAGACGTCCACTGCGGGACATAATGTTTTGGGGGGAAACGTCTGTGAACGCCTGTGCAGATGTATGGGGGATCTACTGGGTATGGTTTCTACCTGGTCTTCCAAAAGGGATTCTAGATCTCTAATCGCTTGCCTCTCGACTGGAGACAGGGAGGCGGTACCTTCCTGACCACGGTTAAAATATTTTTTGAAAAGTAATTTTCGAGCAAATAGTTCTAAATCTTTGATTACTTCAAAGTAATCAAATCTGCCAACTGGAGAAAACGATAAACCTTTTTGTAGGACCTCTTGTTGTACTGGGGTGAGATTAATGGTAGAAAGATTTATTACCTTTAATTCTTTGCTCTCTTCCCTCGGCCATTCCCGTTCCAGTGTTTCCGCTTTTGTACCGGAGTGCGGAGATTGTAGCCTGCCCTGTCGGGATCTGGACCGCGAGTAGTGCCCGGGCGTCCTTCTAAAAAAGGCCCGCCACATTCTTCCTCAGATAGAGATGACACTAGGGACTGGGATCGTGAACGTGATTCGAATCTGAGGTTCGTGCGTTGCCACTTAAATACTTTATTTTGCTGGTAGTCTCCCAGATCTCTCTGGAATTTTTTAGTAATTAGCCACTGAGGAAGAAGGCAGGTAGCCTTTGAAACGCGTCTGGCAAGGAGCAATTGGATCTGACAACTCACCGGCAACAACTTTGTACGGTATTGGATTGAAAGCGCTTTCTAAAAAGACTATTATCATCGATCCAAAGAGGCAGAATATCCATCTACCTCAAGCAAAGACATTGGACGTGGATCTGCAGCCTGACACAGCCAGCATTTCTGCTCACAGCCGGGTGGATACAGCATCGTTAACAGCTAATTCAGCTGTGTTATCCAAAGGCAAGTCCTGTTTGCTTCTACACTACGTGGGACGCCACGGTGGGAATAGGACGATATGTGAGTAAGAGCCATACAGCTCCATAACATTGCTGGATATATGTATATTGCTGCCCAAACATCTTGATTTGCTGTTTGAATATTGCGCAACATTGCTGGACATATTTATAACATTGCTCAAGTATCCTGCTGCTTATATTGCGGTTGTTCAAACATACAGCCTATTCAGGCAGATATCTGCTCAGACTGAATATATTTGTGGACAATTGTACGGACCAAACCAGGATTTTAGGCCACATGTTCTATTACTAAAGAAACACTGCGGCATTAGTGGTATACAGCCACTTTATTGACTCTTCAGAAATATATTTATATATTTATCTATACACATTATTTCACTTATTGTTTTATAATTATATATTTCTGATCCAGTGGATTTTATGTAGCAGTTTATGCTGCATTTTACCCATTGGTCATTATTAGTCACTGTGCACTTATTATTCATCTATTTATTCACTCACTGATTTATTTATTTATTTTCTGGAGATATATTTGCTGTAAACCACTGCTGTAGATAATAGAAGACAAAAGTACTGTGTTACATCTACTAATGTTAGACTGGACCTATTAACACTGGATTGGACATTTGGATCTTTTATTAGCTATAACAGTGGACAGTTGTAATATTTATTTTATCAATTTTATAAGTTTTACTATTTTATGCTGATTTCGGGAAATTAGTTCTATTTAGGGAACATTATTATTGTGTATTGCTCATATAAATTTGTTCAATTTATCGCTATTAATAAACTAATATTTGAGTCGCTTTGCCTACCTTGTGATCTAGATATATGAGTGCCCATTTTACTTCTTTTTAATATTATTGTTCTTGGTGATTGGGTACAACATCTATTTTGGTGCACCTTGCCATCCCAAACCAGAGGTGAGCCGTCCTTTATCCCTTTATTACTAATTTTTTAGTTTTAATCGACTGGATTTCTTTTTCCCACTTAACTAGGTCTTCCTCAAGACCTCTGTCAAAGGTCTCCAAATCCTCCTTAGTCAATAGTTGGTTAATATTATCCTTGTGGCTGTCAATGTCCTTCTCCACAGCCTCCAAAGATCTCCGATCCACCCCAATCAGCAATTCAATTAGGGTTTGCGAACATTTAGTGAGAGTTTCCTCCCATTTTGCAATGAAGGAGGGATCCTCACCCTCCAAGGTTGGAAAGATCTGTATCCGGAGTCCCCGTGGTATGATATTCCTATTAAGGTAATTCTCAAGTGAGGCTTTATTCCACCACAACTTGGTACGTTTTTTTAGGGCCTCTCTGAGCTTATGCTTTAATTCTTTGCTATCACATTTCTCCGCATCTTGCACTGTAGTGTCTCCAAACACTGATCCCAATTGTGACATCCAATCTTTGTCACGTGATCGATAATCCATGAATGAGGAATTGCCTATAAATATATATTCAATGCTATTAACCTACAAAAGGCCACCCGTCGACTAGACAGTTAACAAAAACCACTTGTATGACACCCAAGGTAAACCAAAACTAACAAGTGGGGAATGGTATAAAAATGTAAATTTATTGATAAAAATACAAAAGATGGAGCTGCTACAGAATTACAAGAATGCAGAGAAGCACAGGCTCACGGACGCCACAATACACCAAAGTGTCAATGAATAATGACACATATTACAGGTACCAGAGTAAAGTGCTGATGTGCATATAAAGGTGACCAGAATGGTCCAATATACAGTTACTACACAATATCTTCAAACAAATAATGCAATTTGCCCTGTTAATAGCAGGGGAAAGGCACAGCGTATCCACACATGGCGTTGAAGCCGGAAAGCAGCAAACCATGGAAGTGAGATTCTCTGGTGAAAATCACAATGTAAACAGTAGTTGACATGGATGTATACGGAGACTCACTATGGATACGTGCAGAGTCACTGGCAGGAGTTAGGACAAGGAGATATCAATGTAGAACGTACCTGAAGACATGGTGGTGAGTGGGCGTGAGGACCCTGAGCGCACAACCTCGACGCGCGTTTCGCCCTACGGCTTCGTCAGGAGGTATGGAATGATATATGGACAGGGTATATATAGGGAGAGGTGGGTGGGTCGGGGAGATTACCTTCATTTGGTACACCTGTGGTCCACATGTCTGGGCGCGGGATGCTCCATGATGCTCGACGCCATCTCTCGGCGCATCCACGTCATCGCGCAAGCGCGAAAATATGACGTCATGGAGCGCGTCCAGATGGCGCCGAGCAGCGCATGCGCAGTCCGCGGCCCTGTGGAACGCAGGTGACCCGCAACCGGAAGTATATAGATATGTGGACGGGGAATGCTGCAACCGTGTCACTAACTGTAACTACATGTCAAAAGAGGCACCGGACGTATCCATATTGAGTCTCACATCAATACAAATGCACTTGAAAACAACAATTCACATCATGTGTACATACCAAAAAGAAATTCATAGAGTCAGCCGTGTGTGGGTGGGGGCGGGGCGGAGCACATACAAAGCCAGATAGTTGCTCTAGCCCGACCCCACTGACCACGGCCGAAACATGAAAAGTGCCCCCAAGAACCATATCATGATGGACCCAACATCATGCACCATAGAGTGACATTTAAGGCAAAATAGCGTGATGTGTTGTACATCATATAGAAGTATACACATATATATGTAACGGATATCAAAAATATAGACAATATCAACAATCATTTACCAATGAAATTACATATATATTTCTTTAATGATTATAGTCAGGTGCCGGCTATGTGTTCAGCATGATGATCCGGACGACGTAATTGAGTGCGCCTGCCCGTTGGTAGATATCCTGGATGGTTGAATTTAAGAATGAAAAGTATGGACAAATCCATACAATAGATAAAACGATCTAAATATACTACCCAATTGGATATCGAACACACAGTCGACATCCAAAAAACGAGACTTTGTAAGAATATGAGACTTTGTAAGAAAAAACAAAACAAAACAAAAAAATCTATTTCTGCTAACTTGTGCCCAAAAAAATGTGTGAATGGAGTCTTACAGGGGGATGATCAATGACAGGGACGCGAGATTTCCTGTGAACGCGCGCACACAGGAGCGGCCGGTAAGCGAATGGATCTACAGCCTGCCAGCGGCGATCGTTCGCTGGCAGGCTGTAGATGCGATTTTTTTAACCCCTAAAAGGTATATTCGATGCTGTTTTGATAACAGCGTCTAATATACCTGCTACCTGGTCCTCTGGTGGTCCCTTTTACTTGGATCGACCACCAGAGGACACAGGCAGCTCTGTAAAGTAGCACCAAACACCACTACACTACACCCCCCCTGTCACTTATTAACCCCTTATTAACCCCCTGATTACCCCATATAGACTCCCTGATCACCACCCTGTCATTGATCACCCTCCCTGTAAGGCTCCATTCAGACGTCCGTATGTGTTTTGCGGATCCGATCCATGGATCCGTGGATCCGTAAAACACATACGGACGTCTGAATGGAGCCTTACAGGGGGGTGATCAATGACAGGGGGGTGATCAGGGAGTCTATATGGGGTAATTAGGGGGTTAATAAGTGACAGGGGGGGTGTAGTGGTGTTTGGTGCTACTTTACAGAGCTGCCTGTGTCCTCTGGTGGTCGATCCAAGTAAAAGGGACCACCAGAGGACCAGGTAGCAGGTATATTAGACTCTGTTATCAAAACAGCATCGAATATACCTTTTAGGGGTTAAAAAAATCGCATCTACAGCCTGCCAGCGAACGATCGCCGCTGGCAGGCTGTAGATCCATTCGCTTACCGGCCGCTCCTGTGTGCGCGCGTTCACAGGAAATCTCGCGTCTCGCGAGATGACACGCCGGCGCGTCCAGGAGGAATTACAGGGCCGCCGCAAAGACGCATCCCTGCGTGCGGCGGTCCTTTAGTGGTCAAGATTGATAAAAGACACTATGAAGTTAAGAACCTGATGGAAAATTCCTCAAATTCATGTTTAAGTCCTACCACTAAGAACATAGAATTATAGGTAATTTTGGTGGGAGTGTAGCTGGCCAGCTAAGACCTGTCCTAGGTTGCTAATATAGCTTATATGTGTATACAGCTAAACCTGCCAATAACCTTAATACAGTTCCTATGTTTGTGTGTTAAAGACAAAAGAAGAGTTATTTACAGTGACTTCATGTTTGGATGTCATATAACTGTTATATATATTGTGTTCACAGAAGCAGAAAAGATAATATGCCTTTAAGGATCATTATATAATGTAAGGTAAGCTCAATGACACAGCAGAAACAACAGAAAGCATAGAGTTAAACTGTTGTTGCTGGGCAGGAGTCTTGACCAATCACAGCCAGCCTCACACACAGCCTCTGTGGGAAATTCCCCTAGCAGGAGCTGCTAGAATCATTACACCAGAGGAAGTTCACAATCCAAATTCCATATTGCAATCCAAATTGCATACAACCATACCAGATCATACTCAATCAATCTGCAAATAATTACTGCTAACTGCACACTGCAAATTGCGACCAAATTCAGCAAGTGAACTATTAGTTAGACCTCAGATATACCTCTCAGAGAGATCATAAAGTGCTTAAATAACTGAAAGTAAAAGTACAGATACTCAAGAGAGAAATATATCCACCATTTTATGTTGAATGACAAGATTGAACAGTTGAACCACCAAGATGGTGGTTCAACTGCATACCGCCATTTTATGAATCTTTATGCAGCACGTTTTTTGTACATGGGCTATCTGCTGCGGAGGCGGCAGTGTTATATGAAGAAAAGTTGAAGTTATTTCAAGCAATTGGTGTGCTCTTTAAACCTACTGTTTCCATAGAACGGCGCTAGAGGAATTAAAGAGTAACAGACAGTCTGGTTGGATTAAAAAGTTAGAGATCAAAATTCTTCTAATGCCACAGCGCAAAAGGCACTTCACAGTGCTGCGCCTGCCGCACTTATAGGTCTCTGGATCCAAACATGGGTCAAAGTGGAACCTCAAGAGTGAAGTTAGTAGATTAGAGGTGGTGAGATGGCATATAAAATGCCAGAATAGAGGGCAGGTGCCCATACAATGATATAAATCTGCATCCGGGACCCCAGATTTAAAACAATGGGGAGTCACATTCGAAATCCCCTTAATGATACATTCACAGACCATATGTATTTTGCGGTTTGTAAAATACGGATCTGCAAAATACAGATGACGTCCGGTGTTGAATCCTTTTTTTTTTTCTGACCCATTCATTTCAACAGGTTCGTGAACCGTATTTTGCGGCCAAATATAGGACATGTTCTATCTTTTTGGAGAACTGATATACGGATGTGGAACGTGTGTTTTCCGCATCCGAATGTCCATCCTACATATAGAATTTGTATTACTTGGATATTGTGCGCTTAGTAGAAAGCCCAGCACTTCCAGTTCTGCTAACACCTTGGATATGTAACTCTTAGCTTGAAGGTACATGAAGGGAAGGACCTCGGGACATGTCTGCACCAGTTCCTCCAGGGTGAGCAGATGTTTCTTCTGCAGATGTACCAATTCATCCCATCTTTGGAATAATGCATGAAAATTGTCTATGTGGCAGGTGCAACATTGCAGATAGGGAGCAAGTATCTGCGGACTGCCACCTACCTGTTATCCAGAACGGGGGATGCCAAATTATACATTCTAATATTGGGGAATCCTGTTCCGCCATTCAGTTTAGGCTGTTGGAGTATTTTATAAGCTATCTTCTGTCTCTTTTTGCCCCGTAAATAAACGTCCGATACATAAAATTTAAGGGGTTTTCCCACTAAACATATACTTCCCTTTTCAAACCAGCCTCTGGATCTGAAGACTTTTGTAATTACATGTAATTAAAATCTTTGCATAGCCACTGAGTTATTCAATAAAATGTATCTGTATAGCGCCACCTCATGTTTGTTATTTTTCTTATTTCTTTGTCCTGCTCACTGAGAAGGCCGCACATGCTCAGTTTCATCCTTCAACTGTCTCCTGAGCTGTGATAGGAAGAGCTGGGACACGCCCCCTTAGCTGCAGCAGAAAAGACACGCCCCCTTAGCTACAGCAGAAAAGACACGCCCCCTGAGCTGTCAGCTTGACATAAATCTAGCAGAGCAATGGAAGGGGAGATCTCTGGATCCATGTGAGGTACAGGGCTGGTTCTAGCTTTGTTAAAGATTGTCATGTCCTATATGATGCCTGATTTTCATTTTTTACATTAGTCATGGGATAACCCCTTTAAAGGGGTTGCCCGGGCTTTTAATATTGATAACCGATCCTCAGGATAGGTCATCAATATCAGATCGGCACCTGACACCCCCACCGATCAGCTGTTTGAAGAGGACAGCGCGCGCAGTGAGCACTTGTCGTCTTTCCGGTGAGCTAAATGACTGGTGTCGGACCCCACCAATGAGCTAGTGATAACCTACTGTGAGGATAGCCCATTGCCTAGTAAAAGCTGGACAACCCCTTTTTTTATTTTTTGTGTTTCAGTTTTTTACTCCCTGCCTTCCCAGAGCCATAACTTTTTTATTTTTCCATTCACATAGCCATATGAGGGCTTGTTTTTGTTTTTGCAAGACAAGTTGTACTGTCTAATGGCACCATTTAGTATTGCACACAATGTAGTGGAAAAAATGGAAAACAATTCCAAATGGAAACAATTCCAAAGAAACCCTCATGGTATTTCATACCCAAGGTGCATAAGGCACTGAGCCATCCCCCGGGTCGCCCTATTGTGGCCGGGATTGGCTCAGTGACAGAACCATTGTCCCAGTATGTTGACTGGTTATTAAGACCAATATTAAGTAGTGCCCCAGCCTACATCAGGGACACTAATGATTTCCTCCTCTCTTTGAACTAATTTCATTGGCAGGAGGGCTATCAACTAGTGTCCCTGGATGTGGAGAGTTTATACACACACATACCACACACTGAAGGGGTTACAGCAGTGATTGAGGTTCTACAACAAGCAGGAAAGAGCCCTCTTTACTGGGACTTTGTGCAGGAAGCCTTGTTGTTTATTCTAGAGAACAATGTCTTTAGGTTTGGAATGGACTGGTATAGACAAAAAAATCGGTAAGCAATGGGGACTCCTGTCTCCTGTACTTTTGAGAATATGTACCTCGCTAGATTGGAAGATAAGTGTATTTTTAATACCAGTAATCCTCACCTACAGTACATTAAATTGTTCCTACGGTTTGTGGACGATGTTTTTATAGTTTGGTCCGGGACCTAGAACATGTGTAGGGAATTTGTACAGCACCTC
Organism: Bufo gargarizans; assembly: GCF_014858855.1. Lineage (NCBI taxonomy): Eukaryota > Metazoa > Chordata > Amphibia > Anura > Bufonidae > Bufo > Bufo gargarizans. The sequence continues at coordinate 681,965,392 of NC_058081.1, forward strand.
AATGATGAGAATTGTATGGAGATGAAATTCACGATGAATTTCTGGGGTCCACGGTTGGAATTTTTGGATGTGTCTGTCGCGGTTTGTGGCGGAGAGTTGGTCACGGAGGGCTATCGTAAGCCCACGGCGATTAACTCTCTTATGGGCAATTTGTCAGGTTGAGGCGCATAAATAGCAAAGATGAAGGATATATAAAACAAGCACTGCATTTGAAAGAACTGTTATTACAGAGAGGCTATCCTGAACATTTATTGGATGAGAACATAAAAGAGCTTGAGAAATTGTCCCAAGATGAGTTATTAGTAGGAAAAAGAGGGCTTGGTAGGAATGGACAACAGGAAAATAAAAATAACAACAAAAAGAGATGTATATTTTCATTTAAATCTAGCCCAATGGCTAATTTTAAATAAACAGCAATATTTAACCACTTCCCATCTGGGCCATTTGCCCCCTTCCTGACCAGGCCTAATTTTGCAAATCTGACATATCTCACTTTATGTGGTAATAACTTTGGAACGCCTTTACTTATCCAAGTCATTCAGAGATTGTTTTCTCGTGACACATTGTACTTCATGATAGTCATAAATTTGAGTCAATATATTTCACCTTTATTTATGAAAAAATCCCAAATTTACCCAAAAATTTAAAAAATTTGCAATTTTCTAAATTTCAATTTCTCTGCTTTTAAAGTATTTATTACTTAACATTCCCCATATGTCTACTTTATGTTGGCATCATTTTGGAAATGTCATTTTGTTTTTTTAGGACCTTAGAAGGCTTAGAAGTTTAGAAGCAATTCTTCAAATTTTTAAGAAAATTGCCAAAACCCACTTTTTAAGGAACAGTTCAGGTCTGAAGTCACTTTATGGGGCCTACATAGTGGATACCCCCATAAATGACCCCATTGTAGAAACTACACCCCTCAAGTTACTTAAAACCGATTTTACAAACTTTGTTAACCCTTTATGCGTTCCACAAGAATTAAAGGAAAATGGAGATCAAATTTTTAAATTTCACTTTTTTGACAAATGTTCCATTTTAATCCAATTTTTTCTTTAACACATCGATGGTTAACAGCCAAACAAAACTCAATATTTATTACCCAGATTCTGCGGTTTACAGAAACACCCCACATGTGGTCATAAACTGCTGTATGGGCACACGGCAGGGCGCAGAAGAAAAGGAACTCCACATGGTTTTTAGATGCCATGTCCCATTTGAAGCCCCCTGATGCACCCTTACAGTAGAAACTCCCAAGAAGTGATCCCATTTTGGAAACTAGGGGATAAGGTGCCAGTTTTATTGGTACTATTTTTGGGTAAATATTATTTTTTGATCATTCATTATAACACTTTATGGGGCAAGGTGACCCCAAAATTGGTTGTTTTAGCACAGTTTTTATTTATTTATATTTACAGCGTTCACCTGAGGGGTTCAGTCAAGTGACATTTTTATAGAGCAGATTGTTACGAATGTGGCGATACCTAATATGTATACTTTTTCTAATTTATTTAAGTTTTACACAATAATAGCATTTTTTAAACAAACAAAATTATGTTTTAATGTGTCCATGTTCTGAGAGCTATAGTTTTTTTTATTTTTTGAGATATTTTCTTATGTAGGGGCTCATTTTTGGCGGGATGAGGTGACGTTTTTTTTGGTACCATTTTGTGGGACATACGCTTTTTTGATCACTTGGTGTTGCACTTTTTGTGATGTAAAGTGACAAAAATTGCTTGTTTTGACCCATTTTTTTATTTATTTTTACGGTGTTCACCTGAGAGGTTAGGACATGTGATATTATAGAGCTGGTTTTTACGGACGCGGCAATACCTAATATGTATACTTTTTTTATTTATTTCACTTTAACACAATAATAGCATTTTTTAAACCCAAAAAATTACGTTTTAGTGTCTCCATGTTCTAAGAGCTATAGTTTTTTTTTATTTTTTGAGAGAATTTCTTATGTAGGGGCTCATTTTTTGTGGGATGAGGTGACGGTTTTATTGGTACCATTTTGTGGGACATACAACTTTTTGATCACTTGGTATTGTACTTTTTGGGATGTAAGGTGACAAAAATTGCTTTTTTTTTACAGTTATTTATTATTTTTTTTATGGTGTTTATCGGACTGGGTCGATTATGTGATATATTTATAGAGCCGACCGTCACGGACGCGGCAATACCAAATATGTCTATTTTATTGTATTTTTTCTATTTTTAACATTTTTCTTTTATTCCTTACTTGGGGAATTTTTTTTTTTTACATGTGAAAACGTTTTTTTTATTTTATTTTTTAACACTTTATTTATTTATTTTTTATTTTACACTTTTTGTCCCCCATAAGATCATACAAGACCTCTGGGGGACATTTACATCACTTTTTCTTTTTTTTTTCACTGTTGATTTCTCCTGTAACTGGGGCGACATAGTAGCCCCAGTTACAGGAGAAATGCACCCCCCAGAGAGGCTGTACAGCGTAATACAGCGCTGTACAGCGTCAGAGCAGGGCTGATCGAGGTCTCTGAAAGACCTTACACAGCTCCTGCACTCTCCGGTCCCGGCAGTCACATGACCGCCGGGCCGGAACAGGAAGCGCATAGCGGCGAGCGCTGTGTATGCAGCGATCCAGAAGGCAGGGACACCTGGGCACTATCCTTGCCTTCTCTCTAAGGGTTGCCCTGCTGTCACTGACAGCGGGCAACCCGATCAGCAGCTGCACGATTAGCGTGCAGCTGCAGTTTCTGAACGGACGTTCTGGAAAGTCCCTTCAGAAATAGAGAACCACCTCCCGAAAGGTTAATAGTCAACGTGCGGACGGAAGGTGGTTGAGCACTGGGATATCCTGAAAAAATATGGGAGTCTGAGAGTCATAGTGGATGATAAACAGTTAGTCACGTATAGACGCAGTCACACAATGAAAGATAGGATTGTGAGAAGCAGATTTTTGGGAGAAAAAAATACTAATTGGTTACAGGAGAGGTTCCCGGCCGGTAACTATAAATGCGGCAGTTGTTCGCTATGTGAACATAATTGCCAAAAAAAATTGTCAAAATAGGTCCCATCACAAAAAGGATCACTAGTTTCATAAACTGTAGAAGTACTTATGTAGTATATGTTTTGATGTGTGATTGTGGGAAAGACCATCAGATGTTTATTCGAGAGGATCAGGGAACACTTTAACTCTATAAGGACTGGGAAAGGTTGCACCAGACTAATTGACCATGTGAGAAAGGAACATGGAGGTAATGTGAAAGCACTGCAGTTTGCCGGGATAGAGACTGTCCCATACCCAGTTCAGGGAGGAGACAGACACCGCACCCTTTTGCAAAAAGAAGCAAAGTGGATGATTTGTACAGGAGGAACAGGTCAGCTTGGTCTGAATGACCGCAATGATTTAAATGCGTTTTTGTGATACTGTATCTCTTTGTTGTAACATGTTGATTAATGATCTCTTGTGTGCACGGCGCCTGGTTGTTGTGGATTTCCATGGCAACCTGACGCCGGGGTATAAGAGGTCAGCGCGTATGGGCGTGCATCTGTAGTGGCCTGAGGAAGCGCGATCACTCGTGCGCGAAAACGGCCGTCGCCACTGGCACGTGAATCTGGCTATCTGCTACCTTGCCGCATGAAGCACGTGTCTGCTTGAAATAAAGAAGCAAATGAACCATTGGCGAGTGCTGCCTATTTTTTTTATTTATTTGGCCAAGTGCTGCGAGACAAGTTGTACTGTCTAATGGCACCCTTTAGTATTGCACACAATGTAGAGGAAAAGCTGGAAAACAATTCCAAATGGGGTAGAATTGCAACAAAAAAACCCACTGTTTTATGGGTTTCGTTTTTACAGCATTACATAGTTACATAGTTGATACGGTTGGAAAAAGACATAAGTCCATCAAGTTCAACCAAGGGATTGATGGGGGCGCGAATCCCAGGAGGAAGTGAGACTCACATTTCTACACGTTTTCATAAGCATTAATGTTGGTTACTTTTAAGAATTCATCCGAACCCTTTTTAAAACTTCCACTGTTCCTGCTGAGACCACGTCCTGAGGAAGTCTATTCCACAGCTTCACAGTTCTTACAGTAAAGAAGCTTTGATGCTTCTGGAGACTGAACTTTTTCCTCTCCAGTCGGAGGCAGCGCCCCCTTGTCTTTTGAGTGCATCTTACTAGGAACAGTTTTTCGCCATATTTTTTGTATGGCCCATTTATATATTTGTATAGGTTAATCATGTCCCCCCTTAGACGTCCCTTCTCAAGACTAAATAAATTCAATTATTTTAATCTTTCTTCATAACTAAGACCCTACATGCCCCTTATCAGTTTAGTCGCTCTCCTCTGTACCTTTTCCAGCTGCAGTGCATCCTCTCTATGTACTGGTGCCCAGAACTGAACTGCATGTTCCAGATGAGGCCGCACCAGCGCTTTGTAAAGTGGTAATATTACATCTCTGCCCCACGAGTCCATGCCTCATGACAATATCCTGGTGGCCTTAGAAGCAGCTGATTGACATTGTATGCTGTAATTTAATCTACCATCCACAAGGACACCCAAATCCTTCTCTATAAGTGACTCTCCCAGTGCTACATCACCTAGGACATATGAAGCACAGAGATTATTACTGCCAAGATGCAGAACTTTACATTTATCCACATTGAACCTCATTTGCTGATTTGATGCCCAATCACTCAGTGTTCAAGTCAGCTTGTAGTATATGGACATCTTCCATAGACCGTACAGTTCTACACAGCTTAGTGTCATCTGCAAAAATAGAAATGGTGCTATTAATCCCGTCCTCGATATAATTAATAAATAAATTAAATAACATTGGTCCCGGGTTATAAGTGGTGATCCCAAGGTTCAGGTCTGGGTCCTTTCTGAATAGGAATCATTGACCACAACTCTCTGGACACGGGCCTTTAGACAGTTTTCAATCCAATTACAAACTATACTTTCCAAGTCAATGGATCTTACTTTACTTATTAGGCGTCTATGAGAGACAGTATCAAAAGCCTTTACAAAATCCATCAACACTTCATCCACAGCCTCCCCCCTGTCCAGGCTTCTAACTCACCTCACTACATCCACAGCCGCCCCTCTGTCCAGGCTTCTACTTACCTCACTACATCCACAGCCGCCCCTCTGTCCAGGCTTCTACTTACCTCACTACATCCACAGCCGCCCCTCTGTCCAGGCTACTACTTTACCTCACTACATCCACAGCCGCCCCGCTATCCAGGCTACTACTCACCTCACTACATCCACAGCCGCCCCTCTGTCCAGGCTACTACTCACCTCACTACATCCACAGCCGCCCCTCTGTCCAGGCTACTACTCACCTCACTACATCCACAGCCGCCCCTCTGTCCAGGCTACTACTCACCTCACTACATCCACAGCCGCCCCTCTGTCCAGACTACTACTCACCTCACTACATCCACAGCCGCCCCTCTGTCCAGGCTACTACTTTACCTCACTACATCCACAGCCGCCCCGCTATCCAGGCTATTACTATCTTCACTACATCCACTGCCGCCCCTCTGTCCAGGCTACTACTCACCTCACTACATCCACAGCCGCCCCTCTGTCCAGGCTACTACTCACCTTACTACATCCACAGCCCTCTGTCCAGGCTACTACTCACCTCACTACATCCACAGCCGCCCCTCTGTCCAGGCTACTACTCACCTCACTACATCCACAGCCGCCCCTCTGTCCAGGCTACTACTCACCTCACTACATCCACAGCCGCCCCTCTGTCCAGGCTACTACTCACCTCACTACATCCACAGCCGCCCCTCTGTCCAGGCTACTACTCACCTCATAAAAACAAATCAGGTTAGTCTGACAACTTCTGCCCTTGGTAAACCCATGCTGATTATCACTTATAATATTATTTACAGTCACATACTCCTGTATATAGTCCCTTAAGAGTCCTTCAAACATTTTTCCCACAACAGAAGGACCTTGATCCCTTTTTTTAATATGGGCACCACATTTACCTTGCGCCAATCATTTGGCACTGTACCAGTCCCTAGAGAATCTTTAAAAATTATAAACAGGGGCACAGCAATGACTGAACTGAGCTCTTTAAGCACTCTTGGGTGTAATCCATCTGGACCCGGAGCTTTGTTCACATTTACCCTATTTAACTTCTCTTGGACCATATGTACAGTTAGCCAACTGAGTATATCACTGGATGTACTAACAGCCCCGGCACCATAGATATCAGCTCCTTTCTCTTCTTTTGTATATATAGAGCTAAAAATAAACATTTAGTAACTCTGCCTTTTCCTTATCTTCAGTGACTACCCCCCTTTACCATTATTTAGGGCTCCTACCTGCTCAGGTTTTTTAGCATTTATATATTTAAAGAATTTTTGGGGATTTGGTTTGCTCTATTTTGCTACCTGCTGTTCGTTTTGTATTTTTGCCACAGTTGACCCCTCAGATTAGTATTTTTTAAATGCCCCTATTTGTCTTTTATTGCCCTTTTTACAGTAGCCGTAAGCCATGGGGGGGGGGGGGGGGGGTAATTTTAGCCGTTTATATTTGTTACCTAAAGGAATAAAAAAAAATGTGCAATTACTCAATGTGGATTTGAAGCTCTCCCATTTATCCTCAGTATTATTATGTGACAGTAGCTGCCCCCAGTCTATGCCCTGAAATGCTGCCCTCAACCCAGGGAAATTAGCCTTTTTGAAATCCGGTGTCTTTGCTCTGCCTGACAGAGTTTGCTTCTTATAGTTCAGGGGGAATATAATTATATTGTGGTCACTATAACCTGGTGTTTCTCGAACGGTAACATTTCCAAGAAGCTCTGCATCATTAGAAATTACCAGATCCAACAGAGCATCGCCCCTAGCGGGAGCTTCTACAAACTGGCCCATAAAGTGGTCCTGCAGCAAGTTGAGGAATCTTCTCCCCTTTGCGGTTGAGGCAGAATCATGACCCCAGTCAGTGTCTGGGAAGTTAAAATCTCCCACTATGACCACTGTACCAGCCTGTGCCGCCCGCTCTATTTGGTTATACAGTTGTGTTTCTATCTCCTCTGTGATGTTACAGGGTCTATAGATTACACCAAGTATTATTTTTCCAGTGTTTATATCCCTTTGAACTTCCACCCATAAGGTTTCCACATCCTCACCATCCTCACCCACAATTGCCTCTTTCACACTTGTCTTCAGATCACTCCTCACATACAGGCACACGCCACAGCCTTTTCTATTGACCCGGTCTTTCCTAAATAGTGTAAAACCCTCAATATTTACAGCCCAGTCATGTGAAGAGTCCAACCATGTCTCAGCCACACCAACTACATCTATGTGTTCTTCTAGTACCATAGCCTCCAGCGCCCCTATTTTGCTAGCTAGCTTCTGGCATTTGTGAAAATACATTTTAAATTACTATTACCTGTAAAGTGATTATCCGGGATTTTTTTGTTACCTTGGTTGATGTTTGTATGTAACAGGTTCTTGTTACCAACAGTTCTATTTTTCATAAGTGCATTGTTATGCCCAGTCTTCTCCCTACTTTCCTCGCTAACCCCAGCCCCCACTAAATCCCCACCATCCCCTTCTATATCCCACTCTCTATCTACACTATCTACCCCATCAGGCTACATTCACACTTGCGTTCGGTGCGGATCCGTCTGGTATCTGCACAGAGAGATCCACACCTATAATGCAAACGATGGTATCCGTTCAGAACGGATCCGTCTGCATAACAGCTTTTTCAGATCTGAGTTTTCAAGATCGTAAAAACTCAGATCCGACAGTATATTCTAACACAAAGGCGTTCTCATGGTGATGGGGACGCTTCAAGTTAGAATATACTAAGAACTGTGTACATAACTTCCCCCTGCTGCCTGGCACCACCCGATCTCTTACAGGGGGCTGTGATCCGCACAATTAACCCCTCAGGTGCCGCACCTGAGGGGTTAATTGTGTGGATCTCAGCCCCCTGATCGGGTGCTGCCAGGCAGCAGGGGCCAGACCCCCCTCCCTCCCCAGTATTAAAAGAATTGGTGGCCAGTGCGGCCCCCCCCCTCCCTTCCCAGTATTAGCATTGGTGGCCTGTGCGGCCCTCCTCCCTCCCCAGTATTAGCATTGGTGGCCAGTGCGACCCCCCCTCCCTCCCTCCCGAGTATTAGCATTGGTGGCCAGTGCGGCCCCCCCCCCCTCCCTCCCCAGTATTAGCATTGGTTCACAATGGGGACATTGCTTCTACTGGGGGCACTAAATAGGGGCATTTTATACTATACTAGCTCACATAAGGTGGCATAGTTTTGTACTGGCACACACTATGGGGGGCACTATGGGACACTGGCATTACTGGGGACATTTATGTACTGGCACACACTATAAGGGGCTTTTTTTTACATGCACACATTATAAGAGCACATTTTTTGTACTGGCACACATTATAAGAGGGCATTTTTGTACTGGCGGACATTATAAGGGGATATTTTTCCTTTTGGCGTACATTATGAGGCTACATTCACACAACCGTATGTATTTTGCGGTCCGCAAAACACTGATCCACAAAAAATGCAGATGACCTCCTTTTGGCATCAGTTTTTTTGCGGACCCATTGTAACAATGCCTATCCTTGTCCACAAAATAAAAGAATAGGACATGCTCTATATTTTTTGCGGGGCTGCGGAACGGACATACGGATGCAGACAGCACACGGTGTGCTGTCCGTATTTTTGCAGACTCGTTAAAATAAATGTGTCCTCATTCAATCCGCAAAAAAAACAAAACGAAACGGACACGGAAACAAAATACGTTTGTGTGAATGTAGCCCAAGGGTGAATTTTTGTACTGGCACATATTATATGGAGGTATTTTTATACTGGCACACATTGGGGGTATTTTTCTACTGGCACGCATTCTAAGGAGAATTGTTACTACTGGAGGTATTATGGTGAGTCTTATTACTACTGGGGGCCTATGGGGAACATGATTACTAATATGGGCACAATGGGCGCATTATTACTTCTGGGGCACAGTGTGGATATTAGTACTGTTGGGGACACTATTACTACTAAGTGCACTCTGGCAGAGAATTATGACTATTGGGACTTTTGGAAGCACTATTACTGTCGGGGGCACACTGGCACAGTATCAACTTAGCAAACTTTTATTGGGTTGACATCATGTTTACACTAGGAGTGCTATTTGCTGGGCACAGTTATTTTTTAAGGCGCTGTGTGCCAATAATTATTGAAGGGGGCAGTGTGACGAATACCGCACCTCACGTCAAGCCTATTCTCTGCCCCAGTGAAACAGCGCTTTCTCAGCCCGGGTAACTGCCACCAGCTTCTCGTTTGATATAAGCCTGGTTCGCTAACGGGATTATATAGGGTGAGAAATCAACCCGCGGTAGCGTATAACTATGCCAAAACACGGACATGGGGATTCGTGATCGAGATTCAAGATAGCATAAGATTAAATTATATATTTAATCGCCTTAAGGGCTCCCTAGACAGTACACAATATAACGGACAGTATATACAGTGGTCTGACGTGCAGAATACAGGTGGTATGGTACAAACAGGATTAAACAGAGCAAAAAGTCAGTTTACCAGATAGATGAGTCCTTTGGGTTGATGAATAATGGTTGCTGTAATCCTTGGCTGTCGTCACATGGGAGGCAGTGATGTCAGCAATTTTAAAGGTCCCTCCAAACACGATGCTCAGCGTGACCCCCCCTTCAGAGAAAAGACGCTGGACCCTGCCTGCATGGGTCTTTTCACCTGTAGTCGGCCATGTCCCTCCCTGCCTCTGGGAGGGGTCCCCCCTCCCTCCTGATCCTGGCAGCCAAACGACCCACAAATTCCATTAGGGCCCATAGGTCCAGACCAGAAGGTCACAGGGAGATGGTTCTGGGACCAACGGGTTCCGGCTACAGGTAGAGTCCACACATGGTACTGTTATAAGGTTTCTGTGGGGAGATCGCCATATCGGCCCTCCCTGGCATTCTACCACCCAACTACGGGCAGGAGCGTGTCCATCTTGGCCATAGGGTCGCAAATATATATCTGGTTTATGCCTGTGATGGACGGGCGCTTCATAATTCCTTATGAATCGCCGGTTCCATGATGTCCAGTTGCTTTTGTTCTGAGGAATGACTTAGACCCCCTGCAGGGAAGTTTTCCAGTGAAACAGCACTTCCTCAGCCCGGTAGACTGCCACCAGTTTCTCGTTTGATATAAGCCCGGTCTGCTAACGGGATTATATAGGGTGAGAAACGAACCCGCAGGATCTGTGTTGTCTGAATGGAGGTGTTAATGTACCCAAATGTGGCCTGCTAGGAGTTTTCTGCTATCTGGCTGCGCTTTGAAGCATGGCTCCCCTCTGGAGTTTGATTTCCTCTGCCACTCCTGGAGCAAATGGCAGGAATAAAATCATACTCCATATGCCTCAAAGGCAGTATCTGTGTGGTACTAGTATTTTCAGGGGGACTGTTTCTGCAATATAGTATTGGGGAACACAGCGGGCACAGTATTGGGGGTGACAGGATGGGGAGTTCAGAAGATGTGAGGATGATGGAAAAGTAGGAAACTAAGATGTCTGTTTGTCAAACTTCAGAGACAAGTGATGGCTGAAAGATATCATCATGGCGGTCTGGTCTGAATGGAGGAGATAAAGAAAGAGAACATCTACATGAGAGGAGACATCATTGGATGTAAGAGGTCTGGGGCGCTGTATTACCCTGTATGTAGACTGTAATGTTTTCCAAATATGTCTTTAACAGTAGGGCTGGAGGGAAGGGGTTAGGTTTCAATTTTCGCCTCAGGCAGCAGAAAGTTAGGTGCACCCCTGAATAGGAACAGCTGCAGTTCTTTGCACAGCCACGTGGTCTAGTCAAAAATGGAAATCACGGTCTCTGTCGTCCATGCTATGTTACTAGAGCTTAGTGCAGCCTTTATGATAAAAAAATAAAATGCACAGCAAAGTCTTCTGAAATGATAATACTCAATGGACATCCTATAACACATATACAGGTTCAACACAAAGCCACTTTATATATATTTGTGGTCCTGGCTACGGCGCGAAGCCTGGTGAGTGAGACTGAACCTAATCTAACTAGAAGGCTAGTGGTGTGCCTTTGGCCACGTGACGAGGGTAGGCCAAATAAATGGGGCATACCCTAAGGGAGATGTATGAAGAAGGGCCGGGAGGGAGAGGCGAGAGAGGACGTGCACCAGGTGAACTGGGCGGTGGAGCTTAAAAAGCCCCCTGAGCTTAAAAAGCCCCCTGAGTTCAGCCTGCTGAATTTGTGGTCCTGGCTACGGCGCGAAGCCTGGTGAGTGAGACTGAACCTAATCTAACTAGGTGGCTAGTGGTGAGCTCTGGCGATTTCGGCTTTTGGATGCAGGATGTATTGCTAGAAACAAGAGGACTTCCATCGACCCATTTTACGTATGATGTGAGCCGGGACCCCATGTTTGGATGCAGCGGAGGCGGCTCCGATCCTGAATGAATGGCCCGAGATGGCCTGGGGGTTGAAACCTAACCCTGATGCGAGACTGCGCATGTGTTTAATGAACTGCGAGGACGAAAGTGGCCGTGACGGGAAAGGAAGGAGAGGGCTGGCAGGAGCCCGGTCGCCCAGGGTGGTTAGTAACCCGTTGAGGACGACCACAGGGCACCAATGGTTGGTAGTAGGGAAATATTCTATGCACACAGGGGGCCCGGTTTGTGAGGTTTTGGAGACGGGCAAGGTGAAAATGAAACGCTCGTGTCTGTGGGTGAGTTGGCTTAGTGCGGGGCCTGTGTTGTGAGGGGAGGTGCCGGTGAATTCCCCGGGCCGGAGAAAGCCGTCGAAATATAGGTAGAGGGCAGCTTTGAGAATGCAGCTTCTGAAAGGGCCAAAAGGACTGCCATCTAGGGAGGATGAGAGTTTCCTGAACAGGTCCCCTGAGATAGGTTGCCTGGAGGGTTCGGACTTGTTTGAGCTCTTTTGAATACCCCGCAGTGTGGCTTTGATGGCGTGGGAAGAAAAAATGGAGTTCCTGTCCAGATGACGGATCATGAGGTGATGCTGGACCCCTGACAAATACAACCTGATGGTGCTGTACAAAAGGTGTAGGTCTTTGTGACAGTATGCCAGGAAAGCCATGATGAATGTGACTTCGCTCGCGTTGCCCCTGGAATGAAGGTGAGAAAAAACCTTGAAAGCCTTCCAACCTGACTGGTAGTTCCTGGTGGAGTTTTCGGACAGGGACTTGCGGATGAGAGATTGAGCCATTAATAAGTGCCTGTCTAGTCCAGGATCAGGGAGCCGAAATCCGGGGGGGGGGGGATCCCGATTCTCTCGGCTTGTGGCATGACCTGGAAAAAAAGGTTTCGATTTAGGCGAGACAAGGCATCTGCTGCAACGTTCCTGATGCCCTGGATGTGGGTGCAAGAAATATGGAAGTTGTATTTAAGGGCTAGCCAGGTGAGTTTGCGTAGGAAGCGCATGACCTTGGGCGAGCTGGACCTGCCTTTGGCGAGGATGTCGACGACCGTGCGGTTGTCGGAGATGAAACATACCGGCATGTTGCTCCATTCTTCGCCCCAGACTTGTGCGGCCGCCACGATGGGGTACAACTCTAGGACAGGAGAGGACTGAATGGCTTGAGGGTCCGAGTGGATTTGGGAGGGCCAGGAGTCCGCGAACCACTGGTGGCCGAATAAGGCACCGAACCCGACGGATGCGGCCGCATCGGAATACACAGTCGGACAGGTGGGACTCCAGTGAGGGACGAACAGGGAGATGCCATTCCATGCTGACAGGAAGACCCTCCACATGTCTAGGTCGGCCAGGGCTTCACGGTCCAGCTGAATCAGCGAGTCTTGCGTTGTGGCTGTAGGCAACAATTGGAGGAGTCTTGCTGTGAAGGATCGCCCCTGTGGCATGATATGGGTGGCAAAATTGAGAGAGCCCAGTAATGACTGCAGGTCGCCCTTGGACATGGTCCTGGATCCTACGTGAGCGGAAATGGACGTTTGGAGTCTGACTAGTTTGTCCTCTGGGAGTCTGGCTTCCATTCTGCGGGTATCTAACGAGATGCCCAAGAAAGTGATGACCGTGGAAGGGCCATCAACCTTTGATGGCGCCACTGGGACCTGTAAGGCAGAGAAAATGCTGAGGAGACTTTCCAACCTGTCGGCACGTGGTTGGGGTTCTCGACCAGTAAGAAGTCATCCAGGTAATGTATGACCCTTGGACAGTTGCCTTGGTTTACCAGAGTCCAATGAAGGGCCTGCGCGAACTGATCAAAGAGCCAGGGGTTGCTCTTTGACCCGAACGTGAGGCGGGTGGCAAAATAGTACTGGTCCCTCCATTTGATTCTGTGAAACCTCCAAAGAAGAGGTTGGATTGACAACAGCTTGAAGGCGTCCGAGATGTCCGCTTTTGAGAGCCAAGCGCCCGCCCCTACCTGTAAGATCAGTTGAATGGCTTCATCCAGGGAAGAGTAGTGCATTGAGTATTCTTCAGACGGGATCAAAGAGTTGAGACTCGGGACGCTGGATGCATGAGGCGCTGACAAATCGTAGATTAAACGTTTTTTATTGGTGTTTTTTTTGCTGACCAGACCGATGGGGCTTACCCTGTAGACCTGAAAAGGAGGTGTGGGAAAAGGGCCTATGATGAATCCCTTCTGCAACTCGACCTGCAGAAGAGAATCCACCGAGGCCGGGTCATCCATGGCTGACACGAGATTGGGGGCCTCCCAGGAATCCCGGGCAAGGTGACTAGACCGGTGTGGAAGCCTACTGAAAAACCAGATTGCAGAAATTTGACGAAGCCGGGGTTGTGGTGGGTTTAGAGGAGGGAGACAAGAAGGGGGACATTGATGTCGGCTAGTCAGCTTTTTGCCGAGCGCTGGGAGCATGAGGATTGGGGATGGGCCCGGAAGCAGGTGGAACAAATGTGGAGCGCCTTGCATTTGCTGTAGTTGCAGAAGCTGGTGTTGAAGTTGTTGCACAACTGATTTTTTGCTAGATACACAATGGGGCGACCTAATTTATCCAGGAGCGGACCCGGCTTTTGAGGGGCTGGAGTGCTGGGCTGCTGTTTGGGCTGGGAGGTGACATGCGAGTTTGGGCACCAGTCAGACGCGTGCAGTACTGACTGGCAGTTGGAGCAATATGGGGACCTGAGACCGGCAAAATGTCTGCAGAATAGTTCCATGTCTAAAGAAGCCCAGTTGGTGACATGCTGGAACTGGGCGAGGGCTGCGGCTGCCTTCGCCGAGAATGACCGATGGTAGTCGTAATAGGCGAATCCTCCGTATTTGTACCCGAGCTCCGTAACCCTGTATAGGTGCGCTTCTAGCTCCTCCCTTCTAGCTGGTTGTGCCGAGCAGATGATGTCCCGATACAGGCTGAACGCGAGCACAAACTCTGGGATGGGGAGTTTTTTGTTCAGGCGAGTGTCTTTGGCCTTCAGAACAACAGACACATCACCGCATGCGATGGTCCTGTTTTCCACCGTATCATGGGTGGAGATGAGGACCGCCGCCAGATTGACGTCCTTGCCTGCGAGTATGTCCCTGCGCAAGTTTTCGGGTACAAAAAAGGAAGGAGCTATCTCGGGGGCCCCGGAAAACCTACCTGGGGAAGACGGCCGGGAAGTGGAAGGACCAGGGGAGGGACTGGTGGGAGCGGAAGGTGAAGCGTCCCTGCTTTCGACTGCTTGGAGTCTGGTATTTATGTCGCAGATGGAACTGGACAGGTTGTTGATGGTAGCGTGCAGTTGCGTGAGGGACAACTGTATGGTCGACATGGAGACTTGCTCCGTGGACCCTGTGGATGGCTCTGGAAACAGAAGGCGGTATAATTCGGCCTTTTGGGCTGTAGCCGAATGGCGGATTCCTCGCTTGTTCAGCTCGGCGATCATCTTGGGGATTGTCCACGTCCAGTAAGATGAACGACTTGCTCGCTCCGATAGGCGGACTCTACGGTCGATAGAGCTTTCTCGAGATCGGAAACGTGAGACATGTTTTGAGCTGAAAAAATGAAGAGGGACATGACGAAAGCTGGTGGGGGAAAGTGAGATGGGCGCGGGCTGTGCTACCAAAGAATGCTCGTGGCGGGGTGGGGGTGTCTTACGTCTGGGCGGTGACCTTGCTAGGCGTGATTTGTCAACTTACCTTAATTCACCGGAGCCGTTTGCGCCGCGATTTAAAGAAACGGAAGATGTAGCGAAGCCGAGTTTGTCACTACTTCACCTAAAAAGAACGGTATATGATGCCACGATTGGCTATGCCGGGAGGCCGAAATAGCGAATCGTGTCCATAACTTACCTGGAAAAAACCGAATAAATTCTAAGGGGGCACCCATGGGTTAGCTTAGCACCTGAAAGAACAAGACCGTACATGTTGACTTCATGAACCGTGACTGGGACGCGACCAGATGTTCCTGGGGTATGACCGTGCAGGTGCCAGAAATGGAACGTGGATTGACTGATGGAGAGACTAGCAACAAGGGGTCGCTGAGTGAAACGTGTGCCAGGGCGATCCTTGGAGCCGGAGACGTGTTAACAAGGTCAAGGAACGGTCCAGGGCGTACCTGGTAAGGATGACTGTTGGGAAACGTGGGGCCTGGGCGTACCAGGTCCGGAGGTTGGTGTGAGAATGCGTGGTGCGGCGCACCAGCGTGAAAAGACATGGGTTGCGGGACCCGAGCAGGAGACAAAGAGAGAGATAGGACACAGAAAATAGCAATGGTGTTTGATAAAGGCTGTGGGTCAGCCGAAACGTAACTACCTTTTGCACGTGTATTCACTGTAGCGGCTCCCAATAAAGGGACATTTTGTACCGGACATGCTGCCTCCATCTCTATTTATTGGACTACATATACAGGAGCCCTGATGGATCTTGGACTCCAGGCAGGCTGTTACATTCCGGATGACCACAAGTTCTGGTGAGTGCGATGCCACATTTCTTCATAATGAAAAGAGGGAATACAGGCCTTGTCTGTGATGTACGACATACGAAAAAAGAGAGAGGAAAGTAATGAGAAGAAGGCAGGGCGCTCCTGCGGACAGGAGATTCGTGAAGGATGGCCGGATTGGAAACCTGAGCGTATGTATAAAAAAATTAAAAATAAAATCTTCTTTTCTCTTTTTTTTTTTTTGAGAGTTATGCTGTGCCGGATCAACGGGCAGTTGGAAGCTGCGAATCAGCGGTGCTGGCAAGACTGGGACGAGGATGTTTGCGGCAGGTACCCGGTGCGTGACCACTCCGCGGAAGGATGACGCCGGGCACCCGGCAGGACCGCGTGCTGGTTTTTGAGACGGAGTGAAATCCCGTCGCAGCCACAGCGGACCCTGGAGCCGCTAGAGACTTCCCTCCGTCACAAGCATGGCGGCCACCACCCAACCGAAATGAGTGATGGCATCCATGTGGACACGCTGTGGCAACGCTGGCCCTGGCGTGACTACCAGACTGGCAACGGGGAGGGCAAAGGGTGGCAACCTGCGTGGCACGCATGCGCAGGGAGGTGCGCCGCGTGATGCCAGGTGTGCGAACCAGCATGATGGGGTACAAAGTGGGAGGGACGGAGGCTGAACATGAAGGCCGCATTGTCCCTCCCACGATGCCAGCGCCCGCATGCGCTGTGTGTCTGTGAGCATGTGACTGGTGGATTTATTGCCCAGTGCCATGATGAATGTGTGTTTGAATCTGAGGATCGAGGACCTCATGAATGTAAGTATTGGCCTGTATTGCTGCTACATTTAGTGTTTTTTTTTTGTTTGTGTCAGTGCCCGGCCGCTGGCTTCCTGATCACTGCCGCAGTCGGGAGCGGCGCTCCGGCCTGGGCGCGTGGCGGCAGGAGGAAGCGGTGGGCGGCAGGGGACCGATGCAGGGCATGGCAGTGAGCGGTGATGAGCGTGAAGCCCGACGGGACAGTGGTAGGCCCTCCCCGCCAACTTTTGGCCCGCCGTGGTGGTAGCGTGATGCGCTCCACGCTGGAGCGCAAGGCGGCAGGCGGAAGACGCGGGAGGGGCCGGACCGTGCAGAGGGGAACAGCGAGGGGCCGGCCGGATCTGGCGTGGTGTGCCGGTAGTGCGGGCGGGCTGTGTGAGCCACCTCGCGAAAAAAATTTGTCTGTTACATTTTTGGGTGAAGCAACAGCTGCTGTGTGTGGGGCGGACAGTGCGGGAACCCCCCTCCCCCGCAGACCTCCGGCTCAGCGTGCAGCAGGACCCGATGCGCTCCGACTGGAGCGCATGGCGGCAGGAGAAGCGGCGGGGGGAGGGAGAGTCCGGTGGGTGCGGGGTGACGACGGCGTTGAAGGAAGGACCGGGGCAACTTACCTATGACGCGGGATTCTGGCGCACAGAATCGTCGTACCGTGTGGCAGCTCGGCTGGAACAGGAAGCTGACCGGTGCAACTCCTCCTACCAGAAAAGGCAAGAGAGGACGTGCACCAGGTGAGCTGGGCGGTGGAGCTTAAGAAGCCCCCTACGTCCCTCCCACAAAAGCAGGCTGAGTTCAGCCTGCTGAATATATATATATATATATATATATACAATAATGCCATGGGCTTCTTCATTCTTAAAGAGCCCACTGATCAAAAAGATATGGCATAATCTAGTCATCTCTTTATGAGATGGAATACATCTTTAATGGTCTTTTTGACTTCCCGGAGCCACTATGCCAGCTCAGATTGAGTCTGTCGTTACTTCCCCAGACTCCAGAGTGGTGAATGTACATAGTTCCACATCAATATGGGGCTGTGGGATCTACTGCTATATGGCTGTGCTTATTTTAAGGGGTAACATTTTGTAAGGAACACAAAATGCGTCAGAACCATTCCAGACACAATGACAAGTCACCACCTGCTCTGGTACAAGGATCTGCACCTCTTCACATAGTCATTACTGCAGTGCACGTTCTCATCTCTCTGCGTCCTCCATGGTGCATGAAAAGGAGCAGATTGTGAAGCAGATTGGTAATGGGGATCTGTCAATCACACAAGGACATTGAGTCTTGAGAAGTGAGAAAAAAAGTTCACATGTTCTCCAGGCTGATCTTCTTCTATGGCTTTAATATTATGTGGGACACACATGGAGGCATTGTAAGACATAGTAGGCTCTGGAGGGCAGGCACCAAAATCTACAATCCACACAGATCCAGCCATCCATTTTCTTATAATGCTTTTGCATCAGGGAGGAGTCTCCTTATTTCTGGGAGACCCCACGATCAGTTGTTGGATGTTGGGGAGACTTTCAATGGTTATGCCAAAACAGGTGTTGACCATTGAAGTCAATAGACAGCCACAGGGGTGTAGCTCGAAGTTCCTAGAACCTGAAGCTAAATATGGTAGAGGGGTCCCTGGGACATGCTGATAAAGCAGGGGGCTCTGAGGCTGTCCAGTAAGGAATGTTATAAGGGTGGTGGGAATGGTTCTAAGTAGAACCCAAGATCCCAAATAGTGTTTGTTCTGTCAGGGTCATGTGTATACCCACACCACGGAGATCTCACATGATGTGGATGTGTGGACTATACCATGAAGATCTCATGTGATTTGGATGTGTGGACTATACCATGAAGATCTCATGTGATGTGGATGTGTGGACTATACCATGAAGATGTCAAATGATATGGATGTGTGTACTGTATCATGAAGATGTCATGTGATGTGGATGTGTGGACTATACACAAAGAGCTCAAGTGATGTGGATGTGTGGACTATATCCTGAAGATCTCTCGCATGATGTGAATGTGTGGACTATACCATGAATATCTCACGTGATGTGTATGTGTGGACTATACCATGAAGATCTCATGTGATGTGTGGACTATATCATGAAGATCTCACGTGATGCGGATGTGTGGACTATACCATGAAGATCTCATGTGATGTGTGGACTATACCATGAAGATCTCACGTGATGCGGATGTGTGGACTATGCTACGAAGATCTCATGTAATGTGGATGTGTGGACCTCATACTATAGGAGCGATCCAGAATCTAGATTTTCAAGTCTACCAGTGGCAACCAAAATATGTAGAAATAAAAACAAAAAATACATTAAAAAAGGGTTTTAGCAAAATATTAAAAATGGTCTTTACTGATCTTTAAGCAACAAAGAATAAAAAAGAACTAAAGGCAAAAAATACACAAAAAATACTCTCCCCCCCAAAAAAAGGTCCACTGCCAGTCACTGTCACACTGCTAGCCACAATCTGATTAATTGAAAGTGGACATGTAATACTATGATACAAAAAAAACTGCTGAAATGTATAAAAGCATATTTTTGTCATTTTTTTCAAACTATAGGCCTATAAACTGTACAAAAAAAGCATAAATTATCTATATAAAAATCATAAGCAAAGAAACCAGCATTGTTCATGAAAAAATGCTGAAAAAAGTTATATGTTATAGTCATTGATGTAATGCATGCTATAAACCGCTAAACTATCTGGTCCTGAAGACCAGAAGGACTGGGTCCTGAACCGGTTGGACAGCCAGTCAATTGCGCTTCACCAAATATCTTTCAGTGCTTTATGTGGAGGGATGTTGTGCTGCACTTCGAGAAAGATTGTGAGTGCGAGTCCCGTCTTCCCGAATGTCCAGCAGCACATAGATGGATGAAGCAAGGAGTCTCAGAATTGAGTGCACTTTGTCTGAGGGCTTTGTGTGCACCAAAGTAAGCGTCCATTTTATAATGTCTCATGACTGTAGTAGGAGAAGTCCAGGCTGTTAGAGAGTAGACTTTTACCGGCCCAAGATGCAGAGACCACTCCAGTCGAGTAGTGTTACAGCATTGGCTCACGCCTGCCACGGCGACACAGACCTGCCTCCCGCAATCCCCTTCTTCCCGGCGGGCCCAGCCATTGGTGTTGCTCTATCCCTCCAAGCAGGCTGTTTCCGGCTTCCGGAAGGCCTTTCATCCTCTGCCCGTAGGGCACAATGCACGCACCCTCCAGCTGTTAAAGG
Source organism: Bufo gargarizans (assembly GCF_014858855.1). Lineage (NCBI taxonomy): Eukaryota > Metazoa > Chordata > Amphibia > Anura > Bufonidae > Bufo > Bufo gargarizans. Next base: position 681,985,342 of record NC_058081.1, read on the forward strand.
GCCGCTGCACGCACCCTACTTCACGCCAGTCAAAGGCTGGCCACCTAAGGGTACTTTAGGCAACTTCCCCTATGGGAGGGTGCCTGAGCAAAAGGTTCCTTGTTCTCTAGTGACCAGATATATGTTTATCTGCCCATGTAACAACTTCTGCCTGTTTTCCAGATTTGACCCTTTTCTCGCTGTTTTTTCTGACCCCTGATCTTCATACTGACCCTGAGCCGCCCCCTCGGATTGCACATACCCTGCCTGCCCTAACCATGGTTTTGACTGACACCTCAGTGCCCTGCACCAGTGTCTCTTAACCCTCATGGGTCAGCTGTCAAACCAAAGACTAGCGGCCTGGTGGTTGTGCTACAGCAAAGTCCAGATCCCTATACAGGGGTTAAAGTATGAATACTAGGGGACTGCCAGGATAATGCCCTTAGGAGTATCCCAAAGTCAAATCTGCTTGGTTGACACAGTGGTTCTACACCAACTGCTGTAAAACGTAGGTGGAAACTTTCCCCCTAGGGTATAGCAAAGTGAGATCACCTCTAAGATCCTTCTTGCAGCTGAAGACCAGGAGAGCTTCCCACCTGGCTCCAGAAAATGCAATAAACAGGTTATTGTCTTTTTCGGAGGTTCTCCATTCTTTGCAAATAAAGACACTATCGGGGTCCGGACTTTGACATTTTTTATCCTTGAACAAAAACTGGTAGAATCACCTCCTGATGGATGTTTTCAAAGGAACCTTAGATATACAGTTGCAAGAAAAAGTATGTGAACCCTTTGGAATGATATGGATTTCTGCACAAATTGGTCATAAAATGTGATCTGATCTTCATCTAAGTCACAACAATAGACAATCACAGTCTGCTTAACTAATAACACACAAAGAATTAGATGTTACCATGTTTTTATTGAACACACCATGTAAACATTCACAAGAAGCATTGCCTGATGTGAATGATGCCTCGCACAAAAGAGCTCTCAGAAGACCTACGATTAAGAATTGTTGACTTGCATAAAGCTGGAAAGGGCTATAAAAGTATCTCCAAAAGCCTTGCTGTTTATCAGTCCACAGTAAGACAAATTGTCTATAAATGGAGAAAGTTCAGCACTGCTGCTACTCTCCCTAGGAGTGTCCGTCCTGTAAAGATGACTGCAAGAGCACAGCGCAGACTGCTCAATGAGGTGAAGAAGAATCCTAGAGTGTCAGCTAAAGACTTACAAAAGTCTCTGGCATATGCTGACATCCCTGTTAGCGAATCTACGATACGTAAAACACTAAACAAGAATGGATTTCATGGGAGGATACCACAGAAGAAGCCACTGCTGTCCAAAAAAAACATTGCTGCACGTTTATGTTTACAGTTTGTACAAGAGCACCTGGATGTTCCACAGCAGTACTGGCAAAATATTCTGTGGACAGATGAAACCAAAGATGAGTTGTTCGGAAGAAACACACAACACTATGTGTGGAGAAAAAGAGGCACAGCACACCAACATCAAAACCTCATCCCAACTGTGAAGTATGGTGGTGGGGGCATCATGGTTTGGGGCTGCTTTGCTGCGTCAGGGCCTGGACGGATTGCTATCATTGAAGGAGAACTTAGGGCCATCTGTCCACCAGCTGAAGCTCAACAGAAGATGGGTGTTGCAACAGGACAACAACCCAAAGCATAGAGGTAAATCAACAACAGAATGGCTTAAACAGAAGAAAATACGCCTTCTGGAGTGGCCCAGTCAGAGTCCTGACCTCAACCCGATTGAGATGCTGTGGCATGACCTCAAGAAAGCGATTCACACCAGACATCCAAGAATATTGCTGAACTGAAACAGTTCTGTAAAGAGGAATGGTCAATAATTACTCCTGACCGTTGTGCACGTCTGATCTGCAACTACAGGAAATGTTTGGTTGAAGTTATTGCTGCCAAAGGAGGTTCAACCAGTTATTAAATCCAAGGGTTCACATACTTTTTCCACCTGCACTGTGAATGTTTACATGGTGTGTTCAATAAAAACATTGTAACATTTAATTATTTGTGTGTTATTAGATTAAGCAGACGGTGATTGTCTATTGTTGTGACTTAGATGAAGATCAGATCACATTTTATGACCAATTTGTGCAGAAATCCATATCATTCCAAAGGGTTCACATACTTTTTCTTGCAACTGTAATCCTTGGCACAGCTGAAATTTCCACACGGTCTGGTGATCGTGCCTTAAGTTAAAAGACCCACTTGGCCGAAGTGTCTGCTACCAAGAAGCAAGCTTTGAAATAGTTTCAGATCCGGCTGCTCTAGAAGCTCATAAAGGGTAAAAAACTGTTCAGTATGCGACAAACATCTAAACTATCTGGTCCTGAAGACCAAAATGACTGGATCCTGAACCAAATATGTTTCGGTGCTTTATTTGGAGGAATGTTGTGCTGCACTGCGAGAAAGATGGTGAGAGCGAGTCCCGTCTTCCCTCCACACGGTCCGGTGATCTTCTTGATAGTGCCTGAAGTTGACTGACCCTCTTGGCCGAAGTATCTGCTACCAAGCAGCAAGCTTTGAAAGCTATCAGTTTCAGATCCGGCTCTTCTAGAGGCTCAAATGGGCGGAAAACAATCAGTTCAGTACCAGGGTTAGGTCTCTTTTTTCCAAGGAGACCAGTTTCTTGGGCTTTGACTTCTGGGTTGGCTATCAGAAGGTTTGAGGAACACAGGGCACTGAGCACGAATTGTTAGGGTTCCAGGACTTGGCCCTTCGTACAAACCAGAATCAGGGACAGTCCTGGCAAATTTGGGACAGTAAACCCAACATTATTCACACAGTCAGTGATTTCGAGCCAAAACCAGGAGTGGAGCCTCCAGAGAGATAAGGTATAAGGGAAAGATCTGCACCTGTTCTCTTTTTGACCCCCCCCCCCCCTTCCCTTGGTTTTTGGCTCAATCACTGATGGAAATCACTGACCATACACTGAAGTGTGACTGAGGCCGAAGGGCTCGTGCACACGACCGTTGTTGTTTTGCGGTCCGTTTTTCACAGATCCGTTGTTCTGTATCTGAGTTTTTTTCCCCCTCTGATTTAAGTCCTCTTCCGTTCCGTTATTCCACAAAACATATCCGTATGGTTTCCGTATGCGATCCTTTTTTTTTGCGGATCGGAAACAGTAACTTATTAATCACCAAACACATGAGCAATATGGGCTGGGCATAGCATTTCTACAGTACGGATCCGCAAAATACGGATGTGTTCCGTATTTTTTGCGGACCCATTGACTTTAATGGGGCCTCGGACCGTGATTTGCGGACAATAATAGGACATGCTTTTTTGAGGAACAGAAATGCGGAAACAGAATGCACACGGAGTACCTTCCGCATACAGTGCGCATACGGAACAGAAGCGGAAAGAAAATACGTTTGTGTGCATGAGCTCTTAGGCTGGTGGTTTGTGGTGATTTTTTTTGGGCCGGCGAGCTCCAGATGGAGGTCAGTGGGAAATATTAAAGGGGTTATCCAGCGATAGATGATATCCTCAGGATAGGTCATCATTATCACATCAGTGGGGGTTTAGTCCCCGAGTCCAGGTGCTTTAGGAAACTGCGATCACTGGGGTTCTGGCGGGCGATGCAGGCTCCAGGACGCTCCCCAACCACAGTGCCGTACATTGTAAAGTGGCCATGCTTGTTATTGCAGCACAGCCCCATTCACTTCAATGATGAGCTGCGCCTAGGTCATGTGACCGATGTACGGCGATGTCACATGGCCTAGGAGCGCCTGATCAGCGGGGGTCCCGGGTGTCGTACCCCCTCCGGTCAGACACTGATGACCTATTTAGAGGATAGGTCATCATTATTTCCAGGATAACCCATCAGGGGGGCACATACTTTCCTAAACGCCATGAAAAAGAAAACTCCAGGTGCTTAAACCTGCTCTATGGGCAAAAACGCCTCAATATACATCGAGCGAGTCTGTCCTTTTTTTTTTTTTAATCGTTGGGCTGGGGCCCACCAGAGGAAATTACTCTCGGGGGCCGGGGCCCAACCCCCATATCATCAATAAGTCTGATTCAAAGAAATAGACCCTAGGGGCAAGTGATTGGCCCCAAAGGCAGCCCAATGTTCTTTCTCTCCGGGCCCTTTGGGGCCCACCATGGTATCAGAGCCTGGGCCCCCCGGGGGATCCGCTGGAGGGCCAGTCCTACCCTGAATTTGGCCCATCAAAAGCAAAACACAATAAAACATGGCCGTCTGCGCACTTTGATGATAGTAAAAGGCTTTTTGGGCCAAGCAGCCCTCCGTCTATGCCCATTACTCTACACTCTTTCGTGCCCGGCTTTGTGCCAAGTAGGGCTTTCACCCCAGAGCAGGTCACTGGCCGCTAGGATAAGCCCCCCTCCTAAGTAATGAACGGGTTAATAAAAAAAAAATTAAGAAGCCGCACGGTTATCTATAACCTGCCATGTCCGGGGACCCTCACTGTGTTACCATAGCAACCGGGGATGCCGCCCTCATTGGGAGGCGCCTGATCACATGGTTGAGAAGAGGGGAGGGGCGGGAGGAGACAGCAGCATTCGTCACGTGGTATAGGGGGCGCAGCACATGTGCCAGGAATCCCCCTTCGCTCCTCCCATAGGCGACCCCGAGCAGGGACACGTGACCGGGGCAGCACCCCTTCCCGGCGGCTGGGATTGGGGGGAGACAGAAGCCCGGGGCTCCCGGAGGTCGGTGCTGGCGGCTGATGCCTGAGGTAACGGGATCTACATAACGGTTCTCAGCGGAGGGAGGGGCAGCGTGTCCGTCATATCCGTGTGTGCAGAGCCCAGTCTATACTGGTGGATAGGGGGGACCCCTGTGTGTACAGAGCCCAGTCTATACTGGTGGATAGGGGGACCCCCTGTGTGTGCAGAGCCAAGTCTATACTGGTGGATAGGGGGGTACCCCCCTGTGTGTGCAGAGCCCAGTCTATACTGGTGGATATGGGGGACCCCTGTGTGTGCAGAGCCCAGTCTATACTGGTGGATAGGGGGACCCCCTGTGTGTGCAGAGCCCAGTCTATACTGGATATGGGGGGACCCCCCTGTGTGTGCAGAGCCCAGTCTATACTGGTGGATATGGGGGACCCCTGTGTGTGCAGAGCCCAGTCTATACTGGTGGATAGGGGGGACCCCCCTGTGTGTGCAGAGCCCAGTCTATACTGGTGGATAGGGGGGACCCCCCTGTGTGTGCAGAGCCCAGTCTATACTGGTGGATAGGGGGGACCCCCCTGTGTGTGCAGAGCCCAGTCTATACTGGTGGATAGGGGGGGACCCCCCTGTGTGTGCAGAGCCCAGTCTATACTGGTGGATATGGGGACCCCTGTGTGTGCAGAGCCCAGTCTATACTGGTGGATATGGGGGACCCCCCTGTGTGTACAGAGCCCAGTCTATACTGGTGGATATGGGGGACCCCCCTGTGTGTACAGAGCCCAGTCTATACTGGTGGATATGGGGGACCCCCCTGTGTGTACAGAGCCCAGTCTATACTGGTGGATATGGGGGACCCCCCTGTGTGTGCAGAGCCCAGTCTATACTGGTAGATATGGGGGACCCCTGTGTGTACAGAGCCCAGTCTATACTGGTGGATAGGGGGGACCCCCTGTGTGTGCAGAGCCCAGTCTATACTGGTGGATAGGGGGACCCCCTGTGTGTGTAGAGCCCAGTCTATACTGGTGGATAGGGGGACCCCCCTGTGTGTGCAGAGCCCAGTCTATACTGGTGGATAGGGGGACCCCCCTGTGTGTGCAGAGCCCAGTCTATACTGGTGGATAGGGGGGACCCCCTGTGTGTGCAGAGCCCAGTCTATACTGGTGGATAGGGGGACCCCCTGTGTGTGTAGAGCCCAGTCTATACTGGTGGATAGGGGGACCCCCCTGTGTGTGCAGAGCCCAGTCTATACTGGTGGATAGGGGGACCCCCCTGTGTGTGCAGAGCCCAGTCTATACTGGTGGATAGGGGGACCCCCCTGTGTGTGCAGAGCCCAGTCTATACTGGTGGATAGGGGGACCCCCCTGTGTGTGCAGAGCCCAGTCTATACTGGTGGATAGGGGGACCCCCCTGTGTGTGCAGAGCCCAGTCTATACTGGTGGATAGGGGGGACCCCCTGTGTGTGCAGAGCCCAGTCTATACTGGTGGATAGGGGGGACCCCCTGTGTGTGCAGAGCCCAGTCTATACTGGTGGATAGGGGGACCCCCTGTGTGTGTAGAGCCCAGTCTATACTGGTGGATATGGGGACCCCTGTGTGTGCAGAGCCCAGTCTATACTGGTGGATATGGGGACCCCCTCCGTGTGTGCGGTGAACCCCCCCCCCCCCTTGTGTGTGGGATCCTTTGGCCACTAAACTGCCCCCCCCCCCCAAACATCATCATGTAGTTGTTTACCGCTGATACCCCCCAAGACCCTTTGTAGACTGACCCTGATATTGATGTGTGAAGTGCACGCCCCCCCAAAAAAAAAGTGCCGTCTGTGTAGATTGTACTTCCCCACTGTCCCCCCTGAAACAATAACTGCTGTTGACTGATCCTCTGTGCAGCGGCCCTCCTCACTGTATACTTTGCTGCTATGTCCCAGTAATGAGCTCTGGAGCCCCTCAGAACACACCCGGGGCCCCTGAACCCCCGAAGCGTCCTCTGCTGTCAGGATGTGTAATTACACCTTCTTTGGAGAAACGGTGTGATAACCAGGGCTGTGGAGTCGGTAGATAAATGCTCCGACTCCGACTCCTCAGTTCTTTGTACCTCCGACTCCGACTCCTCTGTATTTAATATGCAAATGTATTTTATACATTCCTTGAAGGAAAGAAAGAAGTTCTTCTAAGCTCTTCTAGCACAGAGAGGTAGTTGGGCAGAAGCTGCTGCCTTCTCCTTTGTGTGCTGATCTTCTGCTGAAGACAGGGCAGTGGGAGGATCCAAGAAGGGACATTTATTTTAAAACATGATTTCCCTAGAAGAATCCCATAGTCATGTTTAAAGTTTAAGACAACATTCTGAGTTTACACGTTTTATAGCCTTAGCTGAATGACAGCAGTTTTTCCAATGGTTTACAGCAGGGATGTCAAACTCGTGGCCCTCCAGCTGTTGCAAAACTACAACTCCCATCATGCCTGGGCATACTACAGCTATCAGGGAATGATAGGAGTTGTAGTTTTGCAACATCTGGAGGGCCATGAGTTTGACATCCATGGTTTACAGCTTCAGTCTTGAACTATTGACCCTCCATTCCCTTCACTTATACAAGTGTCTCTAGTCCTGCAAAACACATATTTACTTAATCCCTTATCAGTGAGAGGCTCGGTAAACCATGGGCATTGTGTTCCCTGTAACATCAGAACACAACACAATGCAAAGTATATGTATTGCCACTCCTAATTGTGCATTGCGTACCATATAGTGAAGCATATGAAAAGCTTCTTCACATCACTGAACGCGTTTGTTTTGCGGTTACGTGAGGCACTGCATGCATTGGCCTTTATTCTTACAGTAGAGAAGTCATTAATTATAACTGTTTATGAATTCGGACATTTAAACTTGCTTTTTTATTTTTTTATTCCAATTTAAATTTAGTAGGAGTCGGAGTCGGTTCATTTTTTGCCGACTCCGACTCCAGGTACCCAAAATTGACTCCGACTCCTCGACTCCGACTCCGACTCCACAGCCCTGGTGATAACCGTTATGGCCGCCAGTAGAATTTTCCCTAGGCTACCCACCCAGCTTTCCAGAGCCCCTGGCAGTCACCTCTACCTGTATAATCAGAGGATAGTTTTCTGTGCTGCCACATCCTGTGTATGGTGTCTCTATCCTCCCTCCGTCGCATCCTGTGTATTGTCCCTCCGCTATCCTCCCTCCCTCCATCCTGTGTATTGTCCCTCCGCTATCCTCCCTCCCTCCATCCTGTGTATTGTCTCTCCGCTATCCTCCCTCCATCCTGTGTATTGTCTCTCCGCTATCCTCCCTCCGTCGCATCCTGTGTATTGTCTCTCCGCTATCCTCCCTCCATCCTGTGTATTGTCTCTCCGCTATCCTCCCTCCATCCTGTGTATTGTCTCTCCGCTATCCTCCCTCCATCCTGTGTATTGTCTCTCCGCTATCCTCCCTCCGTCGCATCCTGTGTATTGTCTCTCCGCTATCCTCCCTCCGTCGCATCCTGTGTATTGTCTCTCCGCTATCCTCCCTCCGTCGCATCCTGTGTATTGTCTCTCCGTTATCCTCCCTCCGTCGCATCCTGTGTATTGTCTCTCCGCTATCCTCCCTCCATCCTGTGTATTGTCTCTCCGCTATCCTCCCTCCATCCTGTGTATTGTCCCTCCGCTATCCTCCCTCCCTCCATCCTGTGTATTGTCTCTCCGCTATCCTCCCTCCGTCGCATCCTGTGTATTGTCTCTCCGCTATCCTCCCTCCGTCGCATCCTGTGTATTGTCCCTCCGCTATCCTCCCTCCGTCGCATCCTGTGTATTGTCCCTCCGCTATCCTCCCTCCGTCGCATCCTGTGTATTGTCCCTCCGCTATCCTCCCTCCGTCGCATCCTGTGTATTGTCCCTCCGCTATCCTCCCTCCGTCGCATCCTGTGTATTGTCCCTCCGCTATCCTCCCTCCGTCGCATCCTGTGTATTGTCCCTCCGCTATCCTCCCTCCGTCGCATCCTGTGTATTGTCCCTCCGCTATCCTCCCTCCGTCGCATCCTGTGTATTGTCCCTCCGCTATCCTCCCTCCGTCGCATCCTGTGTATTGTCCCTCCGCTATCCTCCCTCCGTCGCATCCTGTGTATTGTCCCTCCGCTATCCTCCCTCCGTCGCATCCTGTGTATTGTCCCTCCGCTATCCTCCCTCCGTCGCATCCTGTGTATTGTCCCTCCGCTATCCTCCCTCCGTCGCATCCTGTGTATTGTCCCTCCGCTATCCTCCCTCCGTCGCATCCTGTGTATTGTCCCTCCGCTATCCTCCCTCCGTCGCATCCTGTGTATTGTCCCTCCGCTATCCTCCCTCCGTCGCATCCTGTGTATTGTCCCTCCGCTATCCTCCCTCCGTCGCATCCTGTGTATTGTCCCTCCGCTATCCTCCCTCCGTCGCATCCTGTGTATTGTCCCTCCGCTATCCTCCCTCCGTCGCATCCTGTGTATTGTCCCTCCGCTATCCTCCCTCCGTCGCATCCTGTGTATTGTCCCTCCGCTATCCTCCCTCCGTCGCATCCTGTGTATTGTCCCTCCGCTATCCTCCCTCCGTCGCATCCTGTGTATTGTCCCTCCGCTATCCTCCCTCCGTCGCATCCTGTGTATTGTCCCTCCGCTATCCTCCCTCCGTCGCATCCTGTGTATTGTCCCTCCGCTATCCTCCCTCCGTCGCATCCTGTGTATTGTCCCTCCGCTATCCTCCCTCCGTCGCATCCTGTGTATTGTCCCTCCGCTATCCTCCCTCCGTCGCATCCTGTGTATTGTCCCTCCGCTATCCTCCCTCCGTCGCATCCTGTGTATTGTCCCTCCGCTATCCTCCCTCCGTCGCATCCTGTGTATTGTCCCTCCGCTATCCTCCTCCGTCGCATCCTGTGTATTGTCCCTCCGCTATCCTCCCTCCGTCGCATCCTGTGTATTGTCCCTCCGCTATCCTCCCTCCGTCGCATCCTGTGTATTGTCCCTCCGCTATCCTCCCTCCGTCGCATCCTGTGTATTGTCCCTCCGCTATCCTCCCTCCGTCGCATCCTGTGTATTGTCCCTCCGCTATCCTCCCTCCGTCGCATCCTGTGTATTGTCCCTCCGCTATCCTCCCTCCGTCGCATCCTGTGTATTGTCCCTCCGCTATCCTCCCTCCGTCGCATCCTGTGTATTGTCCCTCCGCTATCCTCCCTCCGTCGCATCCTGTGTATTGTCCCTCCGCTATCCTCCCTCCGTCGCATCCTGTGTATTGTCCCTCCGCTATCCTCCCTCCGTCGCATCCTGTGTATTGTCCCTCCGCTATCCTCCCTCCGTCGCATCCTGTGTATTGTCCCTCCGCTATCCTCCCTCCGTCGCATCCTGTGTATTGTCCCTCCGCTATCCTCCCTCCGTCGCATCCTGTGTATTGTCCCTCCGCTATCCTCCCTCCGTCGCATCCTGTGTATTGTCCCTCCGCTATCCTCCCTCCGTCGCATCCTGTGTATTGTCCCTCCGCTATCCTCCCTCCGTCGCATCCTGTGTATTGTCCCTCCGCTATCCTCCCTCCGTCGCATCCTGTGTATTGTCCCTCCGCTATCCTCCCTCCGTCGCATCCTGTGTATTGTCCCTCCGCTATCCTCCCTCCGTCGCATCCTGCTGACGTCCCAAATCGCCCTCGGCCAATCACAGTCTGAACGGAATTCTGGAAGATTTCTGCTAAAACCGTGACCACTGTAGAACTGCAGCAGAGCCCGCGGTTGTCGCGGCGCTGGGGCTCTCCTCCGCTGTATCGCTACCCCCCCCCCCCCCCCCCCCCCTGTGAATAGTCCTGCTGGTCTGTGCGGGTTTCCCGTTTCTGAGCATGGTAAGGATTCGCACATTCACTGGCAGCAAGCGGACACTTTGAAAACAGTGCGGAGCTGGAACACAAAGTCGGTTAGAAGGTTGCGGACCCCTGACCTCCCCGTGTCCCGCCGCTGCAGTCTTTGTGGTTAACCATTAATTGTTCTATTTCGGAAATCTGATTTCAGCCTCAGGGATTATTGGTAACCCGCCCGTCGCTCGTGTTTTTCCATGAGGAGCACATGGCCACGAGGATCGTTCTGTGGCCTGCCTGCTGATTGTTGCCGTGAAACTGCAGCCTGTGAGTAAGTCCTCATGCACACGACCATTCCGTTTTTTGCGGTTCGCAAAAAACGGAACGGGCAATTTACGGAACCGGCGGCCCATTGTAGAAATGCCTATTCTTGTCCTCCAAAACGGACAAGAATAGGACACGTTATATTTTTTGGGCGAGCCAAGGAACGGAGCAACGGATGCGGACAGCACACAGAGTGCTGTCCGCATCTTCTGCGGCCCCATTGAAGTGAATGGGTCCGCACCCGAGCCGCAAAAACTGTGGCTCGAATGCGGACCCGAAAAAACGGTTGTGTGCATGAGGCCTAAGGCGAAGGTTACATTAACACCGCCATTAAAAACAGGCGCGCTGTCAGTTTTCAATCGGATGAATTTCATTATGTTTTTTTTTTTTTAAAACATCCTAACCCCTGCAGTGCCCTCAGTATTACTAATTCCCCCCTTCCCGATGTATAAAGAATGCCCCATTAGTGCCCCCAGTATAACACATAGCCTTCTCAGTGACACCCAGTACTGATAATGCCCCCATTAGTGCCCGCAGTATAACACATGGCCGCCTTAGTGACACCCAGTACTGACAATGCCCCTATTAGTGTCCCCAGTATAACACATAGCCTTCTTAGTGACACCCAGTACTGATAATGCCCTCATTAGTGCCCCCAGTATAACACATAGCCTTCTCAGTGACACCCAGTACTGATAATGCCCTCATTAGTGCCCCCAGTATAACACATAGCCTTCTCAGTGACACCCAGTACTGATAATGCCCCCATTAGTGCTCCCAGTATAACACATAGCCGTCTCAGTGACACCCAGTACTGACAATGCCCCTATTAGTGTCCCCAGTATAACACATAGCCGTCTTAGTGACACCCAGTACTGACAATGCCCCATTAGTGCCCCCAGTATAACACATAGCCTTCTTAGTGACACCCAGTACTGATAATGCCCCTATTAGTGCCCCCAGTATAACACATAGCCTTCTCAGTGACACCCAGTACTGATAATGCCCCCTTTAGTGTCCCCAGTATAACACATAGCCTTCTCAGTGACACCCAGTACTGATAATGCCCCCAGTATAACACATAGCCTTCTTAGTGACACCCAGTACTGATAATGCCCCATTAGTGCCCCCAGTATAACACATAGCCTTCTCAGTGACACCCAGTACTGATAATGCCCCCATTAGTGCCCCCAGTATAACACATAGCCTTCTTAGTGACACCCAGTACTGATAATGCCCCTATTAGTGCCCTCAGTATAACACATAGCCTTCTCAGTGACACCCAGTACTGATAATGCCCCCTTTAGTGTCCCCAGTATAACACATAGCCTTCTTAGTGACACCCAGTACTGACAATGCCCCTATTAGTGCCCCCAGTATAACACATAGCCTTCTCAGTGACACCCAGTACTGATAATGCCCCCATTAGTGCCCTCAGTATAACACATAGAAGTCTTAGTGACACCCAGTACTGACAATGCCCCTATTAGTGTCCCCAGTATAACACATAGCCTTCTCAGTGACACCCAGTACTGATAATGCCCCCAGTATAACACATAGCCTTCTTAGTGACACCCAGTACTGATAATGCCCCCAGTATAACACATAGCCTTCTCAGTGACACCCAGTACTGATAATGCCCCCATTAGTGCCCCCAGTATAACACATAGCCTTCTTAGTGACACCCAGTACTGATAATGCCCCCAGTATAACACATAGCCTTCTTAGTGACACCCAGTACTGATGATGCCCCCTTTAGTGCCCCCCATCCACTTGCTCCTGATGGACGAGTTGTTCATCTCCTGATGCAGAAGGACCTGCGCTCCCAGTGTGATGACGTCACCATTTGCTCCCATCGATCACACGGGGCGCGCAGACCCTTCTGCATGAGACTGTGATTATTGCCGGACCCCATTGTCCATGGGGAACTGGCAGTAAAGTAGAGGATACGGCAGGCTGCTCTGCGCCGGATCCGCAAACGAGGCCTAAGACTGCCGCCACTCATTACGGCCTCTTGTAAACAAATGTGTTTCTTTTTCTCCGTTTACGTTCCGTTTTTTGCATTGTATATGGAGAGTATGCAGAACCATTCATTTCAATGGATCTGCAATAAAAATAGAAGGTACTCCGTATGCCTTCCGTTTCCATATTTCTGTTTTTCCGTTCCATTCAAAGATAGAACCTGTCCTATTATTATCCGCATAACGGATAAGGATAGTGCTGTTCTATCAGGGGCCGGCTGTTCCGCTCTTCAAAAAACAGAATGCACCCGGATGTCATCCGTATTTTTTTGCGGATCCTTTTTTGGCGGATGCAAGAGGCCTAGGGCTGCTTTATTAGGTTTTTGAATCCAAAATCAGGAGAGGAGGTATAAAGGGCAGATACGACGTTTCCACTTTTTTAACCCCTTAGTGACCACCCATAGATGTTTTTACGGCGGTCAATAAGGGGCCTCTTGGGCTGGAGCGTCGCCTTTATACAGTGGCACCTCAGCCCAAGCTAGCGCTACAAAAAAAGTGCAGGAGATCCCTGCCCGCAGCTACCGGAGGTAGGGGCAGTGATCAGAGACCGTGACAAGCGGTGTCTGATCACATGATCACCGAAAATGCCGGCAGTAAACTTTCTCCCTCCTCATTTATTTGTGGACGATAAAGTCCTGGAGTTAATTGCGCAGCAGACTGCGCTGTACGACACACAGTTTGCTGTAGCCCCCCCGTCTATCTATACAAGACGGCGGACCCCCACAAGTGTCCCTGAAATGAAAACATTTTTGGGGGCTCACCCTGGACATGGGCATTGTAGACGAGCCATCTGTCCGATCCTATTGGGCTGCGAGTACTGTCCACTCATCCCCTGTGTTTGCAGCAGTTATGTCCCCAAACCGCTATGAAGCCCTAATGCGGTTTATGCATTTTTCTAACAATTCCCCCCCCCCCCCCGAACTGACCCAGCCTGCGACCGCCTAAATAAATCGAGACCCCTTTATTTCCCTCCTTAGGGATTTATTCTTAATATTAAATACCCCTGATAAAAATCTATCCGTCGATGAATCCCTTTTTAGTTTTAGAGGCCGCCATTCCCTCCGAGCGTGCCAGCTATGGGGTAAAATGATATGAGGTGTGCGAGAGCGAACCGGCTACACCTGCGCTCTGTCTGTATATGAGGGCAGGGACCCCAACTTAACCCCCCAGGCTGCCCCGAAAATATTGGGACATCGGGAAAAATTGTGTGGGATCTATTGGCGCCATTCCTACACAAAGGGTACCACGTGTAGGCTGATACTTTTTTTTTTTTTTTTTTTTTTATACCAGCATACCCCTTTGTAAATCCCTCCATGCTGCAAACTCAGGGGTTGTGGGACAGTCCGTAAAAATAGAGAAGGATACCCTCATCCGCTGAGTTTCATGATAACCCCGACTTCTCCACAGTTTTGTTTTTCTCTCTCGGGAATGCCACAACTGATTTTCACGAGGCTTTCATCATTTTAGTGATATATGCCTTATTTAATAGGGTTGCTCCTGCTGACACTTGCTCTTTAAAGGGTTTCTACCACTTTGGCGTCACATATTTGGCTGTCAGACACTAGCGATCCGCTAGTGTCTGCTCTGGCCAACCATCCTAATATAATTGCTTTTGGGGCGGTGGTTTGGCTAAAAAAACTACTTTTATTATTATGCTTTAGCACCTAGAGGCTCCGTCTACCTTCAGAAACTGCCGCCGCCGAGCGCGTCCCTCCAGCCCGCCCATCTCCTCCTGAATGCGATCCTCGTATGTATTCTGCGCATGCGCAGTGAATGTCTGATCGCTTCCTTGCTCAGACATCTCCACTGCGCCTGCGCGATGACGCCATAGTGCTCCGAGGAACAGGCGCAGTGGAGATGTCTGAACAGGGAAGCTGTCAGACATTTACTGCACATGCGCATAATACATACGAGGATCGCATTCAGGAGGAGATGGGCGGGCTGGAGGGACGCGCTGGGGGCGGCAGTTTCTAAAGGTAGACGGAGCCTCTAGGTGCTAATGACGCCCCCATAGCACCTAGAGGCTCATTTGCATATTAATAAAAGTAGTTTTTTTAGCCAAACCACCGCCCCAAAAGAGATTATATTAGGATGGTTGGGCAGAGCAGACACTAGCGGATCGCTAGTGTCTGACAGCCAAATATGTGACGCCTAAGTGGTAGAAACCCTTTAATGTAAGCTATAATTTGGAAAGTGATCCACTGATGCAGCCATAAAGCGTTTTGTTGTTAGGGTATTCCTATATCTGGGTGCAGCGCCGGGCACGCCCCCGTTCTGTGATCCGCAGCGTTCCTGCTGGCGTTCTCGCTGATCCCACGCACTGTCCGCTCCCGTCTTAGCACTTTCTGCCTGTGAAGCTGGGCTTCTGTTCTCCCGGCACAGATGTACTGTGGGTGGGAGTTCTCCGGAGCGTGTTTGCATGCATTGCTTCCACTTAAAGGGATTCTCCAGGATCTTTGTATTGGCGGCTGACTGAGTAGTCCCTGCTCCATAGTGAGTGGGTTCAGGACTCCGTCCGCGGTGCGCGGCTGATCGGTGGGGGCGTCCCACCAATGTGATATTGAGAGTCCATCAATCAATAGTCAGTAGTCTGCGTCATTGAGGTGTGAGGCATAAAACGCCTCCATGTTGTAGCCAGGGCGCAGGCTAAGGAAACGCCCACTGCCTTCCTCTTTCCGCGCCTGACCGCATGTTTCGACCCTGGACGTGTTTTTAGGCTGTTACCACAAAACTTTTGCCATGTCGTTACCCCGCGTCTGCGCCGGGGCGTAACATAACCCCCCTGCTGTGCTGGCGGCTGCGGTTATGTCGCCTCGTTCTGGAAGTCATCAAAGTTATATAAATCTGAGGCGCAGGAGTCGGCCGGAACGATTCTTCTTCCAATTGTAGCTGCTTTTTTCTTTTTTTTTTCTTTTGTACTCGTGTCGGCAAGATGCGAAAAGCCAGAGGCCGTTTGTACGTGGTCATGGGATTATGGGAAACCTTCTTGAAACTTGTGCCATGACGCGTTTTGAGTCACGCTGTGGTGGGAAAAGAATGGTGAGAGTTTCTGTCTCTTGGTCCATCCTATTGTCTTCTGTGATTTTGTGCTGTTGTGATTCAGCGCGGTGCGAGCCTAGGTCTGTTTCTATGGCGGGGACGCTGCAGGGGCGCGCGGTATTAATGCAGGTGAACCTGTAGTAGTCCAGATAACGCCTCTCCCCTCCTGTCAACCCATACAGTCCCATGTCAATAACATCACTCCCTCAGCCCCTCCACCATACAGTCCCATGTCAATAACATCACTCCCTCAGCCCCTCCACCATACAGTCCCATGTCAATAACATCACTCCCTCAGCCCCTCCACCATACAGTCCCATGTCAATAACATCACTCCCTCAGCCCCTCACCATACAGTCCCATGTCAATAACATCACTCCCTCAGCCCCTCCACCATACAGTCCCATGTCAATAACATCACTCTCTCAGCCCTCCACCATACAGTCCCATGTCAATAACATCACTCTCTCAGCCCCTCCACCATACAGTCCCATGTCAATAACATCACTCTCTCAGCCCCTCCACCATACAGTCCCATGTCAATAACATCACTCTCTCAGCCCCTCCACCATACAGTCCCATGTCAATAACATCACTCTCTCAGCCCCTCCACCATACAGTCCCATGTCAATAACATCACTCTCTCAGCCCCTCCACCATACAGTCCCATGTCAATAACATCACTCTCTCAGCCCCTCCACCATACAGTCCCATGTCAATAACATCACTCTCTCAGCCCCTCCACCATACAGTCCCATGTCAATAACATCACTCTCTCAGCCCCTCCACCATACAGTCCCATGTCAATAACATCACTCTCTCAGCCCCTCCACCATACAGTCCCATGTCAATAACATCACTCTCTCAGCCCCTCCACCATACAGTCCCATGTCAATAACATCACTCTCTCAGCCCCTCCACCATACAGTCCCATGTCAATAACATCACTCTCTCAGCCCCTCCACCATACAGTCCCATGTCAATAACATCACTCTCTCAGCCCCTCCACCATACAGTCCCATGTCAATAACATCACTCTCTCAGCCCCTCCACCATACAGTCCCATGTCAATAACATCACTCTCTCAGCCCCTCCACCATACAGTCCCATGTCAATAACATCACTCTCTCAGCCCCTCCACCATACAGTCCCATGTCAATAACATCACTCTCTCAGCCCCTCCACCATACAGTCCCATGTCAATAACATCACTCTCTCAGCCCCCTCCACCATACAGGTCCCATGTCAATAACTCACTCTCTCAGCCCCTCCACCATACAGTCCCATGTCAATAACATCACTCTCTCAGCCCCTCCACCATACAGTCCCATGTCAATACATCACTCTCTCAGGCCCCTCCACCATACAGTCCCATGTCAATACATCACTCTCTCAGCCCTCCACCATACAGTCCATGTCAATAACATCACTCTCTCAGCCCCTCCACCATACAGTCCCATGTCAATAACATCACTCTCTCAGCCCCTCCACCATACAGTCCCATGTCATAACATCACTCCCTCAGCCCCTCCACCATACAGTCCCATGTCAATACATCACTCCTCAGCCCCTCCACCATACAGTCCCATGTCAATAACATCACTTCCCTCAGCCCCTCCACCATACAGTCCCATGTCAATAACATCACTCCCTCAGCCCCTCCACCATACAGTCCCATGTCAATAACATCACTCCCTCAGCCCCTCCACCATACAGTCCCATGTCAATAACATCACTCCCTCAGCCCCTCCACCATACAGTCCCATGTCAATAACATCACTCCCTCAGCCCCTCCACCATACAGTCCCATGTCAATAACATCACTCCCTCAGCCCCTCCACCATACAGTCCCATGTCAATAACATCACTCCCTCAGCCCCTCCACCGTACAGTCCCATGTCAATAACATCACTCCCTCAGCCCCTCCACCGTACAGTCCCATGTCAATAACATCACTCCCTCAGCCCCTCCACCATACAGTCCCATGTCAATAACATCACTCCCTCAGCCCCTCCACCGTACAGTCCCATGTCAATAACATCACTCCCTCAGCCCCTCCACCGTACAGTCCCATGTCAATAACATCACTCCCTCAGCCCCTCCACCGTACAGTCCCATGTCAATAACATCACTGCCGTGCCTCCAGTCCCCCCCCCCCCCCCCCACCAATAAAGTGCAGTCCAGTATACCGTGTCCTCCCAGTACTTTATGCATTCACACCAGTCCCCCCCCCCCCCCCCCCCCCGGGGTCCTAGAAACCTGCGGCTCGGCTACATCTCGTCCGAGAATCTGCTCCTTCTAGCCCAGCGGCGCTCATTGATTTCGGCATGGATCTGTGGCTGCTGGCGGCTCCTCTGGGACGTCTGCCGGCGTCTCTTGTGTCGCTGATGAACTTGTAGACACGGCTGCTCTTGATGTAGATAAGAATGGGCCATCGATCGCGCCTGGGTCTCGTGCAGCGTCGCCTCGCTCCGTTATTCTGCACTTTACCCAGCATGCACTGCTTGTTTGCGGGAGGTGGGCTTTCTGAGACTTGTATGCCAATGACCTATCCTGTGGATTTGGTGAGGGTCCCGCACCCAGGACCCCCGCCGATCAGCTGTTTGAGAAGGCACCGGCCACGACCTGCTCACAAAGTGCTCGGGGTCGCGCTAAGCTGAGCTGCGCCAAGGTCATGTGACCGATGTGTCGGACTAGGAAAAGCTATGAGCGCCTCCGTCTTCTCAGCCGATCGGCAGCTCCGAGCCTCCGCTCACCTGACCGCGGCTGTTTCGCCGTAGATTTCGTACCACGCCTGACCCCGCTTGTGCTTGCAGATCAGCTAATCCTCAAGGGGCATCCGAGATGAAAGAAGTTTCTATGGCGCTGGCACAGCCGGGCCCCCGGGAGCCCTATCTGCCAATCACGTGGCGACTGCAGGCTGACGCAGATCGCTTTGTGTTCTGCATTTTGTCTTTGTTTTAGAGACATTTCTCACCTTATAGCATATCCTTGTTCCGGGGCGAGCCTCTGGTAAATATTAGCCTTGGGAAGAAGAATCTATTCTGATGTCTGCGATCGGCGCAGATAGGGGGGGGGGGGGGGGCGTGCCCACACAGAGCAAACACACTGGGCGTCAGCAGCTGATTTCATTCTTGTGCAACTTCTCCAGTGTTCATTGTTTCAATTTGTCACATTTAAAAAATTATTATTTGAAGATCTCTGCTTGCTGTCATCGCGTGAAAAATCCATCCTAACCTAATACCTCTCACCACTGAGGTTTTTATTTATTTTTTACAATTAAAAGGGGTGCACTCTTTGGGGAGGGAGGGGGGGGGGGGTTAGCAGACCTGCGAAGGACATACTTACTTGCTTCCTAGCGCTAGCTCCGCTGCACTCCAAAGATGTTAACTTCCGTTTTGACACCGCTGCAGCCAATCGTTGGCTGCAGCAGTGACCTGCTCTCCTTGTATCATGTGAAGGGATGCAGGTCACTGCCGGGGGTAGCGATTGGCTGTGACGGCGTCAATATGGAAGAGCGGAGAACCGGCACTGGGAAGCAGGTGAACAATTCCTTTAAATCCAGTCTAGGCAAACCTCAGACTGATGTGTTTTGGCTGCGCTGATACATTGTAACAACCGGTGAGGACTAGAGAGATTTGCGCTGCTTCCGTGTGCTAAGGCCTGATTCACCTGACTCGGTCCGGGAAACAAGACCGCAGCTTCCCTGACCCGAACAGCACAGTACAACGGACCCCCGACCAGATAGTTACTGACGGTATCGGAAATCGCTAGGTCGCAGTCACTTCGGGTCAGTGGAGATGCGGCCGACACTTGGGCTGTTTTTTATTTATTTTTATTTTTTTTGGACCGGGAACGGTTGTGTAAATCGAGCCGGGCTCCCAATAGATGGCCTGGCCTGGGTGCAAGTGCATTTGTCTCTGAAGGGGGGTTTTAGATTCTGGCTATAAACAGTGAATGTTTGCATTCACTGACAGCAAGCAGCGATTTTGGAAGGAAAAAAAGTCTCCAAACTAGCGCACAGACTAAACATAGAGGATTTTCCCGTGGCAGCCAATCGGATTTCACTCGCCGTTATTTCAGAGCTGCGACCTGATTGGTTGCCATGAGGAGCCCCCCCACTTCTCCTCTGCACCAGTTAGCAGGTCTCGGGACTGTTTGGTTATATGGTGGGTGTTGAATTGAGTCGGAAATCCACCTCCTGTGCCGCCGAAGCTGCGGCAGCCTGCATCCCCCATGCTTTACACTGCAGCGCTGATTGTTTAGGTCGCCTGTGTATAAGCAGAAGCTTAGTACACGACGAACCGATTTTCGTTACAACATAATTATAAAATGCATTGAGCCGAGATGGGAGGGGCCTCAGGGGTAGGGGGTCTCGACGGCAGCAGGTTAGAAACGGCGAGCTGCACCTTGAGACGTCTGGAAGCTGTTGGTCGTCGGTCTTAATCTTAGCCGCCTCTCGCTATGACTCACCGTCGCCTGTTTAGTGACAACAGAGAGACGCTGTTTATACAGAAGCAACGTGCGCTGTACCGTGTCGCCGTTATCAGCCCACGAAGGGGGCGCCCCGACCAGGGTATGATAGGCTGGGACATGTAGTGCACCTCCCTGGCTGCTTCTGTCCGTGTGCTAGTTATACCCTGAGACCCCCTACAGTGTATGGATCAGCACAAGCTGGGATATATAGTGCACTAGGTGCTATAGCTGTGCTCATCCTGATCCTCCTGTTTCACGAGCGTTCTATTCCGGACTTGTGAGAAAGCAGTCGCGGCAGTCTGCCGGGTGCGCGTGCACTAGTGAGGAGGCGCCGCCCCGTGTCGCTTCGGTTGTGTGCAGATTTCGATACCATGCAGGGGCTATATGACATGGTGACAACCACTGGAAGCTCAGTGATGGCTGCTTTTGCGGTTGTCGCCCACCTGCTGGACGGGACCCTGAAACGGTTGAATTAAAGGGACACTCCGAGACCAGTTGCTTGCCTTGGGCATGGCGTGATGAATCTGTGTCACACTCCACCCCCCCCAGGCCCTGCATTGGTCATAACACAATGTATCCGTTCGGCATGGAGTGTTCCATTAAGAGGGCGACTCGGGGGCTGAACTTTCCAGGTTACGCTACGTTCACATTAGCGTTAAGAAATCCGACTGTCGGCCGCGCAAAAAAAACCCCACTGGCTTT
The DNA here is from genome assembly GCF_014858855.1 of Bufo gargarizans. Taxonomy (NCBI): domain Eukaryota; kingdom Metazoa; phylum Chordata; class Amphibia; order Anura; family Bufonidae; genus Bufo; species Bufo gargarizans. The sequence continues at coordinate 682,006,348 of NC_058081.1, forward strand.
TATGCCGGAAAGCGTCTAGACCCCTGTTGGATCCCATTATTATCAGTGGCGGTCCGGCAGTCCCCAGCATCATCACGGTGAAGTCTGGCGCTGCGGGAAGCTCTTCGCCGGGCGCGGCCTTGCCCCTGTGGAATAGCGGCGTTGCCTTGCCAGCTGTATCCCGTCTCCACCTGCGATTCCCTGAGCTCGGCAGTGAGAGGATCTACGTTCTCCATCACCAGCGGCTGCCAGATGTCCCCCGAGTCCTGCCCGACGAGATTCCCAGTTTCCTCCACGCGTTCTGAGGTCCTGACGTTCTCTCTGTTGGCGCACCAGATCATAAGGTCCGCATTAGTGCCGCCCGAGGGCAGACGGTTGAAGTCTGGGGCACACGCTTTGCTGATGGCGCCTCCCTGATATAACGGCTGCGGAGGGGGCGGCCGTGCAGCTTTCTAAGGCTAGAAAGTGACCTCTGCGGAACGGTATCCCGCTAGTCTAGAGGAGCAGACTACCCGAGTTCCTGTATGCGGTATAGTCGGGGGGGTCAGGTTTCCTGCAGAAAGCCGGTGTTTATGCCAGGAAGCAGATAAATCCTGTTGTCGCCGGATACAGTAATATAATGCCGGTGTTCTGCTCTTTGCGCTGGAACACACTACCGGAATACCGTACCACAGATGTGAACCTAGCGCCGAAGAATTTATGAAGCCCTGCACTCCAGAATTCTGGCTTCAAAAAGTTGTACCGAGGGCTTCATGACTTTTCCTGCTTATCTGTGCCAAAACTTTTTGAAAACTTTCTCCAGTGCAGGCGTGGTGGGGAAAGTGGAGCAACTTCTCAGGACGAAGGGGAGGTTCACACTGAGATTTTTGGAGCAGGTTCTCTGGCAAATTCCCCTTCAGGTTTTTCAACCAAAGCGGGAAGTGGGAGTATAATGGGAAGTGGGAGTATAATGGGAAGTGGGAGTATAATGGGAAGTGGGAGTATAATGGGAAGTGGGAGTATAATGGGAAGTGGGAGTATAATGGGAAGTGGGAGTATAATGGGAAGTGGGAGTATAATGGGAAGTGGGAGTATAATGGGAAGTGGGAGTATAATGGGAAGTGGGAGTATAATGGGAAGTGGGAGTATAATGGGAAGTGGGAGTATAATGGGAAGTGGGAGTATGGAGGACGTTACTTCTCCTGCCTGTTGGATCCACTTCTTGCTTTGACTGAAAAGCCTGCACAGAAATTTGCCACCAGACCACCTCCATGTGAACCTACCCTTAGCGTTAACCTGGTCAGAAACCGCTGAGAACCCACCAGCTTTACCAACAAGCATCGTGCAACTTTTTTTTGCCAATTATGGCAATAGAGGCTCCTGAATTTTAACCCCCCCCCCCCCCCAATTAGTCACTCCCTTCATTTTTTCCTCTCTGTTGCTATCGGTGAATGGTAATATTCTCTGACCCCCCCCCCTAGAGGCAGAAAAATAACACTCACAGATCAGTTTAGCAGAATAGTGAGTGCAGCTCTGCAGTATAATACAGGATGTAACTCAGGATCAGTACAGGATAAATAATGTATGTACACAGTGACTGCACCAGCAGAATAGTGAGTGCAGCTCTGGAGTATAATACAGGATGTAACTCAGGATCAGTACAGGATAAGTAATGTATGTACACAGTGACTGCACCAGCAGAATAGTGAGTGCAGCTCTGGAGTATAATACAGGATGTAACTCAGGATCAGTACAGGATAAGTTATGTAATGTATGTACACAGTGATTCCACCAGCAGAATAGTGAGTGCAGCTCTGGAGTATAATACAGGATGTAACTCAGGATCAGTACAGGATAAGTAATGTATGTACACAGTGACTCCACCAGCAGAATAGTGAGTGCAGCTCTGGAGTATAATACAGGATGTAACTCAGGATCAGTACAGGATAAATAATGTAATGTATGTACACAGTGACTGCACCAGCAGAATAGTGAGTGCAGCTCTGGAGTATAATACAGGATGTAACTCAGGATCAGTACAGGATAAATAATGTAATGTATGTACACAGTGACTGCACCAGCAGAATAGTGAGTGCAGCTCTGGAGTATAATACAGGATGTAACTCAGGATCAGTACAGGATAAATAATGTAATGTATGTACACAGTGACTGCACCAGCAGAACAGGATGTGACTCAGGATAAGTAATGTATGTACACCTTTTTCTGTGAATTCTGGACTGGAGTCAGTAGCAGCTACTGTGTGCGGATATGAAATCTGATGCTATACATATGATGGCGGCGCACGGTTTAGTCCTATTAAGGCCTATGTGCAGCATAGTAAACCAGCAGCAGGGATCCCGTCGCCGTCCTCGGAGCCTGAAGCTGATAGAAGCGCGTTAGTTGTGATAACTGACGATGTGTCATCCGGAATGAAGCAATTTATCACGAATTGGCCGTCATTATCGGATGTCATTATTCCGCACGTGCAGGTTTTACAGCCAGTCGGGTGTGGCTCAGGAGGGAAGGTATTAAGGGCGCACGGTCTTCCCTTTTTTCTAATCCTCTCTCATTTTTGGTTTTAAGAAAACACTTCAGTACACCAGTACGTGTGGCTGTCCCCTAAGGCCGGGTTCACAAGTGACCGAAGATCCAGCAGAAAAGCTGCTGTGGTTTTTTCTGCACTTGCACCGCAAAGAACGCACAGGAAAAGCGCGGCAGACGCTCACGTATTACACGTTTTTTTTGCTGAGAAGCCAGCAGATCCGACCCTCTCCATTGAGAAGGAGAAATCCGCTGTATAAATTGACATGCTGAGGATTTCAGATCCGCAATGCTTCCGCTTTTTTGCGTTTTTTTTTTTTTTTTTTTTTTTTGTCTGTGTAGATGAGCATTGTTTTTCACGCCTCGGTTCTGCGTTGCGTGAAAATGGCAGAATGTTCTATATTCAGCGGTTTTCTTTGCGCAGCCCTGGCCCCATAGAAGTGAATAGGAGGCTTTTTAGATTCGATTTTTGGAGCAGAAAACGCGTGAAAAGCCGCGACAAAAAACATTGTGAGACGGGGGCCCTTAGGGTAGATTTACATAGAGGAATTTCGGAGACAAAATGTGCTGCACATCCTGCGCCGCGGTCTCTGCCATCAGTTTCCACACAGACCCATTCCAGGTTAAAATACTGATGACCCATCCTCATTTCAATGGGGCCGCAAAAGATGCGGTCAGCACACCGCGTGTTGTGCGCATCCGTAGTTCTGTTCTGCGGCCCAGCAAAAATATATAGAACATGTCCTGTGTAAGAAACTCACGGCATTGGGGCCCATTCAGAAGGCCATATGAACAGTCCGCTTTGCGGCATGCACGCGGACACGTTCATTTCAATGGGGCCGCAAAAGAGGCAGACAGCACGCGGTTCCACGGAAAAGCTAGAGCATGTCCCATCCTAGCCCCCCCTCCCCCATCACCGACAAGAATAGGCATTTACTGTTACAGTTGCGGCTATGTGCGGTCAGCAAATTGTGGAACGCGCATGGCGGGTAACTGTGTTTTGCGGCTCCGCAAAAACACTACGATCATGTAAATGTGCCTTTTTAAATATTGAGCGTTCCTGCCCGACCCCGGCTGTGCTGAATTGTACTGACTGCCTTCCGTCAGTCCAGCTGAGGTCGGGCAGGAAGGCTCAGCATAAGGCCTCATGCACACGACAGTATTTTTTCACGGTCCGCAAAACGGGGTTCTGTTGTTCCGTGATCCGTTTTTGTTTCCATGTGTCTTCCTTGATTTTTGGAGGATCACCAGACATGAAGGAAAGTGAAAAAAAATCTGTCAAGTTTGCCTTGCAAATAATAGGAAAAAAAAGGACACTGATCACAGACGCGGATGATAATCTTGTGTGCATCCGTGTTTTTTCACGGACCCATTGACTTGAATGGGTCCGCGAACCGTTGTCCGTGAAAAAAAATAGGTCATATTTTTTTCACGGACTGGAAACACGGATCACGGACGACAAACGGTGCATTTAGCGCTCCCCCCCCCCCCCCCCTTCCTCAGGGACTTCTATATAGTGACCTGTCTTACGTGGGATCGAGGGGTAACCAAGAGCCCCCCACACCTCCCCCGATCATCTGATTGGACTGAATTAAAGGGGTTGTCCAGAATTAGAACCACATAGCTGTTTTCTTCCTAAAAACAGCGCCACACCTGTCCATGTCTGGTATTGCAGCCCAGCTCCACTGGAGTCATTGGGACAGACCCGTAGTAACGCACACAGACTGCCGACAGGGGCAGCACTGTTTTTTCAAAAGAAGACAACCCCTTTAATCTTCATGCACACAACTGTACTTTTTTTTTTTTTTTTTTTTCCCGGTCCGAAAATCGCGGATCCGAAACACAGATACGATCTGTGTGAAGTCTGCATTTTATTTGTACGTACGCATTCATATGTCCTTTCCGCAAGTGGATAGAACTTTTCCTACACTTGTCCTCAAAATGCAGACCCATTGAAGTCAATGGGTCTGTAAAAAATGTGCATGCAACACATACCACGTCCGTATTTTGAGGATCCGTAATTTGCGGAGAGCAAAACGGATAAATCCCTGATGCACACGACCGTAAGCTGGTTGTATGTTTTTCATGCAGGTGTAAACACTCGACTCCCATGTATACATGCAGACCGGGCTCGCCTGAGCATGCGTGTGCTTCTATAGGGAAGGAGATGAGCCAGTGCCAGGCACCGCCGGGGAGAAGAGTCGGCCATGTTGGAATCCAGCGGCACGATCCTTCTGCCATCCAAGGAGACTCAGGGCCCCCCCATACACATCAGATGGTTGGACGTCCTTTTTAAAATCGGCAGGTTGGTTTGACGTTTGTGTAGAGCAAGGATGCCCAACCTGCGGCCTACAGCTATTAGGGCATGCTGGGAGTTGTAGTTTCACCAGCATCCCTGGTGTAGAGTGTATGGCCATCTTATGGGGGGTGCGACTGAAGGCTAAGGAGCAACTGCGCTTTTCAGATCTGGAGGAGAGCTGCTAATATTTCGCACAGTGAGCATTTGCCGCCTCTTCAGGCACAACAAACGTGGACCAAAGTGTTTTAATTCATCACCATTTTCAAGATCACCGCTCGCTGTCAGTGAATGGCAACGTTCTTGTCTACCTGGACCTTGTACAGGTTGATTCAGGGACGCGTCTACTAAGGGACTCGCGATCAGGGACGAAGCTAAAGGGGTTCAGAGGTAGAAGTCACCACCGGGCCCAGGAGCCTGAGGGGGCCCGAAGACACCAGTACTATAGAAAGTGCATGCTGGTCAAGTTACACCTCTGGCTGGAGGGAAGGGGTTAAGTCAAAAATTTGGCATGGGAGCGGGGGGGGGTGTTTCTATTTTTGCCTCGGGCAGCAGGTAGGCTATGTGCTTCCCTGCCCCCAGCCACAAAGCTCCGAGGAAAGAGGGGCCCAAGCTGAACTCTTGCACCGGGGCCCATGAGACTATTTTTATATTTGTACCCTTTTTTTTTTTTTTTGGGGACGCCAGCCCCGGCTAGTTTACTAGCATTTACACCTGGAAATGCCGGATCCGCTGGTAAAAATGTATAAAAAAAAAAATATATAACAGATCAGTTTCTCCTTATGACATGGAGAGAGAGATCCATTCTTGCAATGCAAGATTCTGTCCGTTTGCATGCAGATTTTCGCATCCGGCAGGCAGTTATGGCGACGGAATTGCTTGCCGGATCACTCTGCCGCAAATGTGAAAGTCCCCTTAGGCAACTTGTACATGTGATCTTCTGATCTCTTGTCCCATAGACTGTAATGGAATACTTGCAGTCTATGGGATTTTCACTAGCCCTTTCCAGGCAGCTCGCTGGGACAGCCTGGGAGCTTTCACAAGGCCCCTGGTTGCCATAACAACCCATCCGAGCGCCGGAATTTCGCTGTGGGGGGGGGGGGGGGGGCGCCGGTTGAAGGGCGGCCCTCTAACTGCTCAGATGCCACGGGTCTATCGACCACAGCATCTGAGGGGTTAAAGTGACCGAGATCGGAGTTCAGCTGCGTAGGGAGCAGGATCAGCTGATGAGCGTGCCCCACTATTACCTCAGGGGTCGCAAATAATTTAAAGGGGTTGTCCTATGAACGACACATCTCCAGGAGAAGTCTGATCAGTGGAGGTCTGATCGCTGGGGGTCCTGTGCTCCTCTTAGTGGAGCGCACTCTGCTCTATGGGACGGTGGAGCAGAAGTGGACATGCGCCAGCCTTGGACCCTCGCTCTGGCGATCCGCCGGGGTCCCAGTAGTTTGAGCTTTCGTCGGACCCTTCCCCCAACCTACTGGTCTGCAGCTCAGGAACTCGGCATTACTGGAAGGGCCAGCGTCTATTTATCCAGCTCTTAGAAGTATTCCTCCAGCTCTTAAAATGCGCTCCCCCCCCCCCCCCCCATTAATATTCATATATAGCCAGGAGACCCGGAGCTAATGCGGAAGCGGCGTCCTCATACCTCCCGCGAGCTGTAACCTGTGAGTGGAGAGAGTGACCGCAGCTCATGCATTAAAAATGAAGCCCCCCCCCCCCCTCATTAGGGCCAGCACCGGCTATCCAGGTCAGTGCCTATTACAGCCCATTGCTGATAATAAGATTTCCGGCAGATGCTGGCGGAGGGATAATGAGGCCGCCGCGGAGCTGATATCATTCCCCCCCCCCCCCCCCCACCCACGATCCTTTCTGGCAAAGCATCATTTTCAGTAAATCTCAAAAATCTCCGACACATCTGTTCATTAACCATTTAAAGGGCAGGTAAGGCCTAATTGACATTTCCATGTCAATTTCGTCTGTGTTTTCGTTTTTTATTTTTTTTCCTGTCTGTGTGGCGTCCATGGAGCCCAAAACTCTTTAGCCAGCCCCATCGGTGATAATTGCTTTTGCCGTTGCTCCATCACAAACATTTTACCCAAATTGCTGCAGCTCCAGCGCGTTGCATCATCCTGTGCACTGATTCACTCAATATGTAGTCGGCTGCGCTCACAATTCTGCAGGCTTCAGAGCTGAACTCTCCCTGCTTGTTCAGGGTCCGCACAGAACTTTTTCTGCTAGCTTGAATTCTGCAAAGCGGCTTCTTTTTCACCAGGCACAAAATATTGTGATCTTACGCGCGAAGGACGAATGGTATGCTCACACGAGGCAGGTTAATAGCAATAGTAATGTGGACGAGATTTTATTAAATTTCATCCACTCCCCCACTTGCGACGAAAGATGTGCCCGAAAAGCGGCTCGCAGGGCAGACTGCAGATTTGCACACTTGTACGTTTTTATGTTACGAGTTTTCATCCTTTGCAGTGCATGGAGGGAACGCCCCCGGAGAATCCACAGCACGCTCTGTAACGGATCCACAGGGAGCTCACACGGGTCGGTTGGCTTTTTGGGGTCCGCTCCTGGTTTGGACTAGCAACATCAAAAAACCTGAACGCGTGGCCATAGCCTAAGACCTTGTCTGGTGCTAAACGGCAAGGTTGCCTCCGTCACGTTAACCGCACCACGATTGGGCAATCAAAATAGATGCAAGACCCCGTTTTGCACATTTATAATTGCTGTTCTCTCCCTTTTGGGAGTGTTGGGGGCCACTCTGTATAAGTGACCCTCAATCATTCTCTGTGGCAGGGATGCCCAACCTGTGGCCTTCCAGCTGTTGAAAAACTACAACTCCCTGCATGCTTGGACAGCTTACAGCTATTAGGGCATGCTGGGAATTGTAGTTTTGCAACAGCAGGTTGAGCATCCCTGAAGCGATCGTCCATCCCCATACATCGGAGGAGCAGCTCTCATCTCCTCTTACAATCGGGAAATTATCGGGAATGTTTGGTTTGTTCCGATAATTGCCTGAAACATTGGTCTGGGCAAAAGGACCTTTAGTCATGGAAGCCCAAAGAGCCTTCTACTCTACTGTCCAGGGGCGTCCCATGGTAGAACCTCAGTGTGCAGTAGCTGACTGCACATGGAGGCGATACAGATGTTATACTGCGGTCTCTGGCTGGTAGCATGCATGCCGCACCTGATATTACATCCTCCACTCTCCCTCCATATTAAAATAACCTGGAGCTCCATGTGCCGGGGAGCCATATGCAACACCCGAGGCTTCTGGATGAGCCTCCTGCATCTTAATTGGAGCGCAAAGGTAGCAGAAGGTGACTGCTCGAATCCAATTCTACACGGCGAGATTACGTTTGCAGTCTCCGGCTGTGGGCGGCGGAGGAGGGGGATACATAGACTGCTAATGTCCATATTGGTCACCACCCAGCTTTTCCTTACTCGGATGCATCTTAGAAGTGGCTGTAGGGTCTGCGCGTTCCTTAGAAGAGAACCTATGCGTGTAGCGCATATTATTAAACCTGCCCGGCAGCTGTGGGGTCGACAGGCCAGGCTTTTCACGTGGACGGATCTGCATAAATATGTAACCAGGCTCCTCTTATGGTGCGCCAGCGGAGAAGGCTCCAAGACGTCTTGAGAACATCTGTGTGGACTCTTCTCGCACATGTGGTCAGTGCAGGAGATATTTGCTCTACAGAGAGGGAAGATCAAGGCCTTGGAATTTGCAAAAAGTCGTAAATCATGCAAAAAAAACAAACAAACCTTTCACAGTTCATAGATTGAATGTTTCTGTTCACTGACAGCCAGTAAGATCTGTGCTATTTCATTGCCTCAGGTGTTACACTTCTCTTCTGTAGTTGTCATAGCCTCTTACATCAACCATTGCGGAACTTATCCGGATAGATTTCACAGCGGCCCAGACCCCGTCCCTGCAGAGGAGACACACACTGAGCACATCCCTGGACAGAAGTGATTTGCTCTGACTAAGGACCTCCTGGGAGTTGTCCTCTCCTGTACGTGGTTAAATTAACCACCTCAACCCCGCTAGCTGAAACCCCCTTCATGACCAGGCCACTTTTTACACTTCTGCACTACACTCCTTTCACCGTTTATTGCTCGGTCATGCAACTTACCACCCAAATGAATTTTACCTCCTTTTCTTCTCACTAATAGAGCTTTCATTTGGTGGTATTTCATTGCTGCTGACATTTTTACTTTTTTGTTATTAATCGAAATTGAACGATTTGTTTGCAAAAAATGACATTTTTCCCTTTCAGTTGTAAAATTTTGCAAAAAAAACGACATCCATATATAAATTTTTTGCTAAATTTATTGTTCTACATGTCTTTGATAAAAAAATAAAAATGTTTGGGTAAAAAAAAAATGGTTTGGGTAAAAGTTATAGCGTTTACAAACTATGGTACAAAAATGTGAATTTCCGCTTTTTGAAGCAGCTCTGACTTTCTGAGCACCTGTCATGATTCCTGAGGTTCTACAATGCCCAGACAGTAGAAAACCCCCACAAATGACCCCATTTCGGAAAGTAGACACCCTAAGGTATTCGCTGAGGGGCATAGTGAGTTCATAGAACTTTTTATTTTTTGTCACAAGTTAGCGGAAAATGATTTATTTTTATTTATTTTTCTTACAAAGTCTCATATTCAACTAACTTGTGACAAAAAATAAAAACTTCCATGAACTCACTATGCCCCTCACGGAATACCTTGGGGTGTCTTCTTTCCAAAATGGGGTCACTTGTGGGGTAGTTATACTGCCCTGGCATTCTAGGGGCCCTAATGTGTGGCAAGTAGTTTGAAATCAAAATGTGTAAAAAATGACCGGTGAAATGCGAAAGGTGCTCTTTGGAATATGTGCCCCTTTGCCCACCTAGGCTGCAAAAAAGTGTCACACATCTGGTATCGCCGTACTCAGGAGAAGTTGGGGAATGTGTTTTGGGTTGTCATTTTATATATACCCATGCTGGGTGAGAGAAATATCTTGGCAAAAGACAACTTTTCAAAAAAATTTTATACAAAGTTGGCATTTGACCAAGATATTTCTCTCACCCAGCATGGGTATATGTAAAATGACACCCCAAAACACATTTCCCAACTTCTCCTAAGTACAGAGATACCACATGTGTGACACTTTTTTGCAGCCTAGATGTGCAAAGGTGCCCAAATTCCTCTTAGGAGGGCATTTTTAGACATTTGGATCCCAGACTTCTTCTCACGCTTTCGGGCCCCTAAATTGCCAGGGCAGTATAAATACCCCACATGTGACCCCATTTTGGAAAGAAGACACCCCAAGGTATTCAATGAGGGGCATGGCAAGTTCATAGAATTTTTTTTTTTTCTTTTACCAGTTAGCGGAAATAGATTTTTTATTTTTTTTGTATTTTCTCACAAAGTCTCCCTTTCCGCTAACTTGGGACAAAAAATAAAAACTTCCATGAACTCAATGTTAGGGATCGACCGATTATCGGATTTACCGATATTATCGGCCAATATTCAGGATTTTGAACGCTATTGGTATCGGCATTTATTTTGCCGATATTCCGATAGCGTATGGGGAACTCAGAACGCGCTGCTGACAGCGCTCTCCGTGTTCCCTCAGCAGCAGCACAGGGGAGAAGGAGCAGTGTCTCCTCCCCCTGTGCTGCTGCTGCTGCCGCCAATGAAAGTACAGGGGACAAGAGGAGGGGAGGAGCTATGGCCACTGCGCCACCAATGAAGCTTAAAGGGGTTGTCCGGGTTCAGAGCTGAACCCGGACATACCCTTATTTTCACCCCGGCAGCCCCCCTGAGCCTAGCATCGGAGCATCTCGTGCTCCGATGCGCTCCCGTGCCCTGCGCTAGATCGCGCAGGGCACAGGCTCTTGTGTTTACAATAACACACTGCCGGGCGGTAACTTCCGCCCAGCAGTGTGTTCGGTGACGTCACCGGCTCTGAGGGGCGGGCTTTAGCTCTGCCCTAGCCGTTTTACTGGCTAGGGCAGAGCCAAATCCCGCCCATCAGTGCCGGTGACGTCACCGGGCTGCCTGTCAGCCCCATAGAGAGCCCCGGTACGTCACCGGAACTCAGAAAAATGCCTTTGCCCTGCGCGATTTAGCGCAGGGCAAAGGAGAGCATCGGAGCATGAACTGCTCCGATGCTCATGTCAGGGGGGCTGCCGGGGTGAAAATGGAGGTATGTCCAGGTTCAGCTCTGAACCTGGACAACCCCTTTAATCTCACATTTATTCATATACAGGAGGCGGGAGCTGCAGGATCACATGGCCGGCTCCCGGCCTCTATGAGCTGTAGCTGCGATCTGCGGTAGTTAACTCCTCAGGTGCCGCGGATCGCAGCTACAGCTCATAGAGGTCGGGAGCCGGCTATGTGATACTGCAGCTCCCGCCTCCTGTATATGAATAAATAAGAGATTTAAGCTTCATTGGTGGCGCAGTGCGCGCCCCCCCAGTATTAAGCATTGGTGGCGCAGTGCGCCCCCCCTCCCCCCCAAGCCCCTTAAGCAGTGGTGGCGCATAGGGCCCCCCCACCCCAGTATTAAAAACATTGGTGGCGCAGTGCGCCCCTCCACAGGATCCCCTCTTCCCTGCTCCTCCGATCGGTTACCATGGCAGCCAGGACGCTATTGAAGCCCTGGATGCCATGGTAAGCTCCATGCTGCTCTGTGCACAAAGCACACAGCAGCAGGGACAGTGTGAGCTCCTATTCACCCTGATAGAGATCTATCAGGGTGAATAGGACAAGGGTTCTAGTCCCTAAGGGGGCTAAAAGTTAGTAAAAAAAAAAAAAAAAAAAGGTACAAAAATAAAAACACCAAAATATTAAGTATAAATGAAAAAGAAAGATTTACAAAAAAAAAAAATACACATTAACAATAAACATTAATTTTCAGCAGATTTGTGGGAATTTTTTATTTATTTTTTTCAAAAATGAAAATTCCCAGAATATCGGTATAAATTATCGGCTATCGGCCTGCAAGTTCACAAATTATCGGTATCTGCCCTAAAAAATCAATATCGGTCGATCCCTACTCAATATGCCCCTCACTGAATACCTTGGGGTGTCTTCTTTCCGAAATGGGGTCACATGTGGGGTATTTATACTGCCCTGGCATTTTAGGGGCCCTAAATCGTGAGAAGAAGTCTGGAATATAAATGTATAAAAATTTTTACGCATTTGGATTCCGTGAGGGGTATGGTGAGTTCATGTGAGATTTTATTTTTTGACACAAGTTAGTGGAATATGAGACTTTGTAAGAAAAAAAAGAAAACATTCCGCTAACTTGGGCCAAAAAAATTTCTGAATGGAGCCTGACAGGGGGGTGATCAATGACAGGGGGGTGATCAATGACAGGGGGGTGATCAATGACAGGGGGGTGATCAATGACAGGGGGGTGATCAATGACAGGGGGGTGATCAATGACAGGGGGGTGATCAATGACAGGGGGGTGATCAATGACAGGGGGGTGATCAATGACAGGGGGGTGATCAATGACAGGGGGGTGATCAATGACAGGGGGGTGATCAATGACAGGGGGGTGATCAATGACAGGGGGGTGATCAATGACAGGGGGGTGATCAATGACGGGGGGGGGGGGGTGATCAGGGGTTAATAAGTGACGGGGGGGGGGGGGTGTAGTGTAGTGGTGTTTGGTGCTACTTATTACAGAGCTACCTGTGTCCTCTGGTGGTCGATCCAAGTAAAAGGGACCACCAGAGGACCAGGTAGCAGGTATATTAGACGCTGTTATCAAAACAGTGTCTAATATACCTGTTAGGGGTTAAAAAAAAAAAATCACATCTCCAGCCTGCCAGCGAGCGATCGCCGCTGGCAGGCTGGAGATCCACTCGCTTACCTTCCGTTCCTGTGAACGCGCACGCCTGTGTGCGCGCGTTCACAGGAAATCACGGCTCTCGCGAGATGACGCACGGATGCGTCCAGGAGGAATGAATCGACCGCCTTCCGGACGCATCCGTGCGTTAGGCGGTCGGGAGGTGGTTAAAGGATCGTCTCGTTCATAAACCCTGCTAAACCCTTCACATTAGCGGCAGGGGAGTCCGGCAGACTGTTCCGGCGGGTGAACAGCCTGTTGGATCTGTCCTGACGCTAGTTGACGTGTGCCCTTGGACTGCTGCTCCATCCCCATTGACTGTAATGGGGCGGAGTTCCGGTGGCGGCACGGTGAGAGGCAGACGGACATGCATAATACAGACAATTGCACTAAGCATGACCAAGACGAGTTACAGACTGGTACAGAAGGAGAGAGGCCCCTGTCTGTGATGGCTTACAATCTACATGGTATGGGAGAAGGACACAGTAGGTGCGGGTGAAGCTGGTCATGGCGGTATAGAGGCAGCAGGGTCACTAGTTGTAGGCTTGTAGGTATCCAGAAAAATAAAAAAATGGAGACAGCACGTCCAAAAAGGTGCAAAAAGTGGAATTTATTCCAGATGCAACGTTTCGGCTGTGTGTTAGCCTTTTTCAAGCATGCATATACATTCAAAGGTGGGGTTTAAATACCCACATACAGAAACATGTGAGGGGGAGTGACCTGTGATACAATTACCTTCATTGTCATCAGCAGTTTGACCCTGATGTGCCAGTGAGGTTGGGCAGGTAGCCAGTAGTGTTGGCGCCATGAGTAACGCCATGAAGCGTGGTGTTGAAGCCATAGGTAACGCCATGAGGGACGCCTAGGGAAGTCAAATGCAGGTGGAGCGCATCTGCGTTCCAGCAACGAGCTGCCGAGGTCGTCACTTCCGGTGCCAAACCCTCGCGGAACGCATTTGCGTTCCAAAGCGGCACTTCCGGTTAGATGACATCCGGATGCTGGTGCCAGTCATGTGCGTTCCAGCCCAACTCTTCCGGCAATGTAAGAGCCAGGATCAACAGTGCGCTCTGTTACTAGTATAATGCCACTATATCTATACAGAGGACCGGTGTTGGGCGCACTATGTGGGGGAGATAATGGAAGAATAGCAATGGTATTCCAACGGCACTCAATCCGGATTGAAAGCTCCAATATTGTATAGCGCGCATGCGCGATAACGTTTGGCGCAATATCTGCGATGTGTCTAAATGCAGGGTAAAGGGCTGGGAAAAGGGAGTGGGCGCGTGCGCAATGGAATAGGCCTGCCTATATGCATATAATAAGTATATCCGAGCGCAACTAATGTGCCCCGCTTATGCGCAGAAATAAAACACTGCGTGTGCCCCAGCCGCCTGTAAAGTGGATGGATCATGGGGCTCCATCCCTATGTGACACTCGCATAATGCACCAACATAGACAGATTGATTTCTTTGGATATTGTTGCATAATCAATACGTATAGATGGATGCTGTGGTCCGACATAACATGGCGCGTACACAATTCTATATATTGAGGCGATTTCTGTAACTCTACATATTCTATGGGTGTCTTACCCTACCCACGTATAATGGTGAAGTGAATTTGGGGGGAGGTGAACATGTGAAGAGTCCATAAGTCCCAGTGCAAGTGTATCAGGGAGAGAACCTAGAAGATAAAAACAAAAGTTAAGCGCAAAGAAATCCGATGGTGCTTATACACCTAAAAAAAAGTAAATGCATGTAATTCAGAGAAAGGGGGTTATTGCAAAGTCAGTGTTCATGCCCTTCGGTGTTAAAGTGTCCAACTCGTCTATCCACTTGAGTTCACACCTTTTCAAAAGTTTTTCTCGGTCGCCACCTCTTTGCCTTGGTATGTGGTCTATGATACGAAAACGTGTTTGGCCTCCAAGAAATGCCTTGGAACTGGTTGTTCCACATAATTTTCGTAATCCGTGCTCTGCATTCCATAGTGGTCTCTCCTACATAGATGAGGCCACATGGACACTGTAGGGTGTAGATGACATATGACGAATGACAGGTTAGAAAGTGTCTGATTTTGTACTGTTTACCTGTTCTGGGATGAGTGCTGTCCACCCATATTTTCGCTATTGGATGGTAATTTTGGACGGGCACCCTGCTACTATTCTATACCATCTACAATGACAAATACACATAATTCCGGAACTTTTGCATATACCAAGGAGGATGCGCAGAGAATCATAGGCAGAGACAATGGTAATGCTATCTTCTTATCCACTGAATTTCTAGAAAGAAAGTGGGAATCTGAATCGAAACGGCTAATATCACTACAACTGCACCGCGACACGCTGATTGAATACCACAAGGCGCAACTCTGCGCCCTTACTGCAGACTGCTAGCAATTCATTCATAACTTCTAGGGGAAATAATAAAGGAATGCCACAACATAGAGCCATAAGAATAGTTGCTCCAGAATTGTTAGTACATGGGGAATGCATGGAGCTATTAAAATAGGCATGTCAGGGGTGGTGAAAGGTCCTCCTAAGTTTTAGAAAGCGAGAGGAGAAGAAGGATGATATAGAACATGGGCATTGTGGGATTCTGGATAATAAGGTGGTGATGTCTGGACCAGAGAGGTAGATTTGTGTCGTCAGCATAAAAGTGATACTGAAAGCCATGGGACTCTGAGCTGTCCCAGGCCAAAAGTGTAGATAGAGAAGAGCAGGGATCCTAGGACAGAGCTTTAACCACCTCCCGACCGCTGTACGCACATATGCGTCCGGGAGGTGGTTGCTTTACTCCTCCTGGACGCATATACGCGTCATCTCGCGAGACGCGAGATTTCCTGTGAACGCGCGCACACACAGGATCGGAAGGTAAGCGAGTGGATCTCCAGCCTGCCAGCGGCGATCGCTCGCTGGCAGGCTGGAGATGTAATTTTTTTAACCCCTAACAGGTATATTAGACGCTGTTTTGATAACAGCGTCTAATATACCTGGTCCTCTGGTGTCCCTTTTGTTTGGATCGACCACCAGAGGACACAGGTAGGTCAGTAAAGTACCACAAAACACTACACCACACTACCCCCCCCCCCCCGTCACTTATTAACCCTTTATGAACCACTGATCACCCCATATAGACTCCCTGATCACCCCCCTGTCATTGATCACCCCCCTGTAAGGCTCCATTCAGAGGTCCGCATGTGTTTTGCGGATCCGATCCATGTATCTGTAGATCCGTAAAAAAAATCATACGGACGTCTGAATGGAGCCTGACAGGGGGGTGATCAATGACAGGGGGGTGATCAATCACCCCATATAGACTCCCTGATCACCCCCCTGTCATTGATCACCCCCCTGTAAGGCTCCATTCAGACATTTTTTTGGCCCAAGTTAGCGGAAATTTTTTGTTTGTTTTTGTTTTTTTCTTACAAAGTCTCATATTCCACTAACTTGTGTCAAAAAATAAAATCTCACATGGACTCACCATACCCCTCACGGAATCCAAATGCGTAAATTTTTTTTAGACATTTATATTCCAGACTTCTTCTCACGCTTTAGGGCCCTAAAATGCCAGGGCAGTGTAAATACCCCACATGTGACCCCATTTCGGAAAGAAGACACCCCAAGGTATTTGCTGAGGGGCATATTGAGTCCATGAAAGATTGAAATTTTTGTCCCAAGTTAGCGGAAAGGGAGACTTTGTGAGAAAATACAAAAAAAAACAATTTCCGCTAACTTGTGCCAAAAAATAAATAAATTTTTACAGCTGAAAGTGAAAAATGTCATTTTTTTGCAAAAAAATCATTACATTTTGATTAATAACAAAAAAAGTAAAAATGTCAGCAGCAATAAAATACCACCAAATGAAAGCTCTATTAGTGAGAAGAAAAGGAGGTAAAATTCATTTGGGTGGTAAGTTGCATGACCGAGCGATAAACGGTGAAAGGAGTGTAGTGCCGAAGTGTAAAAAGTGTCCTGGTCATGAAGGGGGTTTCAGCTAGCGGGGTTGAAGTGGTTAAGGGACACCAACAGAGAGGGAATGAGACGAGGAGGTGGTGCGAGAGTGGGAGACACAAAATGTCTGCTCTGTGAGGTATTACGTGATCCTGGAGAGGGCCAGGTCAGTGATGCCAAGAGATAACAGAACGAAGTGGTCGACAGTGTCAGAGGCAGAGGACCGGTCAAGGAGAAGGAGGACAGAGTATTGTTTCTTTGTTTTGGCTGTTAGTAGGTCATTGATGACTTTGGTGAGGGCAGCATTAGTTGAGTGGTGGGGTCGGAAGCCAGAATGTAGCCGGTCAAAGAGGGAGCAGGAGGAGACATGAGAGGACCGTTCAGAATGGACATCTTGCTCAAGTAGCTTTGAGGCGTACGGAAGGAGTAATATGGGGCGATAACTGGACAAAAGATGGGTTAAGTGAAGGCTTTTTGAGGATGGGTGTAATGGTAGCATGTTTAAAAGCAGAGGGGAAGACACCAGAGGTTAGTGATAGGTTGAAGAGATGGGTTAGGGCTGGGATAAACACTGCGGTGAGGTTAGGGATGAGGTGGGATGGGATTGGGTCAAGTGCACAGGTGGCGAGATGTGATCTGGAGAGTAGGGAGGAGAGTTTCTTCTGTAATGGTGGAGAAGCGGACTGAGCACTTGTGTGGAGGGTCTGTGGGGACCGTGCGCTGGAGCTTTCTCTGATGTTGACTATCTTTTGTTTAAAGTATTTGGCAAAGTCCTCAGCAGAGATGAGAGGAGAGGGTGGGGGCGCTGGGGGACGGAGAAGGGAGTTAAAGGGAACCTGTCACCGGGATTTTGGGTATAGAGCTGAGGACATGGGGTGCTAGATGGCCGCTAGCACATCCGCAATACCCAGTCCCCATAGCTCTGTGTGCTTTTATTGTGTAAAAAAAACGATTTGATACATATGCAAATTAACATAAGAGTCATATCTTACTTGTGTGACCAGAGAAGAGTCATATTTTCAAGCTCTGACTCATCTCAGGTTAATTTGCATATGTATCAAATCGTTTTTTTTACACAATAAAAGCACACAGAGCTATGGGGACTGGATATTGCGGATGTGCTAGCGGCCATCTAGCAGCCCATGTCCTCAGCTCTATACACAAAATCCCGGTGACGGGTTCCCTTTAAGTGTTAAAAAGTTATTTAGGGCTGTGGGACAGGGAAGATAGAGATGAGAAGTCGCCTGTTTTGCATCAGCGAGTGAGGATTTGAATATGAGGAGGGATGGCTCGTGTGCAGTGAGATGATCCTTAGAATGGGATTTCTTCTCTCGTCGCTCAGCAGCCCTGGAAGCTTGGCTGAATTTTTTGATCAGGTTGGTGCCAGGGTTGTCTGTAGATTTTTCGGGTTTTGTTGTGTGTGAGGGAACAACAATGTCCAGAGCTGTACTTGGTATGGTGCGGTGTTATACAGTTAAATAGCGGTCTGCCAATCTGGGGGGAGCGGTATTATATTAGGACAGCTAATTGTTTTCCGAGGGAAGTGATCAATACTTTCATCCCCAGTAGTAAATATGCAGCAGTGAAGTGAATGTTTGGTGCTTGCTTCTGAAGAAGGGGGCCACCTTTTATAACAAAAAAATGTCCATAGGAGATAATCAGTTTATAATAAGAATTCAGGAATATAAATATTGTAATACTGCCTCCTATGTGCATAAATATAACTACTATGTACAAGAATATAACTACTAATAATACTGCCTCCTATGTACAAGAATATAACTACTATAATACTGCTCCTATGTACAAGAATATAACTACTATAATACTGCTCCTATGTACAGGAATATAACTACTATAATGCTGCCTCCTATGTACAGGAATATAACTACTATAATGCTGCCTCCTATGTGCATAAATATAACTACTATGTACAAGAATATAACTACTATAATACTGCTCCTATGTACACGAATATAACTACTAATAATACTGCCTCCTATGTACAAGAATATAACTACTATAATACTGCTCCTATGTACAAGAATATAACTACTATAATACTGCTCCTATGTACAGGAATATAACTACTATAATGCTGCCTCCTATGTACAGGAATATAACTACTATAATGCTGCCTCCTATGTACAGGAATATAACTACTATAATGCTGCCTCCTATGTACAGGAATATAACTACTATAATGCTGCTCCTATGTACAAGAATATAACTACTATAATACTGCTCCTATGTACAAGAATATAACTACTATAATACTGCTCCTATGTACAAGAATATAACTACTATAATACTGCCTCCTATGTACAAGAATATAACTACTATAATACTGCCTCCTATGTACAAGAATATAACTACTATAATACTGCTCCTCTGTACAAGAATATAACTACTATAATACTGCCTCCTATGTACAAGAATATAACTACTATAATACTGCTCCTATGTACAAGAATATAACTACTATAATACTGCCTCCTATGTACAAGAATATAACTACTATAATACTGCTCCTCTGTACAAGAATATAACTACTATAATACTGCTGCCTATGTACAAGAATATAACTACTATAATGCTGCCTCCTATGTACAGGAATATAACTACTATAATACTGCCTCCTATGTACAAGAATATAACTACTATAATACTGCTCCTCTGTACAAGAATATAACTACTATAATACTGCCTCCTATGTACAAGAATATAACTACTATAATACTGCTCCTATGTACAAGAATATAACTACTATAATACTGCCTCCTATGTACAAGAATATAACTACTATAATACTGCTCCTCTGTACAAGAATATAACTACTATAATACTGCTGCCTATGTACAAGAATATAACTACTATAATACTGCCTCCTATGTACAAGAATATAACTACTATAATACTGCTCCTCTGTACAAGAATATAACTACTATAATACTGCTGCCTATGTACAAGAATATAACTACTATAATGCTGCCTCCTATGTACAGGAATATAACTACTATAATACTGCCTCCTATGTACAAGAATATAACTACTATAATACTGCTCCTCTGTACAAGAATATAACTACTATAATACTGCCTCCTATGTACAAGAATATAACTACTATAATACTGCTCCTATGTACAAGAATATAACTACTATAATACTGCCTCCTATGTACAAGAATATAACTACTATAATACTGCTCCTCTGTACAAGAATATAACTACTATAATACTGCTGCCTATGTACAAGAATATAACTACTATAATGCTGCCTCCTATGTACAGGAATATAACTACTATAATACTGCCTCCTATGTACAAGAATATAACTACTATAATACTGCTCCTCTGTACAAGAATATAACTACTATAATACTGCCTCCTATGTACAAGAATATAACTACTATAATACTGCTCCTATGTACAAGAATATAACTACTATAATACTGCCTCCTATGTACAAGAATATAACTACTATAATACTGCTCCTCTGTACAAGAATATAACTACTATAATACTGCTGCCTATGTACAAGAATATAACTACTATAATGCTGCCTCCTATGTACAGGAATATAACTACTATAATACTGCCTCCTATGTACAAGAATATAACTACTATAATACTGCTCCTATGTACAGGAATATAACTACTATAATACTGCCTCCTATGTACAAGAATATATCTACTATAATACTGCCTCCTATGTACAGGAATATAACTACTATAATACTGCCTCCTATGTACAAGAATATAACTACTATAATGCTGCCTCCTATGTACAAGAATATAACTGCTATAATACTGCCCCCTATGTGTACTCAGTGGCTATAGTGCGGTTACAGTAGCAGTGTGCATCCTCTGTGCAGTGATTTCCTCCCTGGTACAGATCGCAGATAAGGCGGTGAGTTTCCTCTGGTTGCAGCACGTTCGGGCGGTGATGACATCTGGCTGCTGACACTTTCTCTCTAGCAGTGTTTCTTCTCTGCCATGAACACTTCATAGGGCTTACACGGGCCGAATGAGCAGCTGATTATCAGGAAGGAAGCGTTCCTTCCCGACAGTCCTCTGCTCGTCCAGTGGAGGAGACCTCTGCATTTACTGTTCATGCAGCGATCTCCTTCACAGTGCCAGGACTGGGATCGCTATAGCACCCCCATACAGAATCATTGTTTCTGGGCAGCAGTTTGCTGGTTAGACCACATGATCTGCTGTCCAGAAACCATGATCGGTGGTGCCTGCACGAAGGACGGGATCACCCGATGAACGAGCGTTTCGCTCCTTGATCTGGAGACCTTTGTCTGTGGGACATTCAGACGACCAGATTATCTGTCTTTGAGGCCCATCTATAGAGCAGATCCGCTGCTGTGCCATTTCTTCTGTTATAAATAGAAAACTTAACACTAGTGTGAACAGAGCCTTAGAGGGGAGCTCCTCAGTGCACAAGCGCTCATGTCTGACCATTATCCTGGGGAAGGCACCTGCACCGTATAGTATATGACCGCCCCTTAGAGCACATGTAGTACCCAGCTGTGCGTCAGTGCTCTCCATACTGTTTCTTAAAGAGGTTTTTCAAGTGAACATCACAAGGCCGAGGGTAAGCTGTGAGAAGGTCACGGTGCCTCTGCGAGCGCCAGTGGCTTCTCAAACAGCTGATTGGTGGCAGTCCCGGGTGACGGACCCCTACTGATCACATACTCTTGATCTATTCAAAGGATAGGTCATCAGTAAAAAAAAAAAAAAAAAAACTCTTGGAAAACCCCTTTTAAGAAGGCATGGGCAATTGTCGGGAACCAGCTTTTTTTTTTTTTTTTTTTTTATGATCCATTCTTGATTTTAACTTCTAAAACGGCATCAGAAAACCTGATCGTTCCTGCTGATTGCCTGTTCAGTTGGCCAATGTAGAAAAAAAAAAACTTAAACCCCAGTGATCGCCAGAGTAAAGCTCTTCTGGCTTCACGGTTTCCCTTCAGCGGCCACTACAGGACAAATAGAGTATTACATGCCAGCCATTTAAATTAATGTCTGAGCCTGCCAAATTGCGAGAGGCTCTGGGAGCCCCCTTAACCTGCCTAGCGGTATCCCCGAGCGTGACTCGGGGTTAATTTTCGCTGCCAGAAGCGGTAACCCCGAGTCACGCTCGGGGTACATTGCAGAGGGAGCAGCGGGTGTCCTTACCTAATCCCGGCGATCCAGCGATGTTCCCCGCTGTGATCGCCGGTGAGAGCCCCGGCGGATGTCTCATCTCTCTTCCTGGTTCCGTCTCTGTGAGCCGCAGCGCCTCACAGAGGCGGAACTGGGCGGAAGATTCAAAAAAGATACATTGTATAAAAGTCAAACACACACACATAAAGTTAGGTGATACAGTGGAATCCTGTCAGATTCCACTGTATCACCTCAGATTTGACAGATTTGACATCTGATCATTCTACACTGCCCTGGCTGCCCTTTTAGCTGTTTTTTCTAAGCAAAAAAATGGTACCGCTTTTGGAACAAAATTCCTCACATAATCATACCGCCAGGGAGGTTAAATGACGCCCACGACCTGTATGACTGTATTCCTACAGTGAGCCTGCTTATCTTGTACAGGTTATATGTTACTTATTTTATGGTCAGGGAGCAGTTATCGAATACACTGCCTCACCCGTCCAGATTTCCCCTGACTTTAATACATTTTAGCTCCAATTCATCAAGACCGGATTGTGCTGTGCCGATCCTGATGGGCCCTGTGCCACCGGAGGCGCAAATGGAGTCATAAATGGTCTCCTCCATCCGCCCGTGCACCAGATATACTCTAGCTCGTAGCTGGTGTAGGATTCGGTTATCATTTGCTCCTGTTTCTGGCGTTAACTATGATAAATGTGCTGCGGCGATGCCCCTGCCCTCACCGCTCCCCCTTTTTCCCTTAACTGGTCAGGGCAGCATAAAAACACCAGTTGCAACTAGATTTACACCCAGTGACATTAAATTTTTATTTATTTTTTTGCAATTGCGGGTTTTGCAACTTCTTAATGTCAAAAACCAGGTGTAAGGAGACTGTAAATCAGGATAAATGTATGATCACTGGGGGTCCCAGGTGTCAGACCCCCACCGATCACAAGACCATGGGGTCCCCCGTCTCCCCTGTGTGAATGGAGCCATTCTGAGTGTGTGCCCAGCACTCCATTCACTTCTGCGGGACTGACGGCGCCGGCCTCTGAAGTCGCACAGAGCGTAAATGGAGCGGCGATCATGGCTGCGCACTACAGCTCCATTCACACACTGGACCCCACTTTATCACATCTTCCTCACCGTTCCCGTGGACAGGTGAGAAGTGATGGTCGTGGACCAGCCCTATAGGCAAATCGGATCCATTGGGAAGCTGCGGGCCACACCCTTTTTTTTGCCAACTCCGCCCACTTCTGTCTTTTTCATACCTGGCGTGTGGCGAGAGCAGCACCCCTTTGGCACACGCTTTTATCTGCGGCTTTAGGATGGCATGAACTGATAAATTTCTCACAACGGGTTTGGGTCGGGGGCGTGCTCTGGGTATGGCGGATTTCGGCAGAAAATAAAACCCGTACAAATGTAACAAGATAAAAACACAACACGAAAAAAAAGCCTTTAAAACCCAAATAGGAAGGAAGGAAAAAAAATCTGCTGCGGCAAAATCTCTTGCCCATTACGCGGGTTGCGTATTTCACCACAGATTTTTTTGAGTAGATGAGAATAAAAAAAATCAGGTTGGGTTCTCCGCCTGTATCCGCCAGGTGCGAATACACCCGCAGGGAATGTTTTCTTGCTTGTGCTCTGGAGATAAATTCTCGGAGGTGGAATTATCATGACGACATGCAGATCCGTCCTGCAGAGCGGCACGCTGAGCCTCGCTCCTCACCAGCTTCTCCTTCTGGTCTGAAGAACGTTAAAGGGGTATTCCCCATCACGGACAATGGGGGCACATCGCTAGGATATGCCCCCATTGTCTGATAGGTGCGGGTCCCGAGAACGGAACAGAGAGAGGTGGCGGAGCGCCCCATAGAAACGAATGGGAGCGGTGGCCGCACACTTGTATGAGGGAGCGCTAGGCGGTCGCCTGGACCCCGGAAAACCTGCTCTCCCCACTCCGTTCTTGGACCCGCACTTATCAGACAATAGGGGCATATCCCAACGCTATGCCCCCATTGGCTGTGATGGGAATACCCCTTTAAGGCCTCATGCACACTACCATATTTCTGGTCCGTGTCCGATCCGCATTTTTTGCGGATTGCACACTGACCCATCCTTTTCAATGAATCTGCTTCCCTGCGGCCAGGCTGCAAATTATAGAGCTGAAGTCTGGGTCTCGCTCCCCTTTTCTGAAGGTCACGTCCCCACCTATCCCTTGGTTGAACTTGACGGACTTTGTGTGCTTGATATGCCCTTTAAGAAGCTGTGAGGTGTGAAATGCGTTAGCCGGGCTCCTTCTTTGTACTTGGACTGCTTTCTTTGCCTCTTCACTGCCAGAGTTTGCTTTTGTTCTTCGACTCCCTCCCCTCTCCCTTAATTCATGGGACTAGTTGCCTAATTGCTGAGAGCAGCGGCAGCAGCAGCACTCCTCCTCCTCCTCCTCCACCCCCTCCTCCTCCACCCCCTCCTCCTCCTGCTCTTGTTCTGAGCTTCATTTGGTAACGAGTGCCACAAGCTCAGCTAGCAGGAGGGAGCCGGCCGTGTGGAGGCTGCAGTCCACACCGCTTCAGGTGATTCTGGGCGTCCGTCTCCCCCCTCCTCCTCAGAACGCGTCGGGCTGTCGTGACCACCATCTAACGGGCATTCGTGTTTTTTATCTTTTGCAGGAGCCAACGTCTGAACATGTTCCTCTGCCGATGCTACCCAGGATCCCGGTGAAACGGCAGCTGTCTCCAAAGAAGGGAACGCAGCTCATGTGCCTTACCTCCCCCCGACTGTGCATTATATATTTTTTTTACAATCTTAAGAAGTTTTCTGCAGAGTCTTCTCCTCCGCTCCGCCGTGTTGAATTCCTTTTTGAAGCTTTCCCGTCTCGGCGTGATGCAGCCTGCGGAGAAGAGATGACACATCTTGTTATCCTACTGGATCCGAAGACTAGTAGAAACTTGCCGCTATCTGAACCTTAAAGTGCAGGAGACACGTGGAGGTTGATTTAATTTTTGTTTTTTTTCCACTTCTCTAAAAACCATGGCCATCGCTAAAGGCAGGTACTTGCTGGTGTTCCTCTGCGTCCAGCTGGTGGTTATGGCCCTGCTGTACAGAGAAGGTTACCGTAGGCGGGTGGCCTATTTTTTTGGTATATTATATAAGAATGGACCCCACTCTCTAGCGCTCCTGAACCCCCAGAACCTCTCATTGCCAGGGGACGTTTACGGCAATCTCAGTTTGATAGCCAAGCCGCCCGTGCGAGAAGATCGGCTGCCCTACTGCCCCGAGACTTCTCCTTTCATAGGTAAGTGGTCAACCGGCCAACGTATCACTTCTGAGACAGAATTCCATGTCAGTGTTATGGGGGTGCAGGTAGCCCTCACTAGCGGTCGCATCGTGAGGCCCTCCCCGAACGCTTCGTAATAAGCTGAGGGATAGCACCGAGTTGCGTACAGCATGTGCTATCTCCTCAGACGTTGGAGGTTCCATCTGTAGTGATCCTACCTGTGCTTATCCATTGTAGCAAACAGGCGGGAGATTTGTGCTGATGATGTAGCAAACCCGCAGCTTTACTGTGTTCTCGTCTGTATCGAGAGGTTAAAGTGGTGGTCTTATCTGGACATATAATGGCAGATCTTCGAGCAGGCTATAATTTCCGATAGGTGCAGGTTCCGCCTCTGGGACCCACTCCCGCGGCTTCCTCTCCATTCTCAAAGGCGCAAGTTCTTGAGATAGATAGGAGTCGGTCCAAGTTTTAGGGCTCGCACCTATCGGACATTTATGGCGTATCCTATCCTAGGGGGTCAACACCCTCTGACAACACCGCTCCCAGCATACTCCCTTCACTTCTATGGTTGTTCCAAGAACAGTTAAGCAAGTGTGCCTGCTGGGAGTCGTAGTTTCACCACAGTTGGAGCCCCGAAAGTTGCTATATGATAAATATTCAGAACCGCAACCCTTTTTTTTTAAATGTGTCGAACTAATACTTTTCACAGCTGAATGTTTGTTACAATTGTAGACCATAAAAAGACTGGGCTCTACGCTGATACATTGTAGCAGAGCATCAGAAGAAGTGAGAGATGTGTAGACCTCCCAGAAGATTGTCGACACTAGAAACTACTGTCACAAACCCTCAGCTGTGAGAAGTGTGACGTCAGCATCTGGCCAGGAACAATGATTTTTCTCCATTACTGACAGCAAGCGGAATTCGGAGCGGAACCGAATCACAACGTCTGTTAGAAATTTGCAAAACGTTTCTTTTATACAACAATTTAATCTTTGGCTGTTTCTGAAATATGAAAATGTGGGAGAAAATATGAAGAGTGGAGAATCTGCTGGTCTTATAATGGCGCTGGAGCGTTGTAAGAGCAGCGGATGCTTGATGGAAATATCAGCCCTGGAGATACTTGACATTAAAGGGGTATTCCAGTTATATCAGATCGGTGGGGGGTCCTGCCGCTGAGACCCCCACAATCGCGAATGGGAGCCCCCCTGAAATGGATGAAGCGGCTGGTCAGAAAGGCGCACCACCTCTCCATCCATTTCTATGGGAGCGCCGGCCATAGCTGACCTAATGTAGCCTGAGATATTCCGGGTTAGGATAGCCTTCAGCCGGCTGTGATCTCAGCCAACATGGAAGTGGAGATGGGGGGCCAGTGGGTGACGTGCTGCAGAGAAAAGAGGACAGCATTAGATCCTCCTCTCCCAGTATGTGACCCCAGTGGGAGGCTAACCTGGACTTCTGTGCATGTTATCAATCCCCCCTCCCAGAAAAGGAGATGATCACTGGCCCATCTAATCGCCTCTTTGCAACTAATTGGGCAATTTTATTTACGCCACAACCCAGACATTTACCAGCATCCCGATCATAGTGTCCGGTTAGATGCACCAAACGCGCAGACATCAGTAAAGTCTCCATCTTACACAGTCTTTCCGTCCGTACTGGATTTTCTTAGTGTAAAACCTGCGCAGCGCTTCTCTAGTGATTACGTCACACGACTGTCACTGGCGAGCAAGATCTAATACCTCTGACTGATGTCACCATGAGTGATCGTTTTCAGTTCGTTTTGCAGGGCAAACTGGGCTCCTGCATAGGGCTGCACTGTTCGGGGGGAGGGGATGGATTTGTCCTGGCTTTGCTGCTCATTCAGTACACCTGTTCACACCTGAGGCCAATTCATCAGTTTTTGTTCCATTTTATTTTATAAGTCACAAATAAAAACGAGTAAAGCCATTGGCGTCAAATAACGCCCCATGTTAAGCCACGCCCCCGAAACTACGCTTTTTTTTTAAACTCCTATAAACTTGGCCAGTGTCTTTTGTTGGGAAAGTTGACCAAACTAGATAAGACCCATACTTTAACCTTTACTAGCATTATTTATTGGTCACAGAAACCGCAGTAAGAAAGAATACTACAAACGTAAAATACCAGAACTGTTCTCGCCTACTAAAAAGCAACGAAAGCTACAGATCGTTCCGCAAAAAAAACCGCCCTCAAACAGTTACAGAAACCTAAAAATTGCCGTGTCTTGTATGCGGCGATAGAACAACAAATCATTTTATTGGGCAAGTGGTAGAACGTAACGAAATAAGGGGCCGCGTCGGGCTGACCGCACAGTGAAGTCATCTATATAACAAGCAGAGGGATCGGCTCACCCGAAACCATGGGCATCGCACCGCGCCAAAATTCAAAGCGCATTTTTATCTTGGGACACGTATAACTAACTAAATTTTAAAAAAACCTACGTGTTTCACGTTCAGGCTGCACGTGAAACGCGTAAGAGTGTAATTTTGTTGAAGATGTTCTAGGATAAAGTGAAGTTCGAATTTTAGCAACTTGCCGATTCCCTGGAGTTTTGGATTTCACGTTACATACACCGAATAAATGGTGTGGAAATTGCTGGCTCCGGGCTCGTTCACTCCCCGACCTCAGCTGCTTGTCTTGGGTCCATCCATGTAAATCTTCCGCTTGCATCAAATGACCACGTGACACCAGGGGGCCAGAGCACCGCAGCATCCAGCGATTGGCTGCAGCAGCCTCCAAGCAGAGGTTTTACATGGAGGGACCCGAGTCGAGCAGCAGGTAAAGTATGGTCTCCATCGCGGGTCCCGCCAGTCGTGAGAGGTCTGGAAATGAATGCACAACCCCCTTTAAGGCGGTTATCCGGTGGGGAGTCTTACAAGAACTGCATTATGATGTTTTATTTTATTTTTTTTACCTTTTTATAGGACGAGGGCTGCGCTCCCCGATGTAATTATGTTGCGGGCACTTGTGAGATCTCGCAACGTACGTTTTTACACGCGATCCTAGTCCAGGCAGCCTCTGGTCCTGTGAGCTGTCTGCGCAACCCATACATCGTGGGTTCAAACCGGGCCAGGATCACGTGTGCAATGTACGTCTCGTGATCCCGGAAGCGCCCGCGACATAATTAGACCGGGGAGCGCATCTGTAAGGTTTAAAAAAATAAAACGAAATCATCATAAAGCAGTTCTTGTAAGACTCTCCACCGGGTGACCCCTTTTGTAGCTAAAATTTGTGATGTCACTAAGGGGTTAAAAAAATAGAAGCGTCATTTCCAGGAGAGTTTTTCCTGTGACTGCTCAGGGGTTAAATAGCACTGAGGTGGGTGTTATCCAGCAGGTCCTGATCCTGCCCCGCGTGACCTTGTCCTCAGCTGACTACTCATGGCCTCTTGAAGCACCGAAGGGTTCCTGAGCCGTAAACTGGGAAGAAATGATGAGATTGTGCACTGATCCGCCGTGTATAGTGCCTTCGTATAGGTTTAGGTCATAATGCATAGGTCCGCTCACCACGTCAAGGTGGCCTCTACTGACAGGTACTTAGTCTAAGCAGAGGCCACCTTGACGTGGGGAGCGGGCCTATGAAATTTGATGAATATGTATACAAAGTGTCTCATGAAAAACCAGAGAACCTCAACTGCTTGCCTCCAGAAGCTATAAACCGGTATGCACCTAAGCGCTCGGCCACACTCCGTTGCGCAGTGTAGTAGTGCTAGCGTAGAAATGAATGGTGTGACCTCGACTCCAAAATTGCTGGATTTTTTGCAATTCTGGGCTGGCGGCAAATGTGCAAGTTGCGCTGCAACCCCATTTATATCTATGCCAGCACTGCTACACCGCGCGACCAAGATTGATGAGTGGCCGAAGCCTTACACGTCTCACAGCTGAAGGGTTGTCACACCGGTAGCGCAGACCTTTCTTCTCTCCTGATAGTTTGTCACATTGTGTCCCTCTGGTCTAGACTGTGCAGCTCACAGAGGATGGCATACACTAGCTGCAACTGTAACAAACCCTCAGCGGTAGGAGCAGTGTATGAGTTGAATGTCACCAGAAGGTTGCTGTTCACAGACACCAAGCAGAGATCTTGGCAAAGGAGGGAACATGAGCATTAGAAAGCTGAAAAGGGTAATATTTGATATGGAGTAAGCCCTGCGTACAAAAAACTGAGAAAAACGCTGAATGGCGGCCATTTTGATTGTCACCCAGCTTTCCAAGGAACAGATTAGACTAAAACAGATGAATAAGAGAAGGACTTTGAATATCCCCAGACTGACGCTAAAGAGCAGCGCAGTAACTTTAACCCCTTCAGGACCTTGCACTTTTCCATTTTGTTTTTTACTGCATGAAAATACTTAAATATTACTATGTTATAAATATGTTCCCAAACGCCTTTCATTAGTTATAATGACTCGTTTTGTCTGGGGAGCAATCACCAGGGGAAGCAAAATGGCCGCCGTCCTATTGGTTCACACACAACCTGTCCTGATCACACATGAGGACAAGTTACTTTACAACACTGAGCTAAAGAGCTGCCTCATCCTCCTCTCTACTTATCAGGGGTTTGGATCCGGAGTACGGTTTAATATGGTCATCAGCTGAATCTCTGTAGGAATGGAGTTCATGAGGTACAGTCTCCATTCCCACAGTCCGTCCTCTCTGTACTTCAGGTCTCCTCCATTACTACAGAGATTCAGTTAAAGTTATTATCATCTGTATTCAGGATCCTAACCCCTGACAAGCAGAGCAGAGAGGAGGATGAGGCAGCTCTTTACCTCAGTGCTTGGAAGGTAACTTGTCCTCATGTGTGATCAGGACAGGTTTTGTGTGAACTAATAGGACGGCAGCCATTTTGTTTCCCCTGATGATTGCTCCCCAGACAAAACGAGCCATTATAACTAATGAAAGGTATTTGGGAACATATTTATAATAAAGTAATATTGACATCGTTTCAGATTCCTAATTCCCGGAGAACCCCTTTAAGGATCTCAGCCAATTAGAATGGCTCCTGGCTGCTACGACTTGTTCTGTCCAGGTCAGGCTTTTTTAGATTAGTTTATTAGGTTCCTGTTGCTTATGTTACGGCCGGCATGCTGGGAGGTGTAGTTCACCCCAGGCATGACTCATCAGCGATGGTTTTGTGACGCTGGGATGCTTCTGTTTGTTTAGCAGGGTGCCATTCCCTTGTATTGTGCGCGCTTCAAAGATTGTGGTTGGAGCGGCTGATATTCACTTTCTTCCGTCTTTCGCTTGCACCTTTGTGTATTTTGGGGTGTGGAGGGGGTCAGCAGCTCTTGCTGTCAGATTCAGGTTGAGTTGGTTGGTTTTTATCGAACCCCCCCCCCCCCCCAACACCCACACCTGTATATTTCCAAACCTCCTGTAAAGCTGAGCTTCACGTTATTTACCTTCGGAGCGGTCACAGAGATAACACCCGTTATCTCGAGATTACTGCGTGCTGCCGTCCCCTTCACTTAAAGGGGTGTTCCTCTCTTAGTAAGTGACGGTATATCACAAGTGGGTTCTGCTATTACACTGTGATCGGTGGGGTCCGGCTGGGTCTATAGTCCCCATTTTTCGGACACTGTCTTTTTGCAGAACAAACTTCCAAGTGCGGAAAGCGCACGCGTGCTTTTCGCATCCGTATGCCGATTGTACAAAAAGATATGCGGACCGGAACTCGTGGAACACAATGGGCCTGCAAAAAATGTGGATGCAGCGCGGATGGCCATGAAGGGGCCACAGCGCTGATTTTCCTGCACAGCAGCAATAGTAACTGTGCCTCTTTTGTGGTTCGTTTCTTCACAGCTTGCTGTCAGTGACTGGAACACGGACACATTTTTTCTTGCACCGATACATTGTAGCTGACAAGGAGAGAGATTGCTGCTATGTTTCTTACAGAGGATTGTGTGGACTGGATACAGTGGTGACGAACCCTCAGCTGTGAGAAGTCTTAAGTGTGTATAGGTGTTTAGCCTCTGGATGTGAATGACAGTGTTGCTTGTTGCTGAGAGCAAGCAGAGGTCTTGCAAACGGCAGGGAATGGAGACACAAAGTATATTACACAGCAGCAGACTGGTGTCCTGCTGGTGGGAGCAGAACTAGTAATGCATCCTCCAACTGCGTCCCTGCCCAGATCTGCAGATGATCGCTGCCTGGGCGATACTCTGCAGAGGCTCTGCTGGTCCCATGGTGACAGCAATGGGTGGGGGGCGTTCATCAGTGGTGGCCTGATGTCAGTCCATGTACTGTCCTAGGACTTTCCCAAGCCCCTGCCTTAATCGGTTCACAAGTGACGTCACCATCCTCAGCATTGTCTCGAGACGTCTTCATCTCATCCAGACCCCCCCCCCACAGTCTGCTCAAATATTTGCAGATGTTCCTTGGTGTCTGGAGTTATTGTCTGCACACGACACCGCCACCGCCTCGGAGGTCGTGCCCCATGGGTATGCAGCCCCAGTGCCAGCAGGCGGGGGCGTGCCCGCACCCTGACTGTGGTAACGAGGTCTAGATCAGAGGTGCTCCACCAGACTAGTGATGAGCGGTGCACCGGGGGTCAGGTCCGGCACTAACATTACATCATGCTTTATTTATATGTACACAGTGACTGCACCAGCTGAATAGTGAGTGCAGCTCTGGAGTATAATACAGGATGTAACTCAGGATCAGTATAGGATAAGTAATGTATGTACACAGTGACTGCACCAGCAGAATAGTGAGTGCAGCTCTGGAGTATAATACAGGATGTAACTCAGGATAAGTACAGGATAAGTATTGTATGTACACAGTGACTCCACCAGCAGAATAGTGAGTGCAGCTCTGGAGTATAATACAGGATGTAACTCAGGATCAGTACAGGATAAGTAATGTATGTACACAGTGACTGCACCAGCAGAATAGTGAATGCAGCTCTGGAGTATAATACAGGATGTAACTCAGGATAAGTACAGGATAAGTAATGTATGTACACAGTGACTGCACCAGCAGAATAGTGAGTACAGCTCTGGAGTATAATACAGGATGTAACTCAGGATCAGTACAGGATAAGTAATGTAATGTATGTACACAGTGACTGCACCAGCAGAATAGTGAGTGCAGCTCTGAAGTATAATACAGGATGTAACTCAGGATCAGTACAGGATAAGTAATGTAATGTATGTACACAGTGACTGCACCAGCAGAATAGTGAGTGCAGCTCTGAAGTATAATACAGGATGTAACTCAGGATCAGTACAGGATAAGTAATGTAATGCATGAACACAGTGACTCCACCAGCAGAATAGTGAATGCAGCTCTGGAGTATAATACAGGATGTAACTCAGGATCAGTACAGGATAAGTAATGTATTTACACAGTGACTGCACCAGCAGAATAGTGAGTGCAGCTCTGGAGTGTGACATTATTATCCATTGTACCCAGACTGTCGGACAGGATTGGGCAGTCATCGGAGGGAAGGAGCTGGCAGTAGTTACTCCATGCCTTTCCCCATAGTGCATAGTGATGATATCGTTGCTGTGGAGGGGCCCTTTAATAGATGATGGCCTCTTTTGGCAGCTGCTCCCTATTTAAGGACGGGTTAGCCTCACATTGCACAATGGCCTGTGCTCCTGTAGGATATCCAGGGTTGTTTGTCGTAGCTTTGTGATAAGATTTCTGTTTGTCCTCCCCGTCAGAGCTCTCGGTAATGGAGAAATTATTCATCCCTATTTCTTTGTAAGGCTTTCTGTCTGAGATCCGTGCAGGGCTCTCACACGCGGTCCAGAACGGATCAGTTTTGCCCTAATGCATTCTGAATGGAAAAGGATCCGCTCAGAATGCATCCGTTTTCCTCCGTTCCGTCTCCATTCCGCTCTAGAGGCTGCCTGCAGCGTTGTGCCCGTCTGACGAAACTGAGCCAAACGGATCCGTTCATAATGCTGGGGGCCACTAAGGGAGGCATTCATAATGCTGGGGGCCACTAAGGGAGGCATTCATAATGCTGGGGGCCACTAAGGGAGGCATTCATAATGCTGGGGGCCACTAAGGGAGGCATTCATAATGCTGGGGGCCACTAAGGGAGGCATTCATAATGCTGGGGGCCACTAAGGGAGGCATTCATAATGCTGGGGGCCACTAAGGGAGGCATTCATAATGCTGGGGGCCACTAAGGGAGGCATTCATAATGCTGGGGGCCACTAAGGGAGGCATTCATAATGCTGGGGGCCACTAAGGGAGGCATTCATAATGCTGGGGGCCACTAAGGGAGGCATTCATAATGCTGGGGGCCACTAAGGGGGGCATTCATAATGCTGGGGGCCACTAAGGGGGGACATTATGTATACAGAGGGCAGTGCGGGGGTTGGGTATTAAAAAAAAAAAAAAAAGGTTGCAAAGGGACCATTAAAAACAGATTGACAGAAAATAGTTGAAAAATAGTCCTGATAAACTGACAGTTTGTCCGTTTTTTTTATTTTTAATTATGGCTTTTTTTTTTTTTTTTTTTTTCACTGCTGAGTTTAGCCTTAACTTTAGAGAAACCCCACCTCTCATCATGATCTGACTGGGGGTTGTAGTCCCCTACCTGCTGCCGTGCTTTGCTCTGTTGGAGCTGTAGGGTTGCATCACA
Source organism: Bufo gargarizans (assembly GCF_014858855.1). Taxonomy (NCBI): domain Eukaryota; kingdom Metazoa; phylum Chordata; class Amphibia; order Anura; family Bufonidae; genus Bufo; species Bufo gargarizans. Next base: position 682,039,990 of record NC_058081.1, read on the forward strand.
GGGTCACGATTTTAGGATCACACGTCCATGATGCCTGTGCAGTAATGATCCTGGTGGAAACCAGCAGAACTGTGGGTGCAGCTCTGGAGGTGACTGGACTTGTAACCTAGGATAGTACATTTCTAAGCCTGTGATGGGGGGAGGGGGGCCCCCACTCTGCTTTGATGTCGGACCTCTCACTCCCCTTGACCTTGGTGATAACTTATAGATTACAGCTGGCAGGCGACCCCTTTGTCTTGGCAGAGGAGAGAGTTCCGCTCTGGAGCTCGTGTTTGACTCATAAATAGCACTCAATGTGTTTCCATGAACTGTTGCGTCATTGCTTATCCTCCTGTCGCTACCAAAGCAGCTTTTGAAATTCTGCCTTTGACACTGTACCACTAGACCCACATCTGAAATACACTAAAGTGCATTACCTCATGAGCCCAAATTAAGCCACTCCATGGCAGCATAGTTTTGAATGCAGCTTTGGAAGTGACTAGAGGACAGAGAAGCCATGACACGACCCAAGCTGTGTAGAATGTCAAATGTTTAATATTGAAGCGGAACTGGAAATGGTCTGTCGTGATCTCGCCGCTTGGTTGTGAAGCCCCCCGTCCCCCTCATGGTACCCCCCCCTGCCATATATAATATTGACCTTCCCTTCTTGGTTCCAGGAGGACCAATCCGGGTCCAGTTACCGGAGATCTTGTCACTGGAAGACGTGGTCCAGAAGAATCCGTATGTGACCAAAGGAGGTCGGTACAAGCCACCCGACTGCGAGTCTAGACATAAGACCGCCATCATCATCCCTCACCGCAACCGGGAACAGCACCTTAAATATCTCCTGTATCACCTGCACCCCTTCCTGCAGCGGCAGCAGCTCAACTACGGGATCTACATCATCCATCAGGTGAGATCCGAATACTGGGGCCCCCGCAGAGAAATCGGAAGAAGAGCCGAGGAGGGAATTGCTAGACAAGCGATTCCCTGATATGTGAGGCCAAGGAGCGTAACTGCAGTCCTCTGTGCTAATGGGGGGGTTTGCACCCTGAGCAGAGGGATCCAAACACGTTCCCCAAAATCCCCTTAGAGTGGTATACAAAAAGAATGTAAGACGTCCCTGCATGCCCGGCTGAGTGTGCATGTGTCCTCAGCAGGGAGAGGGAAGGAACCTGCCGCCGGACACCTCTGATGGCGGCTTATCTTCCTGAAAAGGGCTTGTTTAAGACTTGGCTATTGATGACCTATCCTCAGGTGTGGGGGGCCAAATCGCAGCACCCCCTGCTGATCAGCAAGTGCAGCGCCCCCTGTGGAATAGTGGCTGTGCCTGGTATTGCGGCTAGTTCCATTCCCTTGAACGGGACCGACCTGCAGAATGAGCGGTGGGCGTGACGTCGCTGACCAAGGAAGAGGCCGCCACATTGATTAGTGGGGGTCCCTGCAGTCGGACCGCCCAACAGTCAGATGTTGATGCCTTCTGAATTTAAGACAAATCCTTTAAAGGGACTTATTGGAGGCATATACTAGTGGTAGGTTGTGGTCCCAGGACCTGCACCTTATGTCTCCAGAACGGGACCCTTGAAGAAAGCGGAGAGTGCAGCACGCATGAGAGGTGCCTCCTCCATTCATTTCTATAGGATTTCCGAAAATAGATGAGCTCTTGCTCTGCTTTTTTGGGGGGGAATTCCAATAGAAATGAATGGTCCGTGCGCATGCGCAGTCAGCTCTCCTTCACTTTCAGGGGGCCCGTTTTAGTGATAAGTGTGGGTACCACTTCTGAGACCCCCAGCTATCTGACTTTGATGCCATATTTTAAAGGAGTTGTCCGGGCTTTTAATATTGAGTACCTATCCCCAGGATAATCAGATCGGCGGGGGCCCGACACACGGCACCCCCGCTAAGCAACTGTATGAAGGGAGATGGCACGGACGCACCGCGCGCCTTCCCTTCATACTTCTGATCAGTGGGGGTGGCAGGTGTCGGACCGCCTCCGTTCTGATATTGATGACCTATCCTGGTGATAGGTAGTCAGTATTAAAAGCCCGGAGAACCCCTTTAAGATATGACCTCAAAGTCCCAGATGAATAGGGAAGAAGAAATGGATTGGGCATGTTGACATCCAGCAGCCCGCCCCACCTTGGCACGGACATCTGCAGTCTGAGTCTGGACACCCGCGTACACACTACATGCTCGGCTGGTCCTGATGAAATGTGTAGGTTAACCCTATGTGTATGGCCAGCTGTGACGCTGGAGGGGTCCATACACATTAGGTGCGCAGCTAATATATGACCGGACCGGATGACTGTCTCATGTACACGGTGTCAGAACCCTCCCCAAGTGCCAGATATTTAGGAGCATAGAAGGGTTGGGCCTGTTGGGTGGCAGTGGGCCCCATCCTTTGTCCTCCAGGGAGCCTGGTGTGTCTGGCAGCTGCTTGTGACCACCTGCACCCTCAGTCCGTGACACCTGGCAGGTCTTAAACCGGACGCTGCGTCCTCGCCGGGGATTATGTCGCAGTTCACATCGTCCTCCAAATGGTTTAAGAGTTGCTATAAAGGGCGCCCCCGTCGGTCTCGGCGCCGTGATATTGCGGGGGGCCTCCTCCCTCCTCTGACTCTTTCTCCTCTCCTTCCAGGCGGGGAATTATACATTCAATCGGGCCAAGCTGCTGAACGTCGGCTTTAAAGAAGCGATGAAGGACGAGGATTGGGACTGCATGTTCTTCCACGATGTGGATCTCATCCCCGAGGACGATCGCAACTTCTACACCTGCGACAAGTACCCGAAGCACGCGTCCATCGCCATGGACAAGTTCGGTTACAAGTGCGTACAATGACAGATCCCTTTAAATAGATCCTCTCTGTTATTCGTCTGCCTGTACACGTGTCGCGTGACACGGGGGCTTTATTTAAAGTAGTCGCATGACCGCAAAATGGGTGGCGCTGAAGCAGTCGCAGGATTTTTCCTGATGCCATGATTCCTCTTCACAGAAGATTGGGGATCCCCTTTAAGGAGGAGCGGGCCCCTCTCCTGACAGGCCTGAAGTAAATACTTGTATTCCTCATGACGTCCTCATTCTCCTAGGACACAGCTCCCTCTTCAGTTATTCCTCCTGGAAATGTATGACTACTGGGCGTTACCGATTCTCCGCGCAGCGTGACGCTGTCCAATTAGTGCTGTGTAGGGACACACCCGACTGGTAACATCCAGTTTTAAATTTAGCTATACATTTTCTGGGGGAATAACGGAGGAACAACACTGTGATCCAAAAGATGGGGAGTCCAAGTATGTCCCTAATGTATTCATTTGGAAGACTGACGCTCCGCAGCCCCTTACCTACTGTCGCAGCGGCAGGTTCCCTTTAATGTGAACCGCGTGATTGGCGGCTGCTTTGTAAGGGCTCATGCACACGGCCTCATCCGTTTTGCGGTCCACAAAATACAGAGGCAGTCCGTGTCTGCATTTTTTTTTTTTTTTTCTTTTGCGGACCCATTAACTGGGTCCGTGGTCCCCATTTTGTGGACATATTCTTGTTGCAGAATGGACATACGGATGCGGAAAGCACACCGATGACTCAAGTGACTGCTGCATCCGTATGTCCGGCAGGATGAAAGATAAAACTCTTCCTATAGTTGGCCACAAAATACAGACCCATTGAAGTCAAGGGGCCCTGCACAAACCTGGAAGCAACACAAGACTGTATCTGCAGTTTGCGCACGAGGCCTAATCATTATGCCTTGGCCTGCGGCTGCCAGTTATGACATCTTGTGGTATGAGGACTTGGAGGTTCCATCTGCTTCTGGGTAGTTGGGTGTCAGTAAGTGTGGCCTTTTCTACAGCTAATCCAGAAGGGCGTCAGGGTGCGGGTTGTCATAGCGGCCATATTGCATGTTTTCCAGCTTTCCCATATCCCTGAATGACCAGTTATGCCGGATCCATTAAAGCTTAGCTAGGCAGTTGGTAATCACTGGGGACGTCATGTGCAGCAAGCAGAGCTACGGCGATCACATCTGTAGGTTTGTTTCATTGTCCTATTGCAGTTACCGATAGAGCAGGCATGCTCTACCTGCGGCCCTCCAGCTGTTGTAAAACTACAACTCCCACAACGCCCTGCTATAGGCTGATAGCTGTAGGCTGTTCAGACATGCTGGGAGTTGTAGTTTTGAAACAGTTGGAGGGCCGCAGGTTAAGCATGCCTGCGATAGAGTATTGAGGACTTTGGGAAAGCTGGGTGACCACATCAGGACCTACCTGATGCGTATTAGAAAGCTAAGCCTATGTATTTCCCTTTACAGGTTACCTTACAAGTCGTACTTTGGAGGGGTCTCAGCCCTCACCCCCGAACAGTACATGAAGATCAATGGATTTCCAAATAACTACTGGGGGTGGGGCGGCGAGGACGATGACATCGCAGTCAGGTGAGATGGATTGGTGCGACGCCATCTCTGTGAAGTGCGCTCCTTATCAGCTCCTTATCTCGGCTCGGACTCCGTCTGACACATTGGAAAACAGCAGTCGCCTCCACTGTTTACTCATGTCCTAGTGCATTGCACCCCGTGACAGAACGGGCAAGGTCCTTCCATAGGTTTCTGGAGTGTATTAAAGGGATTGTCCAATGATTACTGTAAAAAAAAAAGTCAATGGCAATACCTTTCTAACAAAGCTAGAACCAGCCTTGCACCAGAGATCTCCCCATTCATTGCTCTCCTATGACCGCACCAGGGGAGAGGATCTGCCTCCCAGGACAGGAAACCCGCAGGTATAAAGTTAAAGGAGCCTCTGCCTCGTTCAGTGGTTTCCTGTCCTGGAAGGATAACCTGCAGGCTTTTGTTTTATTTTTCTGAAGCTACATGGGGAGTAGAGGCTGGCTGGGCAGAGGTGTGCGCCGGGTGAGCTCCCCGCTACGCACACCTCGAAGGCGGCACACTGCATCTCATGGGGCCGCAAGATGCAATGGAAGCGCCGGCGGGCAGAAAATGTGTTTAACGGGAACCTGTCATGTGGAGATTTGATTGTATATAATTAGTTAGATTATAACTAATTGTTGTAGTTTTACAACAGCTGGAGGGCCATAGTTTGAGGATGCCTGGTCTATCTGCTAGGGCCTCATTTATGGCTAATTCTGCTCATCGAGCATTATGGCTGAAAAGTTGCTAAGGTCGATGTAGCCTCTAAAAGTCGCCTTTGTAGCATCCCATGTGAGGGTAAATGCCTTTTTGGCTCAACTTTAGACGATATCCTAGAGAAAGTGGGAGATAGAGAAGGGTTTTCCATCTTCCATTCCTCCCTCCTTTCGTAGACAGAATTTTTATTTTCAAAAGGGGCAGGCGATTTAAGGATGGGGGAAAAAAACCCGGGGCAAAAGAACGATAAGTGGAAATTTTCCAGATCCAGAGCTAGGTTTTTTTTGTTCAGGAATCAGCCCTCAGATCCTGCCAGAAAAGATAATTCACAATGACTCCGGGGTGGGGAGGGATTAAAAAATTTCCTCCGAGCCTGGACAAAAATAACAAAGATCATTAAGAGAGGGATTCAGAATTAGATTTAAAATATTCCCCTCCAGAAAAGTTCAGAGTAACCCAAGTAGGGCACTCAGTTCTGGACTCCTTAGAAAAACAGGTTTTAAGTCTTCTTCTCCAGAGGGGCGCACTTGTTCCATGCCCAGAAAGAGAAGGTTCAGGATACTATTCCTCTCTTTTTAGTCAAAAAACCAAGTGGCATTTACCCTTTGGCATTTTAATGGCCCCGAGAATATTTACAAAACTGGTCTCAGAGATGGCAGCCCATATAAGGGAGAAGGACATCCTGTTCGTACCATATCTGGAGGACTTCCTAATTGTAGCCCCCTCAAGTCAAAAATGGTCATATCATGTGACAGGTGACAGATCATGTCATCTTTGGGTAGGATCCTAAACGAGGAGAAATCGAGGTTAGTTCCAGAAAGGAGGCAGCGGTTCCTGGGGATATTGCTGAACTCAATGGTTCAGAGATCCTTTTTAACGCCAGAAAAAAATCCAGAAGATGAGGTCAGTGGTTCACTCCCTGATAGACAACACTCAAGTTTCTATGAGGAAAGGGATGTCAGTGTTAGGAACCCTGACCTCCTGTATCCCGGCTGTGCAATGGGCCCAGGTACATTGCAGAGCTCTTCAGTGGGAGATCTTAGGTGCTTGGTCAGGCGAGGCAAGAGACCTGGAGAACAAAGTTTCAATCTCAGCTCAGACATGTCAGGCCCTAGAGTGGTGGCTTTCTCTGGACAATCAAGTCCAGGGCGTTCCTTGGAGAATAGTAAACCCCCTGGTGATAGCCACAGATGCCAGCCCACGAGGATGGGGGGGGCGCATGTGGGGGAAACCTTACTCCAGGGATTATGATATTGCCCAATATCGGACAATTCTTCAAATCTGAAAGAGCTCATGGCCGTCCTTTGGTCCCTCAGGGAGTTCTTCCCCTAATCAAAGACCGACATGTGAAGATATTATTCGACAATGGCTCCTTGTAGCACATCTGAACGATCAAGGCGGAACGTGGTCTGAGTCTCTGGGAGCTCTGGCGGTTCAGATTTTCTCCCTAGCAGAGGGAAGAGCCTCGTCCTTGTCGGCCCTTCACATCAGAGGGGTGGACAATTGTAAGGCAGATTATTTGAGTCGTCTGGCTCTGGATCAGAGGGAATGGTCCCTCAATCAATCCATATTTTCAAGGATAGTCAGACTCTGGGGATTATCACTAATAGATTTGTTTGCCACCAGAGCAAACAGGAAGGTGGAGAAGTTTTTCTCCCTATCTCCAGCAGACTTTCCAAACGCAGTGGACGCCTTCCTTCAGCCGTGGAGCCAGGGTCTATTATATGCGTTTCCCCCTCTTCAGATTATCCCCAGGGTTTTGAAGGTCAGAGAGGACAGGGCAAAGGTAATACTCATAGCTCCTTTTTGGCCCCGGTGAGCATGGTTTTCCTGACTAAGGATCATGTCTATAGCCGATCCCTGGGTCCTGCCGGAGATCCCGGATCTTCTAATGCAAGGCCCAGTTGTTCATCCCCCAGTGAAGGGACTCCATTTGACAGCATGGCTTTTGAACGGCGCTTGTTGCTAGACAAAGGGTTAGGGTGGTTTCTACTGTGTTGCTAAGTAGAAAATGTATGCCAGAACTTGGGGGATGTTTAAGTTCTTGGGTGTGTCTCCCTCTACTTCCTGTCGGCTCCAGCGCACTAAGGTTCTAGATTTTCTCCAGAGAGGTTGTAGAGAACGGTTTGGCATTAAGTACGTTAAATGTACAAGTGGTGACCCTTAGTGTGTTGTTTGACTACAGATTAGCTTGTCATCCTTGGATTATTAGGTTCTGTAAGTCAGTATCCAGACGTCTCCACTCTAGGATGCTTAGGACGCCCCCTTGGGATCTCAGCCTAGTATTACAGGCAATGGTTAAACCCTCTTTCGAGCCTATAGACACTTTGCCGATCAAAATACTGACTTTTGAAATGCATCTTTCTAGTGGCCAGTACCTCGGCTAGAAGGATAGGCGAGCTTCAAGCCCTCTCCATAAGTCCTCCATTTACTATCCTTCAGGAAGATAGAATTTGTCTTAGACCCGATCCAGCGTTAATTTAACATTAACCGAGAAAGAAAAGAAGGTTGGGTTGGCCCAAACAGAATGAATGGATTGTAGCTGGTCTCTCATCTCTGGAAACCACTGAATGAGGGAGAGGCTCCTTTAAATTTATACCTGTGGGTTTCCTGCCTCCTGGTGCGGTCATGGACTTCGGAAAATCAAATTACCGGTAAGTAATTATCATTTCACGCTGGCAGCTCGGGGCATGTCCTTTCTGCAGCAGCTGGTGGCAGTTGGAGGATGGAACTGAGCCTGTGCGTCCACCTCAGTGCGGTGGACAGAGAATTTAGAAAAGACAAATGGCAGGTGGCGCTATACAGATACAGCACTGAGTGATTCAATAAAATGTACTAGATTTTTAATTGCAAAAGTGTTAAAAGGGTATTCCCATCACAGACAATGGGGAGTATATTGCTGGGCTATGCCACAATTGTCTGAAGGGTGCGGGTTACAGAGGTGGCATCTACGCCAAGAACTGAGCAGGGAGAGCGGTGGCTGGAGGACCCCGGGTTTCCCAGAGTTTGGCCACTGACAAGCGCTCTCTCCATACAAGTGGGTGGGGGTGCACCACGCTTGCACTTGGCTCTTTTCAATGGCCCCATAGAAATGAATGGAGGGCAGCTGCGCATGAGCAGTGCGCCCTCCACCACCTTTCCCCTCTCCGTTCTTGGTGGGAGGTGGGACCCGCACCTGTCAGACAATGGGGACATATCCATTGTCTGAGATGGGAACACCCCTTTAAGATCCGGCTGCTTGTTTGAAAACTGTAGAACTTTTTCATGGGACAACCCCTTTAAGTAATTGCCTAGCTAGCCATTCCCTAACAGGTCTCTGGCTAGAGAAGCATACAGGACCTCTGGTCACTGCAGGGGGCACCTCCTGACCTGTTCCGTCCTTCTTCATAGATTCCTGTCATTTTGATTAGTGGATCACGCCGTCCTGTTCTCCCAAATACTACTTATCATAAACGGTTCAGAAAGTATTGGTGCACTATTCGCTCTGTGGGTAACGCAGGCCTTTTTCATGGTGTGGTGATTGGTGTCACTATAAACTGCAGTCTTGGAAGTTCTATTCATTTTGCAGTCTTTGTCTTCTCCATGTTTATGTACACCAGAGGTCGTCAATCTTCGGCGCTCCAGCTCCAATGAAACTACAATTCACACTTCTCAAAACTCTCATAGAATTGAATGGCGCATGCTGGGAGTTGTAGTTTAACAGCAGCTGGCGTGCCAGAGGTTTCTGACCCCTCATTAAGAGAGCACAGCCGTCTTCCCTCCAGTCCTCCACCTATTATTCTAATGAGACTACCCCGGAGGTAACTTCTTCTCTTTACAGCAGTGTCATAAAGTGAGAAGATCCCTCCCAAATCTGTCTTCAGTCACTGCTAGAGAAGAGCAGGATTTTGTGTCTCATGCTTACGGTCCATTCACGCATCCGTAAGATCCGCAAAACTGCAATTGCGGACAAGAATAGGACATGTTTTTTCGTCCTTTTTTTTGTGGATCCGGAAGTGCGGATGTGGGCAGCACATTCCGGCCTTATTGAAAATGAATGGGTCCGCACCTGTTTCGCAAAATTACGGAACGGATGCGGACCCATTTTGTGGAAGTGTGAATGGACCCTTAAAGGCATAGTACTGCTAAAATAAATAAGCCACAACCCTATGGATATGATGGGAGTTTCCCTTTAAATAACGATGGTTGTGTTTCTCCCCTCTTAGGGTGGCACTGAGCGGCATGCTAATATCTCGGCCCACTGTGAGACACGGAAGGTATAGGATGATAAAACACGGGCACGACAGAGGAAACGAGCAGAATCCAAAGCGGTAAGACCAGGGACCTAGCAGGGAACAGACGGGGGTCCCTCTGCCGGGGACTCTCCCAATAAGACGACCCTATCTATGTCCGATCCGCATTCACTTCTAAGGGTCCGCATAAAAAACGGACAGCACACGGATGAATGAGATCCACGTGCCATGCTCCTCCATGTGTCCCTCTGCAAGTTGTAGAACATGTCCTATTGTCCGTATTGCAGTGAAGGGGCTGAGAAAAATGCGGATCGCACGCAGAGGGTAGCTGTGAGCACGAGGCCTTAACGGGGTTTCAGGATTATGTTTCCCGAAAGCAAGCAGGGATCTTGACACAAACTGTGTAAAGTGAAGTTCGGCAACATTCTAAAGTCATTTGTGTTTCAGCGCTCAGCAATCTGAAGATCTCTGCCAGCTGTCAGTGAACAGGAACATGCTTGGTAACCAGTCCTGTCTCGTAGCTAATAGATATATTACGGTGCCGTGTTACAGACCACCCCACACACATCAGCGGCACCAATGTCTTTCCAGTCCTGCGTTTGCTACTGTGTATCGGCGCAGATCACATGTATCAGTCTGAGGTCCAGGCAGCTGAGCTCATTGGATTGTGTAGACTGGACGCGGTTATAGAAAAACTCTGAAGGCAAATTAGTATGACTGCAAGCAGAGATCTTGAAAATGGTGACTTGATGATGCACAACATACATTGGAAAGTTTCAGAACTTTTTTTTTATTCATTACACTTTTGGGGTAACTGGAAAATAAATTGATTTTCGTGCAGAAAGAAGGTTTAAGCGCCCCCCCCCCGAGCTCAGAGAGACCTGATTGTGGGGGGTCCCCTTCCTTCCACATCAGCTCAGAGGGGGCCTTTAACAGACTTGTTAATGTATCCAGCTGTACGACAGTCTTGCTCTCCTGCGTCACACTGTAAATTATTTCTACTCGCCCGCCCTAGACTGAGGGCCATGCGGCTGTGACCGGAGACGACGCCACTTTTTCTTTACTATTATTTGAACAACGACATTTGTGCCAGGAACACAGTGTATAGCTCGTCTGCATATGATGACCTTTCCTTCTCATTGTGTGCTGCCTGTCCCCGAGATATATTGTATTGTGACAGTACGTGTCCGTAAGAGTGACAGGAGAGGAAAAGGTAATAATGAGGTCTGGGGAGCGAGCAGAGGAGTCAGCACTGCCAGCTCATTATATACACGTGTCCTTGTGATGCTAGGCTGTTAGCTACACGGTGGGGCGCAATGTAATAGTATATCTATTTCTACTATAATACCGCTCCTATGTACAAGAATATAACTACTATAATACTGCTCCTATATACAAGAATATAACTACTATAATACTGCTCCTATGTACAAGAATATAACTACTATAATACTGCTCCTATGTACAAGAATATAACTACTATAATACTGCTCCTATGTACAAGAATATAACTACTATAATACTGCTCCTATGTACAAGAATATAACTACTATAATACTGCTCCTTTGTACAAGAATATAACTACTATAATACTGCCTCCTATGTACAAGAATATAACTACTATAATACTGCTCCTATGTACAAGAATATAACTACTATAATACTGCCTCCTATGTACAAGAATATAACTACTATAATACTGCCTCCTATGTACAAGAATATAACTACTATAATACTGCTCCTATGTACAAGAATATAACTACTATAATACTGCTACTCTGTACAAGAATATAACTACTATAATACTGCCTCCTATGTACAAGAATATAACTGCTATAATACTGCTCCTATGTACAAGAATATAACTACTATAATACTGCTCCTATGTGCAAGAATATAACTACTATAATACTACTCCTATATACAAGAATATAACTACTATAATACTACCTCCTATGTACAAGAATATAACTACTATAATACTGCTCCTATGTACAAGAATATAACTACTATAATACTGCTCCTATGTACAAGAATATAACTACTATAATACTGCTCCCATGTACCAGAATATAACTACTATAATACCGCCTCCCATGTCCAAGAATATAACTACTATAATACCGCCTCCCATGTCCAAGAATATAACTACTATAATACCGCCTCCCATGTCCAAGAATATAACTACTATAATACTGCTCCCATGTCCAAGAATATAACTACTATAATACCGCCTCCCATGTCCAAGAATATAACTACTATAATACCGCCTCCCATGTCCAAGAATATAACTACTATAATACTAATAATTACTGTGATACTGCCTGTTAGGTTTCGGTAATATTTGTCCCGGATATCGGGGTGGTTTCAGCATTACTAGGCCTTCTGTGTATTTACACTGGTATTAATCACCTGTAGCACTGGCTTGTGTTAGTTGACGGTTTAATTCCTGAACTATTAGTGTATTCTCAGGTGTCTCTGTCCTCATTGTGGTGGAGACTGTCAGTAAGTTGTTCTAGGCTGACAGTCAAGAAAAACAGAGAAGTTGCTATGAGCGGTAGACAGGGTGTGTATTTCGGTGCTCCACGTTTACATCTGGCCCCGTGGACAGTGGAGCCCGGACACACAGGGGAGACCTTATCGTTCCCCTCACCTCATGGTTGTGACTTTTTAACCACTGCCGCACCTAAATCTGGGCGCGAGTGGATTTTGTACACCGCCCGTGGCACTTTCCTGCAGAGACGGCGGGGCGCAGCAACCCTGGCAAATCTTTCCCTAATTATGGCAGTTTTCTCCACTAGATTTCATAAGTGCATGGACTGCCGGAGGAGGCGCCTTATTCATGAAGAGGCCCGTGCCTCTGACGGCTCAGGGGATATCACAGACCGGAGTAAGACCCTCGTCTATGTTAAATCCCCCCCCTTCATAGTGTCAGCGTCACGTCTGAACCTCTCTCTTAAAGGGAGTGTTTCAGCATGAGAATCGCTAGCTCAGCTGACTGTAATGACACCTTTTAATTTAGCGATCCATTGCTTCATTCTGCGGACCGAAGCCACTCTGTGCACCCTTACCCTGGGTTCAGACCTGAGCGTTCTGAAAGGAGCGCTCTGTATGCGCGATTGTACCGGCGTTTATAATCGCGCATACAGAGACAAGCGAACGCCCATCGTCGCGCGTCCCCGAATGTCTATGTACGGGAACGCGCGACAAGACGCCCTAAAGAAGCTCAAGAACTTTTTTGAGCGTAGGGCGTTTTTCAGCGCGTTCAAACGCGCTGTAAAACGCTCAGGTGTGAACCCAGCGTTACTTCTGCCCGCCCCTCCCTTTTCTTCTTGATTGCCGCGGTCCGGCGAGATGACTCTGCAGGAACCTGACCCTGTCATTCAAGCAGGTGTGAGAGAGGCAGGAGGGGCAAGGGTGCACAGAGTGGCATGGGCCCGCCCTCGGTGCACTCAACTGCTGGTTTGCACATGGATAAAAAGCACAAATCGTTGAAACTGAAGACCTGGGGCCTCTAATCTGCGGGCACCCACAGCTTTTGTGATGTGTCCCTTTTTTTAATACCAGGACAGAACCAAAATGAGCAAAGCGGATGCCGCCTCCTTCTTTTCTTCCCTTTTTGGGTTCGCAGATACTGGGTAGGTTGTAAATGGTTGGCGGGCGGTTTTAGGTAGGTGCCTTGTAGGTTGCCACACCTGTATTTGCTCGCCTGTGACTTGTTTTGCCGTCTCATCGACTAAGAGAGAAACCATACTGTACTGGTGATCTGGTAGAATTTTGAGTGCTGCTCTGAAGGTGACAGTCAGTAGAGCTTGGCACGATTGTGGTACGACTCCACGGTGTAGACTGGTCCTCGGTGACCACCATCTGTCATACATAAGACCCACAGCCGCGCCTCCGCAGAAAGTTTCGACCGCGTAAAACTGGGCTTTCCAGCGAGAGAGGGGTTAATTTAAAGGGATGCTGCAGAATTGACCAAGCGTAAACCTAGTCATTGATTGCTATTTTCAAGATCTCGGCTTGTTGTCAGCGAGTGACGACGTTCTTTTTACTATTAGGGGGGCTAAAAACCCATCTAATTATTTTCACAGCTGAGGGTCTGTTGCAGTTGCATCCTCTGGGATGGTATCGGTGCAGGAAAAATGTAACAACCCGTCAGGACAGGTGTAGCTGACAGAGGATTCTGTCGACTGGATACAACTGTAGCAAACCCTCAGCTGCGAGAAGTTTTGGGTCAGGATGGGGTTTTTCAGCCTCTTTCCGTTCACTGACAGCAAGTGGGTAGCTTGGACGCAAAGTGAGCAAGAGGATTTTATACCATAGTTCAGAGACTGCTATGAAATGGTGTGAGAACTCGAGCCGGGTCTGGCTGCTGTTTTTGGCAGCCTGTGCTCTGATGTGACTGAGTAATGACTAGTCGAGCGATTGTCTCATTGAAATGTAGGTGGAATCAAGGTGACATTCCACTTCTGCAGGGCAGTCGAGCCCCGCGACCCCCGCCATCACGTGCCCCCTGTAATTGCAGGGTGCTGTCTCATCCCCTCCCCCTCCAGTACAAAGCGAGGCGGCTGCCATTCTGCTCGCCCTGTCCCCAGTAATCCGGGGTTGGCGCGGTGCCCTCCGCGGAGGTTTCACATCGCTTTCAGCCCTATTGTTCTGCTCGTTTCACTATGTGAAAAATGTTGTATTAAAGGATTTAATCACCCAGCTATTGTAAAGCGATTACCGAGCGCAGTAGGTGGCCGCCACGCCCGCAGTACCAAATGGGCACATTCAGCTCGGGTCACCTGCAGGAAGTCACAGCAACATGGCCCCAGCCTGTGCCATAGTGCAGGGCCCCCTTTATTAGCCAGCTTCCTATAGGGACCTGGGTGTCCAGAGTAAAGTAGTTATACAAGGGACGGTCCTGCCTCTTTGTATGACTTATTTGTCATTTCTGCTTGCTGTCAGTGAATTAGAACATTCTTGTCCTACCTCTTTACACAGCTGAAGGCTTGTCAGTGTTATCCGGTCTAGACAATCCTCCGTGAGTTCATAAGTTTTACCTGCACTGATACATTGTTGCCCAGACTAGATGCAATTGTAGCAAAGCATCTGCTGTGAAGTATTAGGTCGGGGCTGACATTTAGCCTTTAGATGTAAAGCAAGAATGTTGTCATTTACTTACAGCAAACAAAGATCTTGAAATTGGTAAGGGATTGATTACTTTGTTACAATTATCAGTGCAATCAATCCTGTCCTGATGGTTTGTTACAATGTATCAGTGCCTCAATCCTGTGCTGATGGTCTGTTACAATGTATCAGTGCCTTAATCCTGTGCTGATGGTCTGTTACAATGTATCGGTACAGGTGCAATGTATCCATTGATTTGTACTGATATTTTTTAGCTCTGTGAACATTCCCTGCAGTGATACATTGTATCGAACCCTCAGCTGTGTGAGCAGACCTCGGTCAGTGCAGTTGTCCTGACACACTGTAACGATCCCTACACCTAATATCAGTTATGACATAAATCGGAAAGTCTGTTTGAAGGCGTGTGTGTGTCCCCCCCCCCCCCCCCCAGTTTTTTGGTACCGCTGCCGCTCGTTCCCCCCCCCCCTCCCCTCTATATGCCTCTTCTGACCTGGCGTCTTATTGGTTTCCCGTTTCAGGTTCAACCTCTTAGCGAAGACGAGGCGGACGTGGAAACAAGACGGGATGAACTCCCTGCAGTATCGCCTCCTGTCCAAGGAGCTGCCCCCTCTCTACACCAACATCACCGTAGACATCGGCATCGACAAAGGCGTGCGGCCCCACACGTGAGACTGTCCCCTCCCCCCCTCAACCAGCTGTGCCCTACCCTCCAGGGTGGCCCCTGTATCTGGAGCACGGGGGACAACGGCCCGACACACCCGACAAGACATTGCAATATATCAATCTGTTTTCTCTATCTCTCTGCTGTACTGTAACCAAGGACTGCGAAACCAAAGACCGGACCCAGCGGCAGCCGCCATGGCATCTCCTGGCCCCTAGAGGTCAGCACACCCAACCACCAATCCCTGTAAGCCGCCAGAGGTGGTGGCTGTCGCGCCGTGCTGAGGAGCGCTTCCCCCGGTGCTGACGCTCACAAGAGAATTCGGCTTGTTCCTAGAAGTGCAATTTTCTTGGGGTTTGTTTTATTTCAATGGAGATTTTACAGAAGCTTGTTTTTTTCATTTTTTTTCTCCGTCGGAAATGTGATTGGATCATTCCGAGTGGACGGGCGCGGTCAGCCTCGGAGTTTGTAGAAGATATATATATATATATATATTATATACTCTTGGACCTCGTAGTTAAAGGAGCGCACAGACACTTGAATGCAAAGGAACCAGTATTAACTTCAAATCCAAAGTGCCTTTTAAGCCAATTTATTGTGTGGGATGTGAATGTTTTTAGTTTTTTGTTTTTTATTTTGTCTGAGAATCACACGGTGAATGAATTTTAGGTTTTTGAAATGTGAAGATATTAAGAATCCTTTCTGAAATAAATAGATATATATATACTTACATGATTCTCCTCGGATCGCTGGATTCATTTAGGCCGGGCAATTATTATTACTTACTATTAGAAGGAGCCGGCTTCGGGTATATGTCATCTGTTTCATCCAATGTTTGTGTGTGTCGTTAAAAGATATCGACAGTATCCCCCATAACTGTGACCTCTACAGCGTCCCGCACCTCAAAGCTGACCTACAGCAGTGAAGAAAAATGGCTGGGTTGTTATAGAAACCTGGAGTAAAACCGTGTGTATGTGGAGACTAAGGGCCTGTGAGCTTCTATTGGCTGATAAGGGTCATGTGACCGTGTGTATATCAGGTGGGATATGAACAGAAGCCTGCAGGTCTTTCTCTTGGCTAATGTAGGTCATGTGATGTGCCATATTTGCATTTTTTTGGGACCATCTCAGGAACGGTATGTGCTAGAGAGCTGAGACCCCCACAAGATTTCTTTACAGGTAGCAAGGGATGTGTATACCACGTTTTGTTGAAATCGATGTTTGCGTTTTTGAGTGATCGCAGAACATACACACACATACATACATACATACATACATACATACATACATACATACATACATACATATTGTAAGGGATCGCCTCTTATTTGGGGTCATTCTCACAGATACGACTTTAGGACACCAGGTTTCGGGTCCAAACCGTGCATTTATTGTGCACACTCCAACCAATACAGGTTATCATGAAGTCGCAGCTTCACCTAACACAGGTGACATCCACATAAAATAAACACTTGCCCGGCTAGGCTCTAACTAACACAGAGTTTCCTGACTCGCCAAAGTCCTTGTTCACACCCTGTGAACACGTGCAGCTTTCTCAGCCAATGTCCCACAGCCTCCTGGCTGTACAGAGCACAGTACGCCCACTGCCTCCAGTCCAGGGTCTCAGCACACATGGGGAATAGTGGTCTCTCAGCCCTCCTGGCTTGGACCACACAGAGCCTCCAGGCCTCTGTCCGCAGGCAACACACTCCCCCCTTGCTGACACCCTGGGAGGTGCTTTGTGCCAGCCTGATTACTTCCAGCTGGTCTCACCTGTGGTGGAATAGGGGTGTGGACCAAACTATCCACCCCTTCCTTGCCTCTAACCTGCGTGAGACCTGTCACTGTCTCACATATCCCCCCCTTTGTTCAAGCCCGTGACGGTGAAAACCTGCATAACCACGGGAGGCTGGTGAGAGGGCATCCACCTGTCCTGGACGTGGGGAACAGCCACCCACCCTGCTCTTTGGCTGCTCCCAATAAGAACCGGCCCAGATTGGCTTTTCAGCCACACTAAGTACCACAGTGTCAGCGAGCACTAGCTGCCGCTGACACAGAAAATTACTGGTTCTTATTTCACCAAGGCCAGGAACCTCGGTGACACGTACCTTCCCTTTGTTCTGCCAGACCCACGTCAGCAGAGCTTGGATTATCACCAAAACCAACATCTTGCCTAACCGAAACTGCCTAAAGGCCTCATGTGCCCATCTCATGGCCAGATACTCTTTTCTTACTCTTTTCCGAGTGATGATGATGCACTGTCGTATATTTTGATCTCTCTTTTTAGATCCTCTGGCTCCTGTACATGGGCGTCCTTTCTTGGACTGCTGCAGCTCTTGCCTGAACTGTTCCCAGTCATGGTCATATCCCGACACTTTCTCCTTTGCTTTGCAGGGCTCCTTCGGCAAAGCATGCTTGCCCCTACTTGCTTCTTTTACGTGCATCTGGGTCACTTCTTCCTTCTTTCCAGCAGTAGTTACCCCAGCTACTATGGCAGTTTTAGAGACCTCTGCTTCTTTGGCGGCTTTTTCCACTTCGGCTGCGGCTCCCTTTTGGCTTAACTTTGGTCTCTGTAGCACCTGGGGACTTCACGTCAACCAACACATCGGCCTTAACTTTTTCAGTCTTTGTCTTCTTGAAGTCTCCAGTCTTTGACCGCCTTCTCATCCTTCTCTGACATGGCACCATACACTTGCCCTGTTAACCCCTCCCCCTCTTTCTCATTGAGGCAGGAGGCACCAGGGTCTTCAGCAGACTCCTCGTCTTTTATTTTCTCCAGAGGCTCACCCAGGACCCTGTTCTCATTTTGTGGAGGAGTCAGGAGATACAGCCCATCGTAATAGCCCAGATCCGAAAACTGATCGTTCACTTACTTCTTCCCCAGCAGCCTGCTGGCTATTTGGAAGGCCCTGTATGCAGAGGGGACGTCTTCCAGGCCTAGGTTACACGCTACCACGGGTCTGTGGTCTTCGGCATCCACATCAGCCCCATCAACTGGTTTAGCAGAAGCATCTTCCATCTTCTCTGCCACAGCCAGCACCACAGTGCCACTCTCTCCAGTCCCATTTTTAACAGACTCTGGCTTCTTGACGTCTTCCAGAGGATCTTCCTCTTCTGGTTTCTCACTTTCTTCCACCTGCTGTGCAGGAGCACGCTTAGGCTTCTCCACCTCATAGATGGCATCTTTTGAGCTCATGAGAGCTTCCATCTCTGCTCTGAGTTGCTTGTTCAGCCTCTCTAATTAATTTTGCTCCTCAAGCACTTCTTCAAGGGCTCTAGCCAAGGAGAGGGCCTTGGACTCTTTTTCTCCCGAGCATCAGCCTCCGCTCGGTCACGTTCTTCAGCGATATGCTGATATGTTCTTCAGCGTTATGCTGATTATGTATTTCTCTTCAACCAAGAGCTGGTCAAACTTCTTTTGTTTCTTCTCCAATCTAGATACAGTTTGTCTCTGGTGGTCCAGGTCCACCATGCGATCACATAACTCTTGATCAAGTTGAGCCATCCTGGCTTCCAAATGTCTTTTCTCCTCCAAGAGAGCAGATTTTTCTGAGGCGCTGTTCAGAACCTCATCAGCCAGCTCATCTCTTTCCTGCTCTGCATGAAGTCTGGATCTCTCAGAAGCTGCAAGTTCCTCTTGAAGTTGGAGAATTTCCGCTTCTATTAGTGACTTCAGTTCATTCATCTCTTTCTGTGACTCCTCTGGAGATTCCTGCAGTTGCTCTGCGAGAACCGCTAGCCCCGTCTCTAGTGTATCTAGGGACTGTGCAGAATGAGCGAAAACATCAAGTTTGTAGCTGTACTGTCCTGTCAGGTCATCTACAACTGTCTGGATATGAGCTTCAGACACTAGGCTGTCACCCGACTGAACTCTCGTCTCGTCAGATATAACTGTCATCTGGTCGCTAGTAACCACTTTAGTTTTGCTGGGTCTTGACATGGTAGCCTCACTCTCGGAGTTGCTAACTGTCACGGCACATAGGCCACTTATACTGCTCATGTCATTATTAACCCTGGCCTCTAGGAGCACCCCTGAGTCAATCCCCACCTGGGACATTTTATTAATCCTAGAAACCTGTGGAGACTGCACATCCACCTCTGGTCCGTGTGGTACACCCTCTAGCCCCGCCACATTGTCTACAATGGGGTCTCCTAGCGGTGTTTCTTCAACATTTATCAACACTTTTATATCAGACACATGTTTACCCACAGGGGGAGCTTTTTCCCCAATCACAGCCTGCAAAGGAAAAGGCATGTCATTATTATCACATGACTTCACATTTCTAATATGCATTTCAGCAAACATGGTACCATCACTGTTTTCAATGGTCCTTTCCCTTACACGTTCACTTAAAGGTACAAGTACAAGTTCTGCAGGAGTTTTTGCACTCTCTGCAGAAGTGTCTCCATTACTCCACAACTCCCAGCATAGGGGAAAAGTACACCCCAACACTCCCTCATGCATGAGCGTATCTGTAACATCAAGTTCATCAGTCTTTTCTATTTATTTTTTTACTACTTAAAAGTCCCACAAGGGGACTATAATATACAGTATTTTGATTGCTTTTAAAATGTAATGCATTATTTCTATAATGCATTACATTTCAATAGCAATGCTATTCAAAGATTGACCAGCAGGCTGCGCCAGAGAGGAACAGCCTGCTGGAGAGAACTGAAGACAGGCTCGGGGCCCTGAACAGAAGCAAGGTAAGCAATCGCATTTTCGGGGTGCTGATGGGAGACAGGGTTGTCACTAAGGGGTTAAAGAGTTAGGGCTGGGATAAACACTGTGGTGAGGTTTGGGAATGAGGTTGGATGGGATTGAGTCAAGTGCACAGGTGGTGAGATGTGATCTGAAGAGTAGGGTGGAAAGTTGTTCTTCTGTAATGGTGAAGTGGGTTTTGGGAGAAGAGGACCGAGCAGTTGTGTGGAGGGTCTGTGGGGTCCGTGCACTGAAGCTTTCTCTGATGACCATCTTTTGTTTGAAGTATGTGGTAAAGTCCTCAGCAGAGATGAGAGGAGAGGGTGGGGGCGCTGGGGGACGGAGAAGGGAGTTAAGTGTTTAAAGTTATTTAGGGCTGTGGGCCAGGGAAGATATGAGGGATGAGAAGTCGCCTGTTTTGCATCAGCGAGTGAGGATGTGAAAATGAGGAGGGATTGCTTGTGTGGTGAAGTGATCCTTAGAATGGGATTTCATCCATTGCTGCTCAGGAGTCCTGGAAACTTGTCTTTTTGGTCAGGTTGGTGTGCCAGGGTTGTCTTAGGATTTTTCGGGTTTTGTTGTGTGTGAGGGGGCAACAGGGTCCAGAGCTGTACTTATTGTGGTGGCAGTATCTGGGTCTTGGAGGGAACAAATGGTAGAGAGTGGGAGAAGAGTCGGCAAGCAAGCGAAAGTCAGAAAATTTAAACTGCATCTAAATGCGCAAAAACCCGGAAGTGCGCCCTTCCTACCGACGCCCTCTGTGGCCAAGAGGGCTGTTAGTAGTCGCTATGAATACTATGAGCCTCCCTGACGAGGCTTATAGTATTCATGCTGCAATTCTTATTTTGGCCACCAGCTAGCATAGAGATGAGCAATTACAGGCCAACGTAAGAAATGAGCAATTGAGTCATAAACTCATTTTAAAAATCCCTGATTGTTCAAAATTAAAAATTAAAAAAACTGAATTTATAGGCTCATATGAGCTTCATTGCAAAAAGTTTAAAAATTTAAAAAATAGAAGTTTAAATCACCCCCCTTTCCGTATAATAAAATACCTAAATAACAAGAAATATTACCATTATGGGTATCACCGTGACCGAAAACACCCGTACTATTAAAATATAAAAAAAAAATCCAATACGACCAATGGCGTAACAGAAAAAAGGGTCAAAATGGCCTTCTCTTACCCACATTTTTTATTTTATTTTTTTCATAAAATGTGATCAAAAAGTCACACACTCCAGAATGGTATCAATAAAAACGATAGATTGTCCTGCAAAACATGGTCCCCTATACAGCTCAGTAGACATAAGTATAAAAAAAGTTATGGGGGTCAGAATATGGTGATGTAATAAAAAAATTAAACAAAAACTTAAATTTATTTTTACACTTTTTAGACATACAAAACCTATACATGTAGGGTATCGTTGTAATCGTACTGTCCTAGAGAACGGAGGGCATGGGTCAGTTTTGCTGCAAACAATACGCCGTGGGAACAAAACCCGTGAAACAGTGGAGGAATTGCGTTTTTTTTTTTTTTCCCAATTCGACCCCATTTGGAATTTCTTTACTGCTTCCCACTACATTGTATGTCATAATTAATGGTGGCATTAGAAAGTGCAGCTTGTCCCACAAAAAATAAGCCCTCATACAGCTATGTGACCGGAAATATAAAAAGTTATGGCTCAAGGAAGATGGGGAAGAAAAATAAAAAAATAAAAACCTCCGGTAGTAAAAGAGTTGGGGTTCCTGCGGGGTGTGTTAAGTGTGGGGACTAGTGGAGCAGTTGGAGAGACCAGTGAGGAGAAGGTGAGTAGGTTGTGGTCGGATAGGGGGAGAAGTGAGTTAGAAAGGTTAGATAAGGAGCAGAGCCGGGTGAAGATGAGATCCAGTGTGACCATCTCTGTGGGTGGGAGAGAAGGACCACTGCGAGAGGCCGAAGGAGGAGGAGAGTGCTAGAAGCTTAGAGGCAGCTGAGTGGAGAGTGTTAATGGCGGTGGTGAAGTCACCTATGATGATAAGTTGGGATGTCAGCAGAAAGAAAGTGTAGAAGACGGGACGTTGAAGTGGTCAAGAAAGATGGTGGGCGCT
This sequence comes from Bufo gargarizans, assembly GCF_014858855.1. NCBI lineage: Eukaryota > Metazoa > Chordata > Amphibia > Anura > Bufonidae > Bufo > Bufo gargarizans. Next base: position 682,061,913 of record NC_058081.1, read on the forward strand.
AGATGACGGCTACTTGGATGGAGAGTAGATGTGGAGCGAGTGTACTTCAAATGAAGGGGGCATAATGGAGGGTGGCAGTGGAGTTGGGCTGTAGGAGCAGTTGTCTGATAGAAGACCAACTTCTTCTCCACAATGTTTGCAATCAGACTACAACTCCCATTGTCATAAGAACCTACAGCAACCTCATATTAATCCAAACATTGTCCCCAGATGTAACAACTACAATTATCTTCCAAACCAAAAAAAGATCATAGTACTGGATTATAAAATGTATAGTAATCTTTATTTAATCCAATTATGCAACTTCAATATAGAAGAGAAGGGCACGATGGAAATAGATGCCGAAAATTAGCATGAGGGACATAAATCAGGTGAAGCGCTCCATGTCACAATAACCGGATACAAATCCAAACCAGATGTATTGAATCACATATACTTGAGTATGCAATAAAACAAATGTAATCCAGCGTCGCATAGAAAATGCCTCTCATCGACTTCCATAAAATCCAGACATCAAAACGGGACAATTTGCGGTGATGCGTTTCTGGCTATTACATCTCAGCCCTTCATCAAGACAAACAAACAGACTTAAAAACCTAAGTTGTATACACGGACCTGACTCGCCCACTTGATTGAACAATCATCCCCACCGGAGATCCACACCCGACGTTGAATAGGGTTCGGCAGGAGGGCGGAGAATTCAGCCAAGAGGAACAGAGAGGTCCAATACAAACAGGAGATATGATTTATATTGTAGGGTTAATGCTTCTTATTCAAGTCCCTTCGGGATACACGTTCCAAGATTGAACATCCAATAAGTTTCCCTGCTGAAAAGTTTCTGATATTCGGTGGAGAGTATCCGTACAGCTAGGGAATTTGCTAAACAAGAAGATAGGGAGTCTCTTGTGTTTACTCAGATCAAAAGCAATAAGCAAACTAATAGAAGAAGATATAAGAAAAGAAAACGGAATCGATGCTGTGTACGGGGTTCGAGAGAACGAGTGACCTTTGTCACGAATTACAGTAAAGCGTATCCCCTTCTCTGCGATATTATACGTAAGCGCTTCCCAGTCATAGGTTATGATGAGGGTTGGGGAGATGTTCCCGAAGCGGGTACTAAATGTATAGCGAAAAAAGCACCGACCATTGGACAAAAAGTGAGTCCTAGTTTATTCCTCGGGGATGCCTCTCGCCAACCAGTATGGCCGAGTACAAAGGGTCATTTCAAAGGTGGAAGTAAGAAGTGATGTGCTGTTCACACGTCAGTTAGCAAAAATATTGTCTCTACGTCTAACGGTAGGGCGCATGGGTGACGACAATATATTGACTGTATTACTGAGTATGTGGTGTATGGCATCACCTGCAGTATGTGGGATGCACTACGAATCGGTTAACGGTCAGAGTACGGAAGCATCTAGGTGACGTCCCGCGTTGTTCAGCGCGTAACGTATCAGCGGCCACATTACACTTTGCGTCTGTTCACAAGGACGATACCTCTGTGTGTTTTTTGTACAGGGCATTGAAAGGGTTACCACACCGATCAGAGGGGGAGATCGTAGACAGAAACTTTTCAGCAGGGAAACCTATTGGATGTTCAATCTTGGAACGTGAATAAGAAGCATTAACCCTACAATATACTGTATTTTTCACTTTATAAGACGCACCCCCCGGGGGTGAATGGCCGTGCATTTTATAAAGCGAATACTTTGCTGGCCGCTATGCTGCACAGTATCAGTGTGGAGGGAGCAGGCGGGGACACTCGTGGCGCGGCCCGGTGCGGGGACACTCGTGGCGGGGCCCGGTGCGGGGACACTCGTGGCGGGGCCCGGTGCGGGGACACTCGTGGCGGGGCCCGGTGCGGGGACACTCGTGGCGGGGCCCGGTGCGGGGACACTCGTGGCGGGGCCGGTGCGGGGACACTCGTGGCGGGGCCCGGTGCGGGGACACTCGTGGCGCGGCCCGGTGCAGTGACTCTACTCTCACATATTTTGTCTACTAGTAATCACACTACTCATGCTGTTCAGCAATACATCAATTGCAACACCACATATGTGGTTTACTGCATAACATGTTCCTTGTGTAATTTACAATACGTGGGGTGCACATCAAATTGTTTAAAAGTTCGAATATGCCGTCACATCTCTGATGTACCCCATGCCAAAACAAAAAATGTTTCTGCCGCAAGCTTACATTTTGCTGCGGTTCACAATGGCAACACAGACAGCATGATAGTACAAGGAGTAGAAAGGGTTAACAGACCAAGCAGAGGCGGTGATCACAAGAAAAAGCTGCTCAATGGCGAGTGCTTCTGGATCTTCTAATTAGGTTCATGGATACCGTCAGGGCTGAACCGGCGTCATGATACTATTTTACATTATTAATATTTTAACTTTTTCTCCCATCATTGTAATCTGCTGATTTTATTTATTTTCTCTATGTCTTTTTGCACGGTGTAATGTGTTTTACTTGTGGATGATGTCATCAGGAGGTGTGTCCTGCACCGGATTGCGATCACCTGTTCCTGGTGGTCTGGTATTTCAGTCTGGACTTCACCTCTCACTGATGCACATCATGACTAAGGATCTGTACTTTGTAGTGATCCGAAACCGGCCGATTTTCTGCACTGCTGTATGTTGGTTTTTACCTGCACGGGATTTAAATTAAGCCTCAAGTATCTTCAGTGAAGCTGGACCGTTTTTCTTGTTATTTTGGCAGTGACTCTACTCTAATACACCGGGCCCCGCAACTGTTAAATACATTCAATCCGATCTATATCTAATTGTATACCGCTCTGTACGGTACTTACTGTAGTACCGTAAGTATAGCATTAAGACGGCGCAGATCGGCAGCTCCCTCGCTCATACGCCGCCTGCCTGTTCATTCATAAAGTGAGATAAGCAGACAGGCGGCGCATGACCGAGGGAGCTGCCGATCTGCGCCGTCTTAATGCTATACTTACGGTACTACAGTAAGTACCGAACAGTGCGGTATACATTTAGATATAGACCGGATTGACTGTATTTAACAGTTGCGGGGCCCGGTGTATTAGAGTAGAGTGACTGCACCGGCCCCGCCATGAGTGTCTCCGCCTCCTCCCTCCACACTGATGCATCTGGTGGGGGATCTGTAGATGACACTTATGGGGATCTGTGGATGACATAAGTGTCATCCACAGAGCCCCCCCCCCCCATAAGTGTCATCCACAGAGCCCCCCCCCCCATAAGTGTCATCCACAGAGCCCCCCCCCCAATAAGTGTCATCCACAGAGCCCCCCCACTAAGTGTCATCCACAGAGCCCCCCCCCACTAAGTGTCATCCACAGAGCCCCCCCCCAATAAGTGTCATCCACAGAGCCCCCCCCCCCAATAAGTGTCATCCACAGAGCCCCCCCCAATAAGTGTCATCCACAGAGCCCCCCCACTAAGTGTCATCCACAGAGCCCCCCCCCAATAAGTGTCATCCACAGAGCCCCCCCCCCCAATAAGTGTCATCCACAGAGCCCCCCCCCCCAATAAGTGTCATCCACAGAGCCCCCCCAATAAGTGTCATCCACAGAGCCCCCACCCCCAATAAGTGTCATCCACAGAGCCCCCCCAATAAGTGTCATCCACAGAGCCCCCACCCCCAATAAGTGTCATCCACAGAGCCCCCCCAATAAGTGTCATCCACAGAGCCCCCCCCCAATAAGTGTCATCCACAGATCCCCCCACAACAGTGCGGCATCCACAGACCACCATTGGTTCAAAATATTTTTTTTGTATTTTCCTCCTTAAAAACCTAGGTGCGTCTTATAAAGCGAAAAATACAGTAAATAATATCTCCAGTTTGTATTGGACCTCTATGTTCCTCTTGGCTGAATTCTCCGCCCTCCTGCCGAACCCTATTCAATGTCGGGCGTGGATCTCCGGTGGGGATGATTGTTCAATCAAGTGGGCGAGTCATGTCCGTGTATACAACTTTTAAGTCTGTTTGTTTGTCTTGATGAAGGGCTGAGATGTAATAGCCCGAAACGCGTCACAGCAAATTGTCCTGTTTTGATGTCTGGATTTTATGGAAGTCGATGAGAGGCATTTTCTATGTGACGCTGGATTACATTTGTTTGATTGCAGTCCGTCTCTGACCGCGTCCAGCTCTGATTCTCCGTGCTCCATTGGGAGGGCGCAGGTGAGAGCTTCACTTAGCAGAGTATGTACAGATTACAAAATGAGCCTGAATAATAGTATATCAAGCTGCGTGTGTACAGCTGAGTACATGTATAATAGCTATTCCCCCAGGGTAACAATGTGAAACCCAAGGAAGATATGTCAAAGCTGGATACGTGGATAGCGATACATAAAACAGCATAAAGTATAGCTGCTGTAGGCCGAGTATATAAAGCGGAGTATATAAGTAATACCAGATGCCCTATAAGGCTGAATACATAAATAATATGAGACACCCTATAAAGCTAGATGTATAACGCTAAATACATGGAATAATATAGGCCCCATAAAGCTGAGTATATAACGCAAAGTACGTAAATGATACAAAAGCCTAAGGGGTGAAACGCGTGTGCTGCACCATGGCTGCGGGTAGGTTGTTGCAGCCGTACATGGCTCTCTCCTTTTATTAGCTGGACACTTACTTTCATTCACCGGTATTGTCCATTTACTTTATACCATGTATTTAGTTTGAGGTACAGCATAATACTTTAGAGCCTTTTGTAGTATTTATGTACTCAGCTTTATGGGGCGATCCATGTATTTAGCGTTATACATCTAGATTTATAGGGTGTCTCATTATTTATTTATAGGGCATCTGGTATTATTTATATACTCGGCCTACAGCAGCTGTATTTTATGCTGTTTTATGTGAGTGAATCGCTATCCATGTATCCAGCCTTATACAGTTGTGTTCAAAATAATAGCAGTCAGACATCACTAATCTGATCAATCACTGTGGAGTTCAAGGAGTGAGGTCATTCATTCTTTGAAAAATAGGTGTCAATTCTCTCTGAAATTCTGAGGAAAATGGGTCTTTCCAGACATTGTTCAGAAGAACAGCGTGCCTTGATTAGAAAGCTGATTGGAGAGGGGAAAACATATAATGAAGTGCAGACAATGATGGGCTGCTCAGATAAAATGATCGCAAATGCTTTAAAATGGCAACCAAAACCTGAAAGATGTGAAAGAAAGAGAAAAACTACCATTCGAATAGATAGAAGAATAGTCAAAATGGCAAGGACTCAGCCAACAATCATCTCCAGGAAGATCAAAGAAGGTCTAAAGTTACCTGTGAGTCCTGTTACAATTAGAAGATGCCTATGTGAAGCCGAGCTATCTGCAAAAAGCCCCCGCAAAGTCCCACTGGTGGAAACAAGACATGTGCTGAAGAGCTTACAATCTGCCAAAGAGCACATTGGCCTAAAGAGACATTTTGTGGACTGATGAATTGAAGCCCCAGTACACTGTGAAGACAGCGAAGCACGGTGGACCAGCATCGTGATATGGGGATGTGTCTCAGACTACGGTGTTGGGCCTATTTATCGCATACCAGGGATCATGGATCAGTCTGAATACATCAGAACACTGGAGGAGGTCCCGCTGCCTTATGCTGAAGAGGAAATGCCCTCGAAATGGGTGTTCCAACAACACAACGACCCCAAACGCACCAGTAAACGGGCAACATCTTGGTTCCAGACCAACAAGATTGACGTTATGGAGTGGCCGGCCCAATCCCCGGATCCTAATCCAATAGAAAACTTGTGGGGCGACATGACAAAAATGCAGTTTCTGAGGCAAAACCAAGAAATAGAGAAGAACTGTGGAATGTCGTCCAATCATCCTGGGCTGGAGAACCTGGTCACAGGGGCCAGAAGGTGGTGACTCCGAGCAACACAGACGTCCAGCAGTTCTCAGACACAGCGGCTATACAACTAGATATTAGTGAAGTGATTCAAAGGAAAGCAAAATCTTCAAACATTTATCATTTTATATAGTGAATGTTTGAGTTTGTAAAGAAAAATACAAACACTGCTATTTTTTTGAACAGTCTAATCACTTTTCAATTTTTTTAGAGGAACAACTCACACTTGATATATCTTCTTCTTGCTTTGATTTGGAACAGAAGGTGTAGTGTTCCCAATGCATTTGTGTCTATGGAAAAAGAAGCTATTAGAAGGATTTTGAGCTTTATTCACTTTATTTTGACCACACTGCTATTATTTTGACCACACTGCTATTATTTTGACCACACTGCTATTATTTAGCTTTGACATATCTTCCTTGGGTTTCACATTGTGTTACCCTGGGGGAATAGCTATTATACATGTATTCAGCTGTACACACGCAGTTTGATATACTATTATTCAGGCTCATTTTGTAATCTGTATGGACTCGGTTAAGTATATGTGATTCAATACATCTGGTTTGGATTTGTATCCGGTTATTGTGACATGGAGCGCTTCACCTGATTTATGTCCCTCATGCACATTTTCTGTATCTATTTCCATCGTGCCTTTACCTTCTATATTTTATATTGAAGTTGTATATTTGGATTAAATAAAGATTACTATACATTTTATAATTATAGTCCTATGATCTTCTTCTTTTTTTTTTTTTTTTTTTGGTTTGGAGTACAACTCCCATTGTGCAGGTTGCAGACCAGGATGCAAGATGAACTAGTAGAACTGTACCCAGAATTTTAGCATTTAGCCTCCTGAGTGTTTCCAGCTGCAGGGCATGCTGGGAGGGAAGCTGGAGAGCCACAGGTTACAGAGGTGGGCACTGCTGGACGTGCAGAGGAACACTGCCACACAGTGGCCACCACAGAGCACTACACCATACAGACCGCAATGTTTCCAGTCTAGACATGGATATAGCCCCATCCTTTATGTAATGTTCAGCAGATTCCTAAAGGTGTGTTCACATCCACACAGTTTTTTTCATTGCTTAAAAAAACAAAAAAAAAAACACTGATAATCTGCTGCAGGATTCCTTGTGGTTATTTGCGTTTTTGAAGCGATTTTACATCTTTCCCATTTCAATGACCGATTCCGCGTCGAGTGGATTTTTTATTTATTTTTTGGGGTCATGAATTAACAAGCGTTTTCACCATTTTGTTCAGCGGGGATGAACTGCCAGCCTTTTTGGCGCAGTCTTTGGGCACCAAACTCCGCATATAAAAAAAAAACTCAGTGTGAACGTCACCTAATATCATTTGTTTTTATACCTCAACAGTTGCAAGATCTTTGCTCTCTGTCAGTGAATGGAAGCGACACTCCACTCCTCTCCTGTGAGCCACAGTAAGGCCTGATGCACACGAAAGTATTTTGTTTCCGCGTCCGTTACGTTTTTTTCTCAATGGGTCTGCAAAAAAAGCAGACAGCACCCAGCGTGCTATCTGCATCCGTATGGTCCATTGCGTAGCCTATTCTTGTCCGTTTTTTCGGACAAGGCTAGGCATTGTTAGAATAGATCCTCAAAAAAACTAACAGATGCCATACGTACGTCATCCGTTTTTTTTTTTTTTTTTTACCTAAACAAACATACGGTTGTGTGCATGTAGCCTAAGGAAAAAGCGAGCCAGGAGAAGAGGTTGCAAGCACCAGGGGGGCGCGCCGAAGTGTGGGGCCCAGACCAAGCCTGAGAATGAAGGCTGCGCAGCATACTGATGCCGCGGCTCCATTCGTGTTAAAGGGCTGCTGTAGTTCACTTATGGCCTGGAACACTGCTGTGCAGGGGGGGAACAGTGAAGGTTTTTTTTATAAAAAAAAATCTACGGATGTTTATGGCATGAAAATTAGCAAAGAAAAACATATCCACAAAATGAAGGAAAAAAAAAAAAAAAGTCCCTACACAAAGACGTGTTTGCACTGCATCTCCTAATTCCTGTAGACTGACAGCTAAGGCCACTTTCACACTTGCGGCAGAGTGATCCGGCAAAACGTATGCCGACTGATATGGTATTTGTAAGACTGATCAGGATCCTGATCAGTCTTACAAATGCAATGAAATGCCGAATCCGTCTTTCCGATGTCATCCGGAAAAAGGGATCCGGCATTTATTTAGTGTCACCTTTTATTTCGGTCTGCGCTTTGAATGCCGGATCCAGCACTAATACATTCCTATGGGGGAAAAAAAATGCGGGATCCGGCACTCAGGCAAGTCTTCAGTTTTTTGGGCCAGGGATATAACCGTAGCATGCTGCAGTATTATCTTTGTCCTGATCAGTCAAAAAGACTGAACTGAAGACATCCTGATGCATCCTGAACGGAATGCTCTCCTTTCAGAATGCATGGGGATGTGACTGATCAGTTCTTTTCCGGTATAGAGACCCTGTGAACTCAGTGCCGGAAAAGAAAAACGCTAGTGTGAAAGTACCCTAACAGCTGTAGGTGGCATTTTTTACCTAAAACACATGGCAGAATGACCAGGATCGGCAATGAGACCGAACCCGGGTGTTTAACCAATCAGATGTCGTGGTCAATGGCAATCGTGGCATCTGTGGAGTTAGGTAGGAGGAGTGGTCTCCTGCAGCAAAATCGTGTTACCATGATGGCCTGGGGCTTGCTGTAGGTTATTATTATTTTATGCACCTATATAGCGCTGACATATTCCGCATTTACAGACATTAGCATCACACTGTCCCTAATGGGGCTCACAAGTTCCCTATCAGTATGTCTTTGGAGTTTGGGAGGAAACCATAGAATACTCATGCAGATGTTGTCCTTGGTTGGATTCAAACCTAGGACCCCAGCACCGCAATGCACCAGTGCTAACCACTGAGCCACCGTGCTGCCCGGGCCTGTCCTGTAAAGCTGTGCACAAAGCACGGCTCAGCAGGAAGAGCGTCAGAATCCCATCCCATAGACCCTAATGGGTATCTATTATGGATGCCCAACCTGCGGCCCTCTAGCTGTTGCAAAACTACAACTCCCAGACAGCCTACAGCAGGGCATGATGGGAGTTGTAGTTTTACAACAGCTGGAGGGCCGCAGGTTGAGCTTCCCTGGTCTATGGGATAAGCAAATGTAGGTTGTTGTTGCTTTTTTATACAAAAATGACAAAGCATAAAAATTGCCAATTTAGATTTTTTTTTTTTATTTCCAATTAATTATTCTTATTTTTTTTTAAGTAGTACATTTTTCCAATTTTTATTTTATTTAAGTAGTAAAACAAAAATAAAGGGGATTAAAGATCCAAATCGCAGTACAGCTGCAGAGGGCATTAACCTGGTAATCAGTGGCTGGCTATGGAACAGGAAGGCCCCTTTCACACGGGCGAGTTTTCCGCGCGGGTTCAATGCGTGAGTTGAACGCATTGCACCCGCACTGAATCCGGACCCATTCACTTCCATGGGGCTGTGCGCATGAGCTGTGATTTTCACGTTTTTTCATACAACGCAGGCCCCATAGAAGTGAATGGGGCCGTGTAAAAATTGCAAGCAAGTGCGGATGCGGTGCGATTTTCACGCACGGTTGCTAGGTGACTGTAGGGCTGGGGACCCGATCTGTATTATTTTCCCTTATAACATGGTTATAAGGGAAAATAATAGCAATCTACAGAACACCTAACCAAAACCTGAACTTCTGTGAAGAAGTTCGGGTTTGGGTACCAAACATGACGATTTTTCTCACGCGTGTGCAAAACCCATTACAATGTTTTGCACTCGCGTGGAAAAATCACGCATTTTCCCGCAACGCACCCGCATCTTATCCGGGCAAAAAACATGACGCCCGTGTGAAAGAGGCTGAAGGCTGTGCATTTCTAGCTTCCGAATAGGTGGCGGCGGCAGCGGCGGCGGCATACTCCTCTACTTAACCCCTCCCCAAATGCAGGTTGTGTGGCGGTGGGGAGGTTCACATCACTCATCAAAAGTTGACACCCTCCGTTCCTTGTATACGGCCTCTCTGGGACTTCCGCTCTTGTGGCAGACTAATGTGAACCACGCTCTACCTGTTTCATCGTATAACCGCCCCCCGACCCCGCTGCCCGTTTACATGCATGAAAAACATTCATTAGTAGCTTCATCCGGTTATGTTATTTACCCCCCCCCCCCCCCCCCGGAGCGACCAAATCATGATGCCTGGGCCCCCCCTTTCCTCCCCAACAAATATGAGAGTGATTGCCAAATGACTATAGAGCCCGACTGACCAGCAGAAGACTCTGGATCTTGGGTGGAGGGGGAGAGCGCTCCACAAGGTCTCTGAGATTCTGTAGGTTGCTCTGTGTGGCCTCTGTGGATCTGACTTGTTTTTTGCCGAGATCTGGGGAATTTGGGAACGTCACCACCTTGAAGTCTTTGTCACGTTCCTCAGACCATTTGTGGCCGGGGCATTATCCTGCTGAAAGAGGGCGCTGCCTTTAGGGGGCACCACTGCTCTGCAGGGAGGGGGTCCCTTCTCTTTACAATGTTTAGGAAGGTGCTACGTGTCACATCCACACAATGCCAGGACACAAGCTTTCCAGCAGAATGTTGCCCATAGCCTCACCCTGCCTCCACCGTAGTGCTCCCTGACGCCACCCACCCCGCCACCCACATGTCAGTTGACTTATACGACCTGCTATCTCTTCCCCAGGTAAGTGATGCGCACATGCACCCGGCTGTCCCCATGATGTAACGTGATGGCGTCAGACCGGGCTGCCTTCTTCCACTGCTCTGTGGCTCAGTTCTTATGCCCATTGTAGGCACCTTCAGTGGTGGTCAGGGGTCAGCATGGGTACTCCGTGGGTACACAACAAGCGGCCGTGTCCTGATACCTTTCCATCATCGCCAGCAGTAATGTTGTCAGCAGCTCTTCTGTGGGATCTGACCTGACGGGCTATCCTTCACTCCACTCACATCAACGAGCCTTTGGCAACGGTGACCCGTTCTCCTTCCTTGGACCACTTTTGGTAGGTGCAAACCACTGCACACCGGGAACACCTGCCGTTTTGGAGATCCAGTGACCCAGTCGTCTGCACCTCACAGTTTTACCCTTGATCCTTACATTTGCTTACTTTCCTGCATCTACTTCAAGAACCGTCTCTTTTGCTGCCCGTTACAGACGCTGCGGCTTCAGATGAGCGGCAAGAAACTGAAGGTTATCGCCGGGCGCCTGTGACTGACGGCTTCAGCAGTTGCCAGGCTGGATGCGCCCCGTCTGTACCCAGCACTAGTCCATACTGGCACAGCTGGATCGGTCGTGAGACTTCCCAGGGCTGCATCATTTCTGTGTGACGATGACTCCTACGGACGTTGCAATCACGCATTACCTGCATGATGTGACAGGGATAAGAGTCATTCCAGGTGACAAACTTGGCTCTGCTACATCACAATTGTTTTGACAAGTCTTTCCACCTGTGTAAGTACATATATTTTCTACTGACGTATACAGAGAGCCTGCGGGCGGGTGATTTATAGTTGCAAGCTTGTAAAACCGCAGCTTTGGCAATGAATGAAGGCATCAGAACACCAGTGTGCGGCTATAACCGGTCTAACAGGTAAGAGCGCACAGGACGGCGCTGGAGGATGAAACGCGGCCCCGAGGAGATGGCTCTTCACATCCAGTACAATGGCTTCATACAGTGCCTTGCAAAAGTATTCACACCCTTGACTTTTTTCGTATTTTGTTGCCTCACAACCTGGAATTAACATGGATTGTTTGAGGATTTGCATCATGTAATTTACAGAACATGACGACAAAATAACGGAAAAGGTCAATGTGCAGAACTATTCACCCCCCTAAAGTCAATACTTTGTAGAGCCGTCTTTTGCGGCAATCACGGCTCCAAGTGGCTTTGGATAAGTCTCTATGAGCAGTTGCCACATCTGACCACTGGGGTTTTTGCCCATTCCTCCTTGCAGAACTGCTCCAGCTCCTTCAAGTTGGATATTTGCGCTTGTGAACAGCAATCTTTAAGTCCAGATTTTCTATGGGATTGAGATCTCGGCCATTCCAACACATTTACATGTTTCCCCTTAAACCTCTCATGTGTTGCTTTAGCCGCCGTGTGTTTGGGGTCATTGTCCTGCTGGAAGGTGAACCTCCGTCCTCGCCTCAGATCACACACAGTGGTACAGGTTTTGCTGAAGAATATCCCTGTATTTAGCACAATCCATCTTTTCCTCCACTCTGACCAGTTTCCCAGTCCCATCCCCCCAGTATGATGCTGCCACCACCATGTCTCACTGTGGGGATGGTGTTCTTTGGGTGATGTAATGTGTTGGGTTTGCTCCAGACATAGTGTTTTCTTTGATGGCCGAAAAGTTAAATTTTAGTCTCATCAGACCAGAGCACCTTCCTCCATACATTTTGGGAGTCTCCCACAGGCCTTTTCGCAATCTCACAACGTGTCTTATTTTTTTTAGATGACAGTAATGGCTTTCTTCTGGCCACTCTGCCATAAAGCCCAATTTTATGGAGCGTACGGCTTATTGTCTTCCTATGTACAGATGCTCCAGTCTCTGCTGTGGAACTCTGCAGCTCCTCCAGGGTTACCTTAGGTCTCTGTGCTGCCTCTCTGATTAATGCCCTCCTTGCCTTGTCCGTGAGTTTTGGTGGGCGGCCGTCTCTTGGCAGGTTTGCTGTTGTGCCATGTTCTTTCCATTTGGTTATGATAGATTTGATGGTGCTCCCGGGGATCATCAAAGATTTGGATATTTTTTTATAACCTAACCCTCAACAACATTGTCCCTTACTTGTTTGGAGAGCTCCTCGGTCTTCATGGCAGTGTTTGGTTAGTGATGCCCCTTGCTTAGGTGCTGCAGCCTCTGGGGCCTTTCAAAAAAGGTGTGTATATGTAATGACAGATGATGTGACACTTAGATTGCACACAGTTGGACATCATTTCACTAATTGTGTGACTTCTGAAGGTAATTGGTTGCACCAGAACTTTTTATGGGCTTCGTAACAAAGGGGGTGAATACATACGCACAGGCCAATTTTCTGTTTTCTATTTCTAAACAATAGTTTTTTTTATATATTTTTCTCATTTCACTTCACCGACTTAGACGATTGTGTTCTGATCCATCACATAACATTCAGATTAACAAAACATTGAACTTAAGGCTGTAATGGAACAAAATACAAAAAAAAGTCAAGGGGGGCGGGGTGAATACTTTTGCAAGGCACTGTATGTTCTTACATGTGATGAGTGAATAAATTCTAAAGCTTTAGAATTGGACCTGAATGTCCCAAAAATTTGTGCCAGAATTTTGGGAGATTTAGGTGAATTTCTCCCAATGACATCAGCCATTTTTCAGATCTGAAATCGGGGAAGATGGAAAAAGTAGAATCACATGACCCCGGCGCGGTGTGTGTATGCGCTATTGTCTGCCATTCTCCTTCAGTGACAGACTGCTGCATCCTAGGTGCACGAAGGAACGTTATCGTAGGTCCTTTCTCCCAGCAGCGGTTAGGATTTATAACCACCACTGTTCCCAGAAACCCAGTAGTGAATTTTTTAAGTAAATTCTGTGTTATGTTTTTATTGTATTTTACTCTTTAGTTTCTAATTACTCTTATTTTTGCTCCTGTTGTGAATGTGATTGCTGCTCTTATGCCGAAATTTCCCCACTGATGGACAATAAAGGGATTTCCTTCTTCTTCTTCACTGCAGATCCTCTCACGCAGTCAGGTTGGATGTTTGGGTTCAAGTCAGGGCTCTGGCTGGGCCACTCTAGGACATTCGCAGAGTTGTCCCTCAGCCGCTCCCATGTTGCCTTGGCCGTGTGTTTAGGGTCACTTTCTTGTTGGAAGGTGAACCTCCAGCCCAGTCTGAGGTCCACAGCTCTGGCTCAGGTTTTCATTAAGAATATTTCTGGACTTTGCTCCTTTCAGCTTTCCCTCAGCCCTGACCAGTCTCCCTGCCCCACATCATGACGTTGCCACCACCATGCTTCACTGTAGGGATGATATTGGGCAGGTGATGAGTAGTGATGAGCGTCAGGGGCAATATTCGAATTTGTGATAGTTCGTGAATATTTAGGCGAATATTAGTCATAAATATTTAGGCGAATATTAGTCAGAATTTGACATTATTTTCTTGATTGCGAAAATCAGCAATGTAATATGCGCGTATTGCGTGCGCAATACAGGCGTGGGTCACTTTTGCTATATTTTTCAAGCTGCTAAAAGTTTTCTGAGACTGGAGAAAACGGTTGGCACGGCAGAATATTACTAATATTTACTTTGGCCCTCTGGATCCCGCCTTCCCACACCTTAGCAGGCAATCACGCTCTCCACCACAACACACACACAAAAAAAATCCACACATCTGGTAGAGTCCAGTGAATGACTGTAAATACTTCCAGTTCTGAAGACTCCAGCGGCTCAGGATCAGTGCTCTGGGCAGCTGGGCTCAGGCTGGAAGTGGGCTCCGCTCTGCAGTTCAGGAAGGAGACCGGGGCTCAGCTCACCCTAGCATTGCAGTGCCTCCGCGTGGCATCATGGCGCGCGGCGTACGCAAAGAGCAGGGAAGGTCGGGAGGAGGAGCAAGCAAGTACTGTATTTTTCACCCTATAAGACGCACCCGGGTTTTAGAGGAGGACAATAAGAAAAATATATTTTCCATTACACCTCAGGTCAAACCACCATTCAGACTCCCACTGTTAATGAGACCTCAGCTGACAGCCCCAATCAGACTCCCATTGTTAATAAGACCCTGAATCAGACCTCATATCATCCCCCCCAATGCCATATATCACCCCCCCCAGCCTCATAGCAGCCCCCAATGCCATGTATCAGCCCCCAGCCATCAGCGCAAATAAAATAAATAAATAACTTACCTCTCCTGCTCCTGGACGTCGTCGCTACTCACCACCAGTGCTCTCTCTTCTTCCGAGTCGTCGGCTGTCAGCTGTGACGGCTGCTCACAGCATGAGGTCATGCTGTGCACAGCCGACAGCCAAGGACCAGGAAGCGGTGAGTGCAGAGCTTTTACCGCTTCTCGGTCCTCCGGTACTAATCAGCGCTTCCAGAATGAAAGCGCTGATTATCATTCACCCCATAAGACGCAGAGGCATTTTCCCCCAATTTTGGGGGGAAAATGCGTCTTATGGGAGGAAAAATAATTTGTGGGCAGTGGCCAGCGGGGCTCGAGAGGCAGCTGCCTTGGGCCCCCCAGGAGAAACTGGGCCCAGGACAGCTGCCCCTTTTGCCCCGCGTTAAAGACTGCCCTGATCACAGCACTGTCTGTAGCATGTATGTATGGACAGCAGAACCTATCAGCTACACTATATCAGGATATAACCTACACTGACTATCTCCCACTAATTATCTGTATTATATATATATATATATATAGGCTAACTAACTATCTAATGTAATGACACAGGAAAGCACAGAGCACAGCAATGACACTGCTCTCTCTCTCAGAACTGCAAAATACTGCAGAAAATGGCTGCTGGGGTGGATCTTATATAGTAAGGGGGAGGCAACTTTCCTATTGGTTGCTAGGGATGTTGCTAAGCTCAGACAAAGACATTGCAGCCTTCTCATTGGCCCACAAGCAAGAAGCAGGGAGGGATCATGGGTTCAGATGAAAAAAAATTGAAATCTTCGCGAATTCTCGAAGTGGCAATATTCCCGCATAAAATTTGTGATTCCAATATTCGCACCTAACACTAGAGATGAGCAGTACCTAGTTTCCTCCAGACATGACACTTAGAATTGACGCCAAGAAGTTCAATCGTGGTTTTATCAGACCAAAGAATCTTGTTTATCACAGTCTGAGAGTCCTTCAAGTACTTTTTGTTAAACTCCAGTGGCTTTCATGTGTCTTTTCCTGTGGAGAGGCTTCTAGGCCATAAAGCCTAGATTGGTGGAGGCTGCAGTGATTATCAAACTTCTAGAAGTTGCTCCCATCTGCACACAGGATCTGTGGAGCTCAGCCAGAATGACCATTGGGTTCTTGATCACCTCTCTTACGAAGGCCCTTCTCCCCCTTAGTGTGGTGGGGCGGACAGCTTTAGGAAGAGTCCTGGTTATTCCAAACTTCTCCCATGTAAGAATTATGGAGGCCACTGTGCTCTTGGGAACTTACAGTACAGCAGAAAGATTTTGTCTCCTTCTCCAGATATGTGCCTCCTCACAATCCTGTCTCTGATCTCTACAGGCAGTTCTTTCCTCCTCATGGCTTGGTTTTTGCTCTCATCTGCATTGTGAGATGTGAGATCTTATATAGACAGGGCTGTGTCTTTCCAAATCATGTCCAATATGTAAAGAGGCCCATGCTGGGGGCGTTATATGTAAACAGGAAACTACTGGGGCGTGTGATATGTACATAGGGCACTACTAGGGTGGTGGGGGAGGGGCAGGACATTATAGCTACTGGGGCCTAAACAAGGATGATTACCAAGTAGGGGCTTGAAAGGAGGCATTATTACTAAATAGGTGTGTTCAATTATGAGGAAAGAAGTTGGGGTCAGGAGACGTCATCATGGTGATCTGTGCAGGACTGAGAAAAAGAGAATGACTCCAGCCAGAGGAGAGATCCCATGTAAGACACTTAGTGGGGGCCTAAACGGGATTATTAATGACTGGGTCATGTTGTAGCGGGATTATTTGGCCTTTGTAAAGTATTATTATTGGCAACGTTGGCCACATATTCTGTAATATGTACTTTATTATGTATGTGATTAAGCTCCGCGGACCGCGCCCCCCCCCACCACCACCACCACCGGTCCGCCGGGGACCACTGTGCTAAAGGTATCCTGTGCCTGCAGTGCCTGCGTGAGTTCACTGTACCCGGCCGTGCGTCACACCGGACTCTATTGACTATGATGGCATCCGGTGGGGATATCACATCACTGTGTGCATTATCCCTGTACTCTGATATTACTTTGTGCATTTCACCTGCATCTCTGTTTGAATACTTTTTGTAAAGAAAAGAGTACAGGGGCGTGTCCCTAGTGTAACACCTCAGAGTTGAGAACCTTGCATCCATGCAGATCACTTCTTCCCAAAAATAGTTGTGCAAAGCCTGGCACAACACCGGGACGGAGCGTAAATCTCCTTCCAGAAAATCCCAGGCTACTGCCCCCTCCTGCCGGATCGTCCACAAGGAACCGGAGAGAAATGTACAAGGATGATAAATAAAAAGTGAATAATGTGGTGCTGCCCTGGATACAAATTGATTTATTGCTAATTAAATTTAAAAAACAATTGTATATAAAATATATAAATAAAAGGACAGACATCCAAGGATAAAAGATACAACGTGTTTCGGCGACAGACCTTCACCTTGGGGGTGTAAATACCCATAAACTGGAATTATAACCTCAGGTGTGACATACTGCGGAAATAATAAATACATCAGTACAATAGAACCACAGAATTCCGGATTTCCAGCAATTCAGGCGCGATCAGATGAACCAGGACACAGAGTTCATGACGTGTAGGTCACATGTACTCTGTCTGGGTTACATGGTAGGGCGTCAACAGGACAGAAGCATTATCTACATGACGCCCTCAGTCAGGTAAGTGTGGGCCGCGAGGGTACCCAGGGCGGAGGCAGCATATGTGATACTGGCAGAGGAAAGAAGAAAGTAACATTACTCATTAGATTATCCCTACACTATGACATCACTATTTATTCTCCCTGTACTATAACATCACTGTGTTTATTAACTCTGTACTGTGACATCACTGTGTTTATTAACTCTGTACTGTGACATCACTGTGTTTATTACCCCTGTACTGTGACATCACTGTGTTTATTAACTCTGTACTGTGACATCACTGTGTATATTATCCCTGTACTGTGACATCACTGTGTATATTAACTCTGTACTGTGACATCACTGTGTTTATTAACTCTGTACTGTGACATCACTGTGTTTGTTATCTCTGTACTGTGATATCACTGTGTTTATTATCTCTGTACTGTGACATCACTGTGTTTGTTATCTCTGTACGGTGACATCACTGTGTTTGTTATCTCTGTACCGTGACATCACTGTGTTTGTTATCTCTGTACCGTGACATCACTGTGTTTATTATCTCTGTACTGTGTCATCACTGTGTGTATTATCCCTTTGCTGTGACATCATTGTGTTTATCTCTGTACTGTGACATCACTGTGTTTATTATCTCTGTTCTGTGACATCACTGTGTTTATTATCTCTGTACTGTGACATCACTGTGTTTATTATCCCTGTACTGTGACATCATTGTGTTTATTATCCCTGTACTGTGACATCACTGTGTTTATTATCTCTGTACTGTGACATCACTGTGTTTGTGTCAGGCATGGTGTAACAGAAAACAAGAAGTTACAAATAAGGATCCGACTGACTTGATCCGAAACTAAGGAACAAAAGGGTGACCCCTATTTAAGCCCTGAAACTCTCCCCATGCAAAGATCTCTATGATAGAAAATTGCATGCCCTCGTGCCTCCACTGTATGACACCTGAACACCCTATAATAGTGAGGGGGACACGAACACCGGCTCCCTACACTTAATACGGAGGGAGTCAGGGTCACCTAGGATCAAGCAAACAGGAAAACACAAATCAATGAACAGACTTATCTGTAGAAGGATCAGTTGTAGCATCCAGCATGCACACACTCCAGGAAGTTGTATAAACCGCAAAGTGATGCAGTATGGGAAGGGATTTAAAGGGATGCAATCAGTGCAACTACATGACAGCTGGGAGAGGGAGGAGAGATGTCAAAACGAAAGCAAAACAAAAAAAAACCAAACAGGAGGTTCTGAAGAACGTCTGTCAGAGCTTCTCAGATGTATGGTGGTGACAGTACCCCTCCTTCTACGAGTGGACTCCGGACACTCAGAGCCCACCTTCTCAGGATGGGACCTATGGAAATCCCTGATGAGACGAGTGGCCTTAATGTCCGTCACTGGGAACCACATCCTCTCCTCAGGACCATAACCCTCCCAATGAACGAGGTACTGGAGAGAACTGCGGACAAAACGAGAATCCACAATCCTAGAGACCTGAAATTCAAGATTACCATCAACCACAATCGGAGGAGGAGGCAAAGACAAGGGTACAATGGGTTGGACATAAGGTTTTAATAAGGACTTATGAAAAACATTATGGATCTTCCAAGTCTGAGGAAGATCAAGACGGTAGGCAACAGGATTGATGAAGCACAAGATTTTGTAAGGCCCAATAAACTTAGGACCCAACTTCCAGGAGGGAACCTACAATTTGATATTCTTAGTAGACAACCACACCAGATCACCAACATTCAGGTCCGGACCAGGCACACGTCTCTTATCCGCCACACGCTTATATCTCTCACTCATGCTCTTTAGATTATCCTGAATCTTTTGCCAAATAAATGACAAAGACGAGGAGAATCTGTCCTCATCAGGTAAACCAGAAGACCCCTCTCCAGAGAATGTCCCAAACTGCGGATGTCCCAAACTGCGGATGACTTATCAGAGGACTCCTGACGACGGTTATTTAAAGCAAACTGAGCAAGGGACAAAAAAGAACACCAATCCTCTTGATTCTCCGCCACAAAACAGCGCAGATATGTCTCCAGATTCTGATTGACGCGCTCCGTCTGGCCATTCGACTGCGGGTGGAAAGCAGAAGAGAATGACAACCGAACCCCCAAGCGAGAACAGAAAGCCTTCCAGAATCTGGAAACAAACTGCGTGCCCCTATCAGAGACTATGTCTGAAGGAATACCATGCAATTTGACAATGTGATCAATAAATGCCTGTGCCAGCGTCTAAGCATTGGGCAAGCCAGGAAAAGGAATGAAATGCACTATTTTGCTAAAACGGTCCACCACCACCAGAATCACAGTCTTCCCGAGGAACGAGGCAGGTCCGTAATGAAGTCCATGGACAGATGTGTCCAAGGACGGGAAAGAATGGGTAACGGAAGGAGAGGACCTGATGGCCGTGAATGAGGGACTTTGGCACGAGCGCAGGTCTCGCAGGCTGCCACAAAACCCTCAACCGACTTACGAAGTGGCGGCCACCAGAATCTCCGAGCGATGAGATCCACTGTGGCTCTACCCCCCGGGTGCCCAGCAAGGACAGTATCGTGGTGCTCCTTAAAAACCTTTTGTCTTAAAGCGAGAGGCACAAACAACCTCCCAGGAGGACAAAGATCAGGAGCCTCTGCCTGGGCTGCCTAAACCTCTGCCTCCAATTCAGTATAAAGAGCAGAGACCACCACACCTTCAGCCAAAATGGGACCCGGGTCTTCAAAATTCCCACCTCCCGGAAAACAACGTGACAGGGCATCCGCCTTCACATTTTTAACCCCAGGGCGGAACGTGACAACAAAATTAAACCTTGAAAAGAACAAAGACCATCTGGCCTGTCTCGGGTTCAGACGCTTGGCTGACTCCAAGTAGGCCATATTCTTATGGTTGGTAAACACGGTAATAGGGTGTCTGGCTCCCTCTAGCCAATGGCGCCATTCCTCAAAAGCTAACTTGATGGCCAACAACTCCCTATCTCCCACATCGTAATTTCTCTCTGCGGAGGAGAGTTTCTTCGAGAAAAAGGCACACGGTCGCCATTTGGCAGGAGAGGGACCCTGAGACAAGACCGCACCCACACCCACCTCAGAAGCGTCCACCTCAACTATGAAGGGCAGAGAGATATCAGGTTGTACCAAGATGGGAGCGGAAGCAAAACTCTCCTTGACACTAGAAAAGGCCTTACGCGCCTCTACCGACCAGGAGGAAAAATCTATCCCCTTTCTAGTCATATCAGTGAGTGGTTTAACAACAGAGGAATAATTTAAAATAAACTTCCTGTAATAATTGTCAAAACCCCAAAAACGCATCAGCGCCTTCTGATTCTCAGGAAGCTCCCACTCAAGCACAGCGCGGACCTTCTCGGGGTCCATGCGAAAACCAGAAACGGAGAGAAGAAACCCCAGAAATTGAATTTCTGGAACCGCAAACACACATTTTTCCAGTTTAGCGTACAATTTATTCTCCCGCAGGATGAGCAAGACCTGACGTAGGTGGTCCTTATGAGTTTTGAAATCAGGAGAAAAAATCAAAATGTCATCTAGATACACTAATACAAATTTCCCCATAAAATGATAAAAAATGCTGTTCACAAAATACTGGAGCATTCATCAAACCAAGAGGCATAACCAAATTCTCAAAATGACCCTCAGGGGTATTGAAGGCCGTCTTCCATTCGTCTCCTTCTCTGACCAGGTTGTATGCCCCTCTTAGATCCAACTTGGAAAAAACTTTAGCCCCAACAATCCGGTTAAACAGGTCCGGGATCAGAGGAAGTGGATAAGGGTCACGAATTGTGATACTGTTCAGCTCCCTGAAATCCAGACATGGTCTTAAAGAACCATCTTTTTTCTTAACAAAGAAAAAACCAGCGGCAACGGGTGACTTCGAAGGTCGTATGTGTCCCGTTCTCAGACTCTCAGAGATATAAGCACGCATAGCGACCCTTTCAGGTTGGGAGAGATTGTATAAACGAGATTTAGGCAGCTTGGCGCCTGGGATGAGATTAATAGGGCAATCGTACTCCCTGTGCGGGGGCAAATCCTGAACTCCACTCTCAGAGAAGACATCCGAAAATTCAGAGAGAAAAGATGGTACAGTCTCAGAAACAGATGTCGTGAGGCAATTCTCTCTGCAAAAGTCACTCCAACCATTTATTTGCCTCGCTTGCCGATCAATGGTGGGGTTATGTTTAGTGAGCCAGGGTAGCCCCAACACTAGAGGAGTAGGTAACCTGCTTAGGACGAAACATGACACATCCTCAACATAGTATCACTCACAATCAAACGGATATTGTGAACTATGCCCTTTAACGATTTGTGAGAAAGTGGAACGGAATCAATAGCAAAAACAGGTATATCCTTTTCCAAAGTGCGCACCTGGAAACCATGAGTTATCGCAAATTGATTATCAATGAGATTGACAGCTGCTCCACTATCTACAAAAATCTCACAAAAAATGTTATTGCTCTCTAGCACCACCCTGGCAGGTAGGACAAAGCGGGAACTACAAGCAAACGGAAAACCTTCAATTTCCACATCAACCTTACCAATAGTACCAGATGGAACGTTTTTAGAGGATTTTTTTCTTTTTGTTTCTTTATTACTCTCAAAAAACTGCCTGAATCTCCTAGAGGGACAAACATTTGCCAAATGATTTATACCTCCACAACAGAAACAAACCCTCCTCTGAGAGCTGAGTCTTCTATTGTCAGAGGCAAGCAAACCCAGCTGCATGGGCTCCTGCTCAGAAGGGATTGAGAGCGACTGAGACCCCTGTGCACTGAATGAGACCTCTGCACTGTCCTTGGACAGAGTATGACAGGAAGGAGTGATCTCTCATCTCTCTCTAAGACGCCTGTCAATATAAACGGCCGAGACATGGCAGAGTCCAAGGAGGTAGGTCTCTCATGAAAGGCAAATGCATCTTTCAATCCCTCTGAAAGACCATGGCAAAATTGACTTCGGAGTGCAGCATCATTCCAACCAGTATCAGCTGCCCATCTCCGAAATTCTGAACAGTATATCTTTGCGGACTGTTTACCCTGGCATAAAAGACGTAGTCTAGACTCAGCCAGAGCAATACGATCCGGATCATCACATATCTGACCCAGGGCTAAAAAAATTCATCCACTGAGCGGAGGGGCCGTGCCCCCACCGGTAGTGTAAAGGCCCACGACTGAGCGTTACCCCTGAGCAGCGATATAATGATCCCCACCCTCCGTTCCTCATCACCAGAGGAATGGGGAAGAAGGCGAAAATGGAGTTTGCAAGCCTCTCTAAAACGCACAAAATTCTCACTACCCCCGGAGAACGTATCCGGGAGCGAGATCTTAGGCTCAGAACAAACTCCATGAACGCAAGCTGAACCGGTCACCTGAAACTGAGACACAGTTTTACAGAGATCAGCTACCTCCAATGAAAGACCCTGCATGTGTTCAGTCAAAAGTGAAACCGGATCCATGCTTGAGACGGTTTTGGTGGTTTATAATGTCACGGATGGTGTACAGGAAACAAGAAGACACAAAATGAAGATCCTGACTGGATCCAAAACTCCTGACTGGATCCAAAACTAAGGAACAAAAGGGAAAGCCCTATTTAAGCCCTGAAACTCTCCCTGTCTTCTCAGCCTATGCAAAGATCTCTATGATAGAAAATTGCATGCCCTCGTCAGTTGTAGCATCCAGCATGTACACACTCCAGGAAGTTGTATAAACCGCAAAGTGATGCAGTATGGGAGGGGAGTTAAAGGGATGCAATCAGTGCAACTAGATGACAGCTGAGAGAGGGAAACGAGATGACAAAACGAAAGCAAAACAAAAGAACCTCAAACAGGAGGTTCTGAAGAACGTCTGTCAGAGCTTCTCAGATGTCTGGTGGTGACAGTTTGTTATCCCTGTACTGTGACATCACTGTGTGTATTATCTCTGTACTGTGACATCACTGTGTTTATTATCTCTGTACTGTGACATCACTGCGTTTATTATCTCTGTTCTGTGACATCACTGTGTCTGTTATTCCTGTACTGTGACATCACTAGGCTCATTGTTTAGGTACTATGACATCACAGCATGCCGTACTGTGACATCACAGTGTGCATTATCCCATTACTGTGACATCACTGTGTGCATTATCCCTGTGGATTTGGGAATCCCATCATAAGCTTTTTTTTTTCCTCATGGTGGAGTGGGGCCCCATTCCAAGCCTCACTATGGGGCCCCATGGTTATTTGTAACTTACCCTGCCCTGCTGGAAGCCTAGATTACCCATGCAGCCCCTGTCATGGTTGGCGGATCAAATGTCCATATTTAGGAGCCTTAACATTACATCTGCTCCTACAAGATAACCACAGGGCGGCAGACAATGCTGGGAGTTATCTCTCCATCTGATAAATGACTCTATAAGAGGAGATGTGAGATGTCAACCTTCGCTGCTGCTTGAAGCACTCGCCCTCTACTGGTCAGGTGCCGCTGTTACGCCAAACACAGGACAAATAAGAGACTCAAAGCTCCTGGGCCCCTAGGGAAAATGTGTAACAGGGGCCCCACCTACCATGCAACATTTTCAGTATGGTTGTGGGGCCCCTCAAGCCCCAGGGACCAGGTGTGACTGCTACCACTGCACTAGTCCCTATATCTATTGCCCCGAGAACTCCTCACATCTAATGTTGTGGTTACGGTTGGCCATTCTGCTAAACAAACACTAGGGGGTGATGGCGCTCTGCTGGCTGCTCAGATTCCAGCTCTGAGGGAGGATGGGGGGGTTTGTCCATACATTTTCCTGGTCACTCAGATCTATTTGTGTCCCCAAAAAACGGATCCCAAGATAATGCAGGAGTGCATATAGGGTGACGCAGGTGCGGTGACATATTCTATATAGGCGTATATGACGGTTCGGGCTTCTCTGTGTAAATACTTTTAATCCTTCCTTATATACGGCACACTTTGTTTGCTCACATTATTAAAACCTCTGCTTCCTTCAGCAAATGAAAACATTCCTAAATTCAGAGGATGATCATAAGCAGTGTTGCTGAGATGTCACACTCTGCTGGGACATGTAGTTCTCCAATGACTGGGACATGAAATGGAGGAACATAAGATTGCCTATGTCTAGGATCAGTACAGGATAAGTAATGTATGTACACAAAGACTCCACCAGCAGAATAGTGAGTGCAGCTCTGGAGTATAATACAATATGTAACTCAGGATCAGTACAGGATAAGTAATGTATGTACACAGTGACTGCACCAGCAGAATAGTGAGTGCAGCTCTGAAGTATAATACAGAATGTAACTCAGGATCAGTACAGGATAAGTAATGTATGTACACAAAGACTCCACCAGCAGAATAGTGAGTGCAGCTCTGGAGTATAATACAGGATGTAACTCAGTATCAGTACAGGATACGTAATGTATGTACACAGTGACTGCACCAGCAGAATAGTGAGTGCAGCTCTGAAGTATAATACAGGATGTAACTCAGGATCAGTACAGGATAAGTAATGTATGTACACAAGTGACTGCCACCAGCAGAATAGTGAGTGCAGCTCTGAGTATAATACAGGATGTAACTCAGTATCAGTACAGGATACGTAATGTATGTACACAGTGACTGCACCAGCAGAATAGTGAGTGCAGCTCTGGAGTATAATACAGGATGTAACTCAGGATCAGTACAGGATAAGTAATGTAATGTATGTACACAGTGACTGCACCAGCAGAATAGTGAGTGCAGCTCTGGAGTATAATACAGGATGTAACTCAGGATCAGTACAGGATAAGTAATGTATGTATGTACACAGTGACTGCACCAGCAGAATAGTGAGTGCAGCTCTGGAGTATAATACAGGATGTAACTCAGGATCAGTACAGGATAAGTAATGTATGTATGTACACAGTGACTGCACCAGCAGAATAGTGAGTGCAGCTCTGGAGTATAATACAGGATGTAACTCAGGATCAGTACAGGATAAGTAATGTATGTACACAGTGACTGCACCAGCAGAATAGTGAGTGCAGCTCTGGAGTATAATACAGGATGTAACTCAGGATCAGTACAGGATAAGTAATGTATGTACACAGTGACTGCACCAGCAGAATAGTGAGTGCAGCTCTGGAGTATAATACAGGATGTAACTCAGGATCAGTACAGGATAAGTAATGTAATGTATGTACACAGTGACTGCACCAGCAGAATAGTGAGTGCAGCTCTGGAGTATAATACAGGATGTACCTCAGGATCAGTACAGGATAAGTAATGTAATGTATGTACACAGTGACTGCACCAGCAGAATAGTGAGTGCAGCTCTGGAGTATAATACAGGATGTAACTCAGGATCAGTACAGGATAAGTAATGTAATGTATGTACACAGTGACTGCACCAGCAGAATAGTGAGTGCAGCTCTGGAGTATAATACAGGATGTAACTCAGGATCAGTACAGGATAAGTAATGTAATGTATGTACACAGTGACTGCACCAGCAGAATAGTGAATGCAGCTCTGGAGTATAATACAGGATGTAACTCAGGATCAGTACAGGATAAGTAATGTAATGTATGTACACAATGACTCCAACAGCAGAATAGTGAGTGCAGCTCTGGAGTATAATACAGGATGTAACTCAGGATCAGTACAGAATAAGTAATGTGTGTACACAGTGACTCCCCCAGCAGAATAGTGAGTGCAGCTCTGGAGTATAATACAGGATGTAACTCAGGATCAGTACAGGATAAGTAATGTAATGTATGTACACACTGTCTGCACCAGCAGAATAGTGAGTGCAGCTCTGGAGTATAATACATGATATAACTCAGGATCAGTACAGGATAAGTAATGTAATGTATGTACTCAGTGACTCCACCAGCAGAATAGTGAGTACAGCTCTGGAGTATAATACAGGATGTAACTGAGGATCAGTGCAGGATAAGTAATGTAATGTATGTACACAGTGACTGCACCAGCAGAATAGTGAGTGCAGCTCTGGAGTATAATACAGGATGTAACTCAGGATCAGTACAGGATAAGTAATGTAATGTATGTACACAGTGACTGCACCAGCAGAATAGTGAGTGCAGCTCTGGAGGATAATACAGGATGTAACTCAGGATCAGTACAGGATAAGTAATGTAATGTATGTACACAGTGACTGCACCAGCAGAATAGTGAGTACAGCTCTGGAGTATAATACAGGATGTAACTCAGGATCAGTGCAGGATAAGTAATGTAATGTATGTACACAGTGACTGCACCAGCAGAATAGTGAGTGCAGCTCTGGAGGATAATACAGGATGTAACTCAGGATCAGTACAGGATAAGTAATGTAATGTATGTACACAGTGACTGCACCAGCAGAATAGTGAGTGCAGCTCTGGAGTACAATACAGGATGTAACTCAGGATCAGTACAGGAGAAGTAATGTAATGTATGTACACAGTGACTGCACCAGCAGAATAGTGAGTACAGCTCTGGAGTATAATACAGGATGTAACTCAGGATCAGTGCAGGATAAGTAATGTAATGTATGTACACAGTGACTGCACCAGCAGAATAGTGAGTGCAGCTCTGGAGGATAATACAGGATGTAACTCAGGATCAGTACAGGATAAGTAATGTAATGTATGTACACAGTGACTGCACCAGCAGAATAGTGAGTGCAGCTCTGGAGTACAATACAGGATGTAACTCAGGATCAGTACAGGATAAGTAATGTAATGTATGTACACAGTGACTGCACCAGCAGAATAGTGAGTGCAGCTCTGGAGTACAATACAGGATGTAACTCAGGATCAGTACAGGAGAAGTAATATGATGTGATTACTTATATCTCACAATTTGAGGAAGTTTCTAATCAATATTTAGGATGTGTAATCTCTCAGCTCCCTTCCTCTCAGAGTAATGATTGTGGCCATGCAGAATCCCTCAGAAGTCACTCAACAAATCCATGAATTATTAAATGCCGCTTCAGTTAATGTCTCGCCTCAGACGTCCCATAATTAATCTGTGAACCTCATCTCTCGGAGCTGCAGTTCTCGGTCCTGCCGCCGCTGACTTTTTAGTGGCCTGACTGTTTTGAAGTCTTGTTTTCAAAGTTTTCTGGGTTCTCCCAAGTTAAGATAGTTAATCTTTTGACATCTGCATTAATCAACATTTCCTTTTTAATTAATGTAGATTCTGTAAGATCTTATAAACATGTTCAGAAGTTCAAAGCCGCAGTCGCGTCCTCTTCCTACAAAGCAGTTTTTCTTTAAAATTCATCAGGGTTGTTTATGAAGAAACTGTAATGAATACATAACTTCTGTGGATCCACCGCCACTTCTAACTGTACATCGGCTTCCTTGCTGGTGTAGATTTAGACCATTTTCTATGTCTTAAACAGGTGTAGAAATGATAAATGAGATGGGCCTTCCTGCCTGCCCTTTAGCGTAAATGGCGAAAAAGGGCAAAAAGGGACGTAAATGACCCCGGCATCTGAGCTTAAAGGGAATGTCAGTGTCTAGGGCCCATTTCACAAACTATACATAAGAAGTTCAGTCACTGTGTATATACATTACATTACTTATCCTGTACTGAACCTGTATTATACTCCAGAGCTGCACTCACTATTCTGCTGGTGCAGTCACTGTGTACATACATTACTTATCCTGTACTGATCCTGAGTTACATCCTGTATTATACTCCAGAGCTGCACTCACTATTCTGCTGGTGCAGTCACTGTGTACATACATCACTTATCCTGTACTGATCCTGAGTTACATCCTGTATTATACTCCAGAGCTGCACTCACTATTCTGCTGGTGCAGTCACTGTGTACATACATCACTTATCCTGTACTGATCCTGAGTTTCATCCTGTATTATACTCCAGAGCTGCACTCACTATTCTGCTGGTGCAATCACTGTGTACATACATTACATTACTTATCCTGTACTGATCCTGAGTTACATACTGTATTATACTCCAGAGCTGCACTCACTGTTCTGCTGGGGGAGTCACTGTGTACATACATTACTTATCCTGTACTGATCCTGAGTTTTACATCAAGACACGGAGGCGAGTATTGCTTTCTCCTTCTTTACTTTCCACCAATAGCAGCAAAGAAGAAATTTACATAATCATAACAACAAAGGATCCACCCCTCTCAGATCCTATAATAAGCAGTGTCCTCTTCCTCAACTTCCTCTTTCTTTGCTCGCTCTCGCGGCTACCTCCCTGTCGCTGCGCCATCTGGCCCGCATCATTGGTCTGTTGGCATCTTCGATTCAAGCGGTTTTCCCGGCGCCTCTCTACTATCGGGCTCTACAACGTCTGAAGATCGCCCATCTTCGAGCCTGTGCCACCTTTGCAGATCTGGTGGTTATGGATCAGGAGGCTCGGGAGGAGCTCCGTTGGTGGATAGACAACTTGGAGGCGTGGAACGGCAGAGCGATCTTCGGTTTCCAACCGGATTTCGTGGTGGAATCGGACGCGAGTCTCAAGGGCTGGGGTGCCCACTGCCAAGGCATTTCCACGGGTGGTCGATGGTCGGAGGAAGAGAGCCGTCTTCACATCAACGCGTTGGAACTTCTGGCGGGTTCGTTCGCAATCCGGAGTTTCTCCAATGGCATGGCCCATGCGTGTATCCGTTTGCGCATGGACAATGTGTCGGCGGTCCGCTATGTCAATCACTTGGGCGGCACTCAGTCGGCTACTCTGGCTCGCCTCGCAAAGGAATTCTGGTCCTACTGTCTTTCCAGGGACCTCATGGTGCAGGCGGAATACCTCCCGGGTCTTCACAACTACCGAGCGGATTGGAACTCCCGGTACTTCACGGACGGCAGCGACTGGAGGCTCGCTCCGGAGACGTTCTGCTCGATTTCGGCCATCTGGGGCCCTTGCGCCATAGACCTCTTTGCGTCGCGGCTCAATACTCACCTTTCCAGGTTCTTCAGCTGGCGCCCGGATCCGGAAGCGGAGGCGGTGGATGCGTTTCTCCGGGACTGGACTTCGGCTCTACACTATGCGTTTCCGCCCTTTGCCATGATCCCGAGGATGCTGCTTCAGACTCGTCGTCAGATGGCGGAGTTGGTGGTGGTGGTCCCCTTCTGGGGGACTCAGGCCTGGTACCCGATCCTCCTGGAACTCCTGGTGGATGTACCTCTCCTCCTCCCGGATCGGACGGATCTCCTCCAGGGCCCTCTGGGTGTGCCCCACCCCCTACTGGTCGACGGCTCCCTTCAGTTTCTGGCGTGCCGGATCTCGGGACTCCCGGAGAGGTCGAGGGAGTTTCGGAGGCAACTAGACGCCTCCTGGATAACGCTTGGGCTCCCGGCACCCGAAAATCTTACCGGGCAGCTTGGAGATCTTGGGTTAGCTGGTGCGTGGAACGGAACCTTGATCCCGTTTCGGCGCCTGTGACCCATTTATTGCAGTTCCTTACGTCTCTCTTTGAGGCGGGAAAGGCGTATCGGACCATCAATTTGTTCCGGTCGGCGATTTCTTCAACCCACCGGGGTTTTGATGGTGTTCCGGCGGGTCAGCACCCTTTGGTGTCGCGCTTGCTGCGTGGGTCTCGCTTGGCTCGGCCTCCTCGGCCGCGCTTCACTACCACTTGGGACGTTTCTCTGGTCCTCTCTTTCCTCACTGCGTGGCCTGAGAACGCGGCTCTTTCCCTCCGTCAGCTTTCGGCCAAGTTGTTGACCCTCTTTTGCCTTATTTCCTGTAAGCGGGTTTCTGACGTCAGGGCTCTGGACCATGATGCTCGGTCTTTTTCTCCTGAGGGCGTCACCTTTAACATTACGCGGCGCACCAAGACCAATATTCGGTCTGTCTCTTTTCCCTGTTTCCCATCTTCCCCGGCGCTGTGTCCTGTGGCTTGCTTGCGGGAATATGAGTTGCGCACTCGGGCTCACCGCTCTGTGGACGTTCCACAGTTGTTCCTCTCTATTCGCCATCCTTTTGGCCCTGTGTCTAGCCCCACTTTGGCGCGCTGGATGAAGTGGGTCATGTCCCTTGCTGGGATTGATACGACGGTCTTTACCGCTCATTCGGCCAGGGGCGCGGCTGCCACTGCCCTGGCGGTTTCGGGGGCTCGTTTGGAGGACATCTTGCGTCTGGCGGATTGGTCTATTGGGCCTCCACATTTCGGGAATTTTATTTCCGACCGCCTCCTCATGTGTTCTCCTCCATTATTGGTCAGCTTTGAACTTGCAATATGAGCCTCCGTGTCTTGATGTAAAACTAAATGATTTTCCTATTTCATGACGTAAAGTCATAGTTTTATTAAAGACACGGAGGCGAGTATTGCCCACCCTGGAGGTTTCTCCTGCCCGCCCTTTTTTGTGGGGTGTTATTGTTGGACTGTTACATTGTCTTTAGTTGATATTTATATATTTGATGTATATCATGTATTATTTATTGTCCTATGTTTTTCACCGACCTGGCTGTGTGCTTCTGTTTCCAGGGTCGTTTTTCGTTCATTACCTGATCCGATTCTTACACTGGCTATATTGTTTGCTCTGTTTCAGGCTGAATTTTCCATGGTGTTTGGTCTGTTCCATGGTTTCCTGAGGTGTTAGCCCGGTTGGCTTAACTCTGCTGTTCGTTGGTCCCGTTGGTTGCAGTTCTCGGGTCCAGTTCCGGTTCCAGTTCCGGTTCCAGTTACAGTTGGTGTCGCGGATGTAAAGAAAGAGGAAGTTGAGGAAGAGGACACTGCTTATTATAGGATCTGAGAGGGGTGGATCCTTTGTTGTTATGATTATGTAAATTTCTTCTTTGCTGCTATTGGTGGAAAGTAAAGAAGGAGAAAGCAATACTCGCCTCCGTGTCTTTAATAAAACTATGACTTTACGTCATGAAATAGGAAAATCATTTAGTTACATACTGTATTATACTCCAGAGCTGCACTCACTATTCTGCTGGTGCAGTCACTGTGTACATACATTACATTACTTATCCTGTACTGATCCTGAGTTACATCCTGTATTATACTCCAGAGCTGCACTCACTATTCTGCTGGTGCAGTCACTGTGTACAGACATTACTTATCCTGTACTGATCATGAGTTACATCCTGTATTATACTCCAGAGCTGCACTCACTATTCTGCTGGTGCAGTCACTGTGTACATACATTACATTACTTATCCTGCACTGATCCTCAGTTACATCCTGTATTATACTCCAGAGCTGCACTCACTATTCTGCTGGTGCAGTCACTGTGTACATACATCACTTATCCTGTACTGATCCTGAGGTACATCCTGTATTATACTCCAGAGCTGCACTCACTATTCTGCTGGTGCAGTCACTGTGTACATACATTACATTACTTACCCTGTACTGATCCTGAGTTACATCCTGTATTATACTCCAGAGCTGCACTCACTATTCTGCTGGTGCAGTCACTGTGTACATACATTACTTATCCTGTACTGATCCTGAGTTACATCCTGTATTATACTCCAGAGCTGCACTCACTATTCTGCTGGTGCAGTCACTGTGTACATACATTACATTACTTACCCTGTACTGATCCTGAGTTACATCCTGTATTATACTCCAGAGCTGCACTCACTATTCTGCTGGTGCAGTCACTGTGTACATACATTACTTATCCTGTACTGATCCTGAGTTACATCCTGTATTATACTCCAGAGCTGCACTCACTATTCTGCTGGTGCAGTCACTGTGTACATACATTACTTATCCTGTACTGATCCTGAGTTTTACAGCAAGACACGGAGGCTCATATTGCTTTCTCCTTCTTTACTGTCCACCAATAGCAGCAAAGAGAAAAAATTTACATACAGGAAACCATAGCAACCAAGGTCCCTCCCCTATGGCCCCTATATTAGGCCGCTCCTCCTCTGGACCTTCCTCTTTCTTTGCTGCTGCCACCAGCTAAGTGCACTTGTGTAATTTTCTTTTATCAGTGATTTGTGTTTTTGTGTATTTGCGCTCTTAACCCAGGGTGACTAACCCTGTTTTGCTAGCAGCGCTCCCTTTTGCTTTGTCTGCCCGCTTTTGCCTCTTCTGAGTTTACTGGGGCCTCTGCGTTTATTCCCTGCGCTTTATTTTGTCCCCACTTGCGCTTCCCTGCGTCCCCCTTCACTACTGGCAGCCGCTCACAGCGGCGATCCGGCTCGCTTGTGCGGCGCTCCCTCTTACTCACCGGAGCAGTCTCCTCACGTCCCTTGACGTTTGGGGGACGGTGGCTCCTCTCCCAGGGTTCAGCGGCACCTTTCTCGAGCGCCTTCGGTAGTCAGACCAGCCGCGAGATCTCGCGAGATCTCGGCGGCCATTTTGGAATGCCTTCAGTAACCCGGCCGGCTGCGAGATCTCGCGAGATCTCGGCGGCCGTCTTGGATTAGAGGTCACCGCGTTTCGCGGGCTTTTCAGACGGGCTTCCGGTTCCTCCGTCACTTCCGGCCCTGCGTGTCTCCAGCTCCTGTGCTCTGTGGTCGGCGGCTCCTGCTCTCACTGCCTTTAGCTGCGGTCGCTTTGTATTTCAGGTGCTATCAGGTTTAGCCAGCGCTTAGGATTACCCCAGGGTGTTTTCATTACCGGCCATATTGTGGGATCATGTCTGCCCCTACACCTCCTGCGATTATTATGCCCCCCTCCTCCCCTGAGGGTCACAATTCCATTGAGGTGGACGCACAGGCACTGGTCCTACAGCGCTCTGTGTCAGACGCTATCATGGCGGCCATGGGTTCCATGTCGACTATTCTGTCGCAAACCATCACCCATGCTCTGTCCGCCCAGCCAGCTAGTAGGTCCTTCCCAGACCCTAGTATTACTCCGCAGCCTTCCCATAATGACCCTCCTGTGCCACAGGAGACTTTGACTGGTGCGCATCCTGCCACCCCAGAAATCGTGCATAGTTCACGAAAAAGGGCCTTTTCCCGCCAGGCAGAACGGGCTCGGACATGGAAGTGCGCTAGAGCACAATCACCTGAGAGGTCTGACTCAGATAGAGCATCGGACGAGGAGGCTATTGCGGCCTTTGATTACGGGTCAGAGGAGGATGTCGCCCCCCCATTTCAGGGTCCCCCTATATCCGCTACCACGGCCTCCTCTGCCAAAGATGTGGCATCCTCATCCAACGTTAACCGTTCAGAGGCTTTGCTAGATGCATCAGGCGAACCGATGTTCGACCCTGAGACTCTGCATCACCCTCGCTCGGCTGAGTGGCTTCCCACTGACCATGTGGGGTCTTATTTAGAACATTGGGTACGTCACCCTCTTAGCCGTGAGACACGGAACAAACTTAGGGCCGAGTGCCCCAGACCATTAGTGCCCAACAAAGTGTGTGACACCCCCGTAGTGGACCCCAAGATGTCACAATTCTTGGCCACAACCGGCTAGAACCCTAAGAAGGGCCTGGATTCAGCTCTCCGCAGCTGCCAGGATAAGGTTTTGGATATCTTTGGCCCGCTGGCTAAGATTTTTGAATTAGCTGAGGCAGCTAGAAATGAGGGCTCCCCAATAGATCCCGAAGAATTGCGGGGTTGGACCCAGAGGGAAATCTGCATTGCCGATAACGCCAATACCTCCTTGGCAATCGAGAGGCGCAAAGCCATCTTGTTTAAAATTGACCCCAAGTTGGTGAATTTGGCTCTCACAGAGGCGGGTAAGGACGCCCAGGGTCTCCTCTTCGGGGATTCTTTCATTAAAGATATGAGCCGATTTGTGGGTACCTTTACCGCGCTTGACAAGGCCCAGGCCTCTATGCGCAGGGTATTCCAGGGACGGGTCTCTCATCGGGCCGGCAGTAGTAGGGGCCGTCTGTCCGGCCAAGCAAACTTTCAGGCCCGTGGCGCGAACAGAGGTTCCGGTGGACAACGACCATCCTTCCAGGACCAGCGCAACCCGTCACCTTTCTTCTCTACCAGAGGAAATCAATGGCGATCTCGCTCCTTCAGAGGCAATCCAAGCTATCGCAGACCCTTGGGTAAGTCTTCCCCAGATTGGGGATTCTATGGTACCTTGTGTAGGGGGCAGACTCCATCTCACGGGTTCCCCCTCCCTGATCCCCTCCCCTCCACCCGTACCATTGTCGCGCCCAGATTGCGCTCTGGTGGACGCGGAACTGGTCTCTCTCAGACAAAAACAGGCGATAGAGCAAGCGCCCCCTTATGGGGGGGGGGGGGTGGTCAGCAACATCTTCCTCGTCCAGAAAAAAGGGGGTCAGATGACCTGTCATCAACCTTCGCGCTCTGAATTCGGTGGTACGCTACCGGCATTTCAAGATGGAGGGGATCCACCTCCTTCGGGATTTGTTAGTTCCCGGGGACTGGATGGTAAAGCTGGATCTAAAGGATGCTTACCTGACGGTCCCAGTGGCCATTCATTCTAGGGATCTGCTCCGATTCCGGTGGAGAGGAGAGATCTGGAGGTTCACCTGTCTGCCATTCGGTCTGTCTTCAGCCCCTTGGTGTTTCATCAAGTTGCTGCGTCCGGTCGTGTCATGGTTGAGGACTCGGGGCGTACGCCTCATCATCTACCTGGACGACATCTTGCTGATGCACGAGTCCAGGGTGGGACTACTGGAACATCTTCAGTGGACAGCGAACCTACTGTCGGATCTCGGTTTCCTCCTCAACAAGGAGAAGTCTTCCCTCATCCCATCTCAGAGGATGGAGTTCCTGGGCTTCATGGTGGATTCGCTCTCGGAGGAGTTGAGGCATGCTCTTCTCATTCCCCACCTTTTATTACGTCACCTAGCTCGCATCATCGGTTTGTTGGCCTCATCGATTCAGGCTGTGTTTCCGGCCCTGTTGCACTACCGGGCTCTACAGTGGCTGAAGATCGCCCATCTTCGGACCGGTGCCTCCTTTGCGGACGCGGTGGTTCTGGACTCGGAGGCCCGAGAGGAGTTGAGTTGGTGGATCGCCAATCTGGAGGCGTGGAACGGCAGAGCGATCTTCAGATTTCTGCCGGAATTGACCATCGAATCGGATGCGAGCCTCCAGGGCTGGGGCGCCCATTGCAATGGGGTCTCCACGGGGGGAGCCTGGTCGGCGGAGGAATCCCTCCTCCATATCAATGCATTGGAACTACTAGCCGGTTCGTTTGCAGTGAGGAGCTTCTCCAACGGGATCGCCAACGCGTGCATCAGGCTACGGATGGACAATATATCGGCGGTCCGATATGTCAACCGTTTGGGAGGTACTCACTCGGCAACCTTGGCTCGGTTAGCCAAGGATTTTTGGTCGTTTTGCCTGTCCAGGGACATCATGGTACAGGCGGAATGCTTACCGGGGCTGAGCAACGTTCGTGCGGACTGGAACTCACGCTACCTATCGGATGGCAGCGATTGGCAGTTGGATCCACAGGTTTTCTCAACGATCTCGGAGATATGGGGTCCGATGTCTGTCGATCTCTTTGCTTCTCGGCTCAACAGGCAACTCGCCCGGTTTTTCAGCTGGCGTCCAGATCCGGAAGCAGTGGCGGTGCATGCGTTTCTCCAAGATTGGTCGGTGTCCCGCCTTTACGCTTTTCCTCCTTTCTCGATGATTCCGAGGACTCTCCTCCAGGTTCAACGTCACCTGGCGGATTTGGTGTTGGTGGTTCCGTTCTGGGGGTCTCAAGTATGGTTTTCTTCGTTGATGAGGATCCTAGTGGAGGTACCTCTTCTCCTCCCGACCCGACCGGATCTCCTGCGCAACTCTCAGGGTCTACACCATCCACTTCTCCTCGACGGATCCCTACGGCTGTTGGCGTGCCGGATCTCCGGACACCTGGAGCTGTCGAGGGCATTTCGGCAGTGACTCGACAGTTACTGGATAACGCATGGGCTCCCGATACCAGAAAGTCTTACCGGGCTGCCTGGAGAACTTGGGCTAACTGGTGCGTGGAGCGGGACTTGGATCCCGTTTCGGCACCTGTAGCCCACCTGCTGGAGTTTCACACCTCTCTCTTCGAGGCGGGGAAGGCGTATCGGACCATCAACCTTTTCAGGTCCGCTATTTCTTCTTCCCATGCTGGGTACGAGGGTGTCCCGGCTGGTCAACATCCTTCTGGGTCTCGCCTTTTGCGTGGGTCACGGTTGGCTCGCCCCCCTCGGCCTCGTTTTTCCACTACATGGGACGTCTCCCTGGTCCTTTCCTTTTTATCCTCTTGGCCCGACAATTCAGCCCTTACGCTTAGGCAATTGTCCGCAAAATTTTGGGCATTGTTTTGCCTTGTTTCATGCAAGAGGGTCTCGGATGTGAGGGCCCTTGACTACGACGCTCGTTCTTTTACCCCGGATGGGGTCACCTTTAACATTTTGCGTCGAACCAAGACTAACATCCGGTCTGTCTCCTATCCCAGTTTTACTTCCTCTCCTATTTTGTGTCCTGAGGCTTGCCTTAAGGAGTACGAATCCAGAACTTTGGCACATCGGTCTTCCGCCATTTCTCAGTTGTTCCTTTCGATCCGACATCCTTTTGGTCCAGTTTCTAGCCCTACGTTGGCACGATGGCTAGGGACACTGACAGGCAAATTCAGCATATTGTGTTATATATCTGACATTACAGGTCTTATACAGTCTATTAAAAGCATGTAAGTATCCCCCCTGTCCACCTTCTAAATACCGAAATATAAAGTTTTATAACTTGCCTGTCTCCTCACCAATCTGCCCAAGGGGCGGCGTTTCATCTGAAAATGCGCCCAGCCAGCTGCTCCCAACTGCCGTTCTGTAGCCCCGCCCAGCTCATCGATATTCACTTCGCTGGGCGGGGCTACAACTCTCCGCACTATCATTAACCCCTTTGGAGATGTGAGTGAGCAGCGCTCTGAAGCGCTGCTTTGAACAGTGCCTGGGGCATGAGGCAGAGGCTGCAGCTGCCTCTGGGAACGCAGGCAGGGTGTGTACAGCAGGCGCGATCTAACCACGGCGGGGCGCAGGCGCAGAGGATTAGACGGACGCTGCCAAGAGGATTCTATCAACCATAGGCAGGATCGTGACTGGGGAGAGTAGGAGCCCCGCCCAGCTAAGTGAATATTGATGAGCTGGGCGGGGCTACAGAACGGCAGTTGGGAGCAGCTGGCTGGGCGCATTTTCAGATGAAACGCCGCCCCTTGGGCAGATTGGTGAGGAGACAGGCAAGTTATAAAACTTTATATTTCGGTATTTAGAAGGTGGACAGGGGGGATACTTACATGCTTTTAATAGACTGTATAAGACCTGTAATGTCAGATATATAACACAATATGCTGAATTTGCCTATCAGTGTCCCTTTAAATGGGTCATGTCTCTAGCAGGAATTGACACTTCTATCTTCACGGCCCATTCTGCGCGTGGTGCCTCTGCCACCGCCTTGGCGGTTTCGGGGGCCAGATTGGAGGATGTCATGCGTTTGGCTGATTGGTCGAATGTTACCACGTTCAGAGAATTTTATTTTCGTCCTCCATCTAATTTGTTTGCTTATATTATAGACTGGCTTTGAACTTGCAATACGAAGCCTCCGTGTCTTGCTGTAAAACTAAATGATTTTCCTATTCCATGACGTAAAGTCATAGTTTTATTAAAGACATTGAGGCGAGTATTGCCCGCCCTGGTTCCCTCCCTTGGGTCTCCTCGCGTTTTTTTGTTACAGGGGTCATTTAGTATTGCCTCACTGTATTATTAACCTTTTATAGTTGTTTTTGTTTTAGGTATTTATTGTCCTAATGTTTATTTAATTGCCATTGTCTTTCATGTTATTTATTGCAATTTAGATTGTTCTTCAGTCACTTGATCACTTTTGAGTCAGTTGAGTAGAAGGATTCCGGACATTCTGTCCTGACATGCTTGTTTCACCTAGGCCTATGGTCTGTTTTCTTTTTCAGGATGAAGCTCTTTCCATTCTAAGATGCCGTGTTCCCGGTTGATGTCTCTTTTACAGTTTAGCCAGGTTGGCTAGTTGGGTGCGCTTCGTTGGCGTTGGACTTATCCGTTCCAGTCACAGTTCGGAGTTATCGTTGGGATGTTCGTGATGTCAGCACCAGCTTTTCAAAGAAAGAGGAAGGTCCAGAGGAAGAGCGGCCTATTATAGGGGCCATAGGGGAGGGACCTTGGTTGCTATGGTTTCCTGTATGTAAATGTTTTCTCTTTGCTGCTATTGGTGGACAGTAAAGAAGGAGAAAGCAAAGTGAGACTCTGTGTCTTTAATAAAACTATGACTTTACGTCATGGAATAGGAAAATCATTTAGTTACATCCTGTATTATACTCCAGAGCTGCACTCACTATTCTGCTGGTGCAGACAGTGTGTACATACATTACATTACTTATCCTGTACTGATCCTGAGTTACATCCTGTATTATACTTCAGAGCTGCACTCGCTATTCTGCCGGTGCAGTCACTGTGTACATACATTACATTACTTATCCTGTACTGATCCTGAGTTACATCCTGTATTATACTCCAGAGCTGCACTCACTATTCTGCTGGTGCAGTCACTGTATACATACATTACTTATCCTGTACTGATCCTGAGTTACATCCTGTATTATGCTCCAGAGCTGCACTCACTATTCATAAACACCTACAACAACCTCATCATCTCAAAAAATCATCCATAGATCAGTGAACATAGACTAAGCTCAAAAGAAGGGAATCAATGGAACTAATATCATAAAAATATATAGAAATCTTTATCAAAAATCCATAATATTGATCAGGTATTTAGAAGGAAAAAGAGCACGATGGAAACAATACAGAAAATATATATGGGGCACATTACCAGACAGCGTAATGATCATCTATGAAGAGTATGGCTCTAACCAGTGGCGACTCTAGGAACAATATATAGGGGGGGGAGGGGGGGGGCACTAGTAATTTTCACCACTTAATCATACTACTGAAAAAAACATAATAAGTATATATAAATAAGATTACAAGATACAAGAGTATTGCGGTCGGCAGGGATAGCTTTTTATTGTACTAACCTAATACTTAGAAGACAAGCGCTCAAGAGTTTTCCTTTCTTCCTCGGTTTTGCTTCAGACCTGAGAAAGAGAGAAACACTGGAAAACTTTTCTTTATAGTTTAAAGCAGTTTCAGCAAATACCAGGGCTGTGGGAATAATCACAAAAGGGTGAAGCGTTTGGAGAAGGGAACAATCTAGGACAACACCCTGTGGGTGATGTAGTTGTGTGCAACTAATATTACTTATTCTGCGTGTAACGCAGGGGGTGCTGGTCAGGGGTGCATGTAACGCAGGGGGCACTGGTCAGGAGTGCATGTAATGCAGGGGGTGCTGGTCAGGGGTGCATGTAACACGGAGCCGCTGGTCAGGGGTGCAGCACAGATATAAAAGGTACTTACAGTTCTGATGTGCTCTGTCCTCGTGCCTTTGTCCTCTAGGCGTGGTGACAGGGGGAGGGGCGCGCAACGATGTTTACTGATGTTAAATCCCCAAGCCCCATTCTTTTCTGCCTCTGCAGGCCCTGCTAGGCTGAGATACACAAGCAGCCAATGGCAGTGCTGCCCTCTCCCTCCCAGCCAATAGCAGCTGAGGTGGGCGGGGGAAGATTCACTTGGCTGCCGACTGCCGAGGAGCCCGTAGTGAAGCGGGTGGGCAGCATGGGCAGTACTTTCCGTTTCTGGCAAAACTGACAGATCGCCGCTGTACTCGGGGTTGTCTTTAATATTGATTGGACCCTGGGCAAGAATTTACTTGGGCCCCCTGAATCCTGCTTTCCCACACCCTAGCATGGAATCACGCCCTCCACCACCCACCTCGTAGAGTAGTAAACTGTAATAACAATGAGTGGCCACTAGATGTTTTCCTTGGCAGTAATGCAAATACTGCCTTTTTTTCTGAAAAGGCAGTGTTTACATTACAAAGCGTGCAGAGACATGCTATAGACTCCAGAACTACGACGTTAAGCTGTTGTGGTTCTGGTGACTATAGTGTCCTTTAATATACAGAAAAAATAAAATAAAAATTAGCACAAAAGTATCAAATACAATTCTAATACATTATTCTAAAAATTAAAAAAGCACAACTTCTGACACAAATATATAGTATTTTGCTGATAAATTTATATTTTTTGTACAATGTGCAGATAGTACTGTACTACTAACCCCTCCATCCACCCCTACATACAGGGTAAAACAGCGCCACATGCCTTATCCTTTCAGACTTCAGACCAGACCACCATTTTTCAGCCATTTCTCGTCTCTGCAGTTTGACAAACAAAATCTTAGTTTACTACTTTTCCATCATCCTCCCATCTTCTGGACAAATCATCCTACCACCCCCAATACTGCAGAAACAGATAAACCCCCTGATAATAGTAGTACCATGCAATTAGTGCCCTAAAATAACTGCACCCAGCAAAAAGTGCCCCTGACACTAATAGTGTAAACATAACATTCTGCCAAAATAATTGGGGTAAGCTGATACTGTGCCAAGGTGCCCCCACAGTAATAGTGCTCCAAAAAGTCCCACCAATAGGAATAATTCTTTGCTAGAGCACACATAGTAGTAATAGTGCTCCTACAGTGCCCCCAACATGTCCCCACTGTGCCCCAGAAGTAATAATGCTCCCATAGTGCCCATACTAGTAATCATGTTCCCCATAGACCTCCAGTAGTAATAAAGCCAATCATAATGCCCCCAGTAGTAATAATTCCGTTTATAATGTGACAGTACAAAAAATACCCCCTTTTAATGCCCCAGTTGAGATAGTGCCCCCATAATGTGCCAGTATAAAATACCCCTATATAGTGCCCCCAGTAAATGCCACCATAGTGCTCCTCTCCCCCTTCTTTCTAGTGCCCCCCATAATGTACCAGTATAAAATGCCCCTCTTATATAGTGCCCCAGTAGATGCCCTCAGTGTCCCCCATAATTTGCAAGTATAAAATACCCATTATTAGTGCCCCCGTAGATGACCCCATAGTTCCCCTCTCTCCCCTTCCCCATAGTACCCACCATAATGTGCCCCAGTATAAAATGCCCCTAGCTGTGCGCTGCGATTGGCCAGCAGTGCAGCAAGAGACACGCCTCCTACAAAAAATCAGTCAGAGGGAGCTAAGACACCGGAGCCTATACCGGGCGAACGGAGCGGCGCACAGGCATACTAGTAAGTGCAGGGGGACCCCTGGGCGCCGCTCTGCCCACTGATCTAGTTAGTTTTTAGGCTCCTTTCACACTAGCGTTCGCTGGTCCGCTCGTGAGTTCCGTTTGAAGGAGCTCACGAGCGGACCCGAACGCAGCCGTCCAGCCCTGATGCAGTCTGAATGGAGCGGATCCGCTCAGACTGCATCAGTCTGGCGGCGTTCAGCCTCCGCTCCGCTCGCCTCCGCACGGACAGGCGGACAGCTGAAAGCTGCTTGCAGCGTTCGGGTGTCCGCCTGGCCGTGCGGAGGCGTGCGGATCCGTGCGGATCCGTCCAGACTTACAATGTAAGTCAATGGGGACGGATCCGTTTGAAGATGCCACAATGTGGCTCAATCTTCAAGCGGATCCGTCCCCCATTGACTTTACATTGAAAGTCTGAACGGATCCGCGCAGGCTACTTTCGCACTTGCGCACTTGCGAATTTTTTTAAAGTTATTAATGCAGACGGATCCGTACTGAACGGAGCCTCCGTCTGCATTAATATGAGCGGATCCGTTCAGAACGGATCCGCCCGAACGCTAGTGTGAAAGTAGCCTTAGTTTGTACCGTAGTGAAAGGTCCTCTTTAACCAAAAAACGCCTTGAGGGTGTGGAGCAGGAATGTCTTAGGTTGAAAAATAAATTGATAGATCTGGAGGAACAATATAAGATTGGTAGGGTTCCCTGAGGGGGTGGAACAAGATAACCCAGCGGACTTTGTGCAAAAGTGGCTGGTGCAAACATTCGGAGCGGATTATGATCTCTCTACGTTTTTTGTGGAGCGAGCCCATATAATCCCTCCGAGGAAGCCGCCCCCCAGGTGCACCCCCTAGAGCTTTATTAGATTGGTTTGCTCCAAGGATCGGGATTGGGTACTCAGACGTAAAAGAGAACTCCACAAAATTGGTTTTGATGGGAACGACATTCAAATATACCCTGATTTTTGCCATGAGACACAAAATAAAAGGCGTTCTTTCTTTGATGAAAAAAATATTAATTTCCGCACACATAAAGTATGCGATGCTGTACCCGGCTAACTCAGGGTGGTTCATAACGATTCTGTGCAATTTTTTCCCACACCTACGGAGGCTGCACAGTGGCTTGATTTGGCCGGTTTGTAGCCCCCGTTGGGATTTCTAATTTTTTGAGCATGTCTACATTTTTATAGGTTGGCTATATGGCGGTGTGGAGTGGGGCTTGATCAGGAGTGGGGTTGGGATAACACTCTCTGTGAGCCAAATGGTGGGTTGGGGTAGCGTTTATGGGCAGGGGGGGTGGGTACTAGGGATTAGGAGGGGGTGGGGGGTTTGCTGCTGTCGCTGGGCCTGTGTACTAAATTTATGAAACAGACTAATTTTACAAAACAGGTTTTGAAAAACATTAAATAATAGTGTATCCAACCACCAACATAGCCACGCAAAAAACTGCGTCAAGAGTATATTCAAATTTAATGAAAATAAAATTAAGAACAATTTAAATCAGTTGGTCCTGCCAGGTCCACTCGTCCTGTATCGGAGCAGAAATATTCAGCAAAGGAGTCTCTCATCCTGGAAACTGCTGCAGTGGTCCGCGGGCCAAGGCTTTCAGTACTGGCCAACTCGCTGTCTTCCGGAATCTCCTGGACATTCAGTGTTGTGTAACTTTACTACCTCATCAACAGTTTTGAATTTTGAGTTGAATTGGTTTGGTGAAAATTCGCCATTTACGAGTAGCTACCAGAATGCCAAATGTGCATTCCACCATTCTGCGAGCCCTAGTCAGGCGGTAGTTAAACACTCGTTTGTTCCGATTTAATCCGTGGCTGGAATAAGGTTTAATGAGATTGCCACACATCTGGAACGCCTCACCACCAACCAACACAAAGGGCATGGGGGCAGCATCACTTCCTGGTAGAGGTTGAGGTGGTCGGAAATCAAATTGTCTATTGTATACCCTTCGCCCCATGTCAGAATTTTTAAAGACCATGGAATCATTGGTTTGGCCATAAGCCCCAACATCTATTGCCACAAAACGGTACTGGGCATCAGCTATGGCCATTAATAAAATTGAAAAATATTTTTTGTAGTTAAAAAACTCAGAACCTGTGCCTTGGGGCTTGATAAGACGTATGTGTTTCCCGTCTACTGCCCCAAGACAGTTTGGAAACCGGCAAACCTCCCCAAAAATTTCTGAAATTTCAATCCACTGTTGCCTGTTTGGATGTGGGATAAATTCCGCATGCAACTTCTCCCACAAAGCACGGCACATATCCTTAACAATAGAGGAAACTGGGGATATTCCGAGCCGAAACTGATAATGGAGGGACGTCAAACTTTCTCCTGTTGCCAGAAATCTATCAGAACAAGTAAAATAAAAAAAGAGTGTAAATAAAGATGAGCAAATATGTAAAATAATGCAAAAAAAAACAAAAAAAAAACAAGCTATATTATGTGTCTGCCCTTGTTTGGGACCTTATACTGGACATTCCACCGTTAAATTAGCAAATGCTTTCCTTTGTTCGGTGGTCAATTTCAATGGGCAAAGGACATTCACTTGGAAATCCTAGTGAGGGAACGGGCTCTC
The DNA here is from genome assembly GCF_014858855.1 of Bufo gargarizans. Taxonomy (NCBI): domain Eukaryota; kingdom Metazoa; phylum Chordata; class Amphibia; order Anura; family Bufonidae; genus Bufo; species Bufo gargarizans. Next base: position 682,105,956 of record NC_058081.1, read on the forward strand.
GTTGTAGAACGATAGGCATATGCTTCTGCTAGCATTGCTCACAGTGCTGTCAACGTGGTCGAGATACGGGTAAAATCCTGACCATAGGAGCCGGTAAAGTCACAGTTAACAATACTAATGCAGAGCCTCCAAAGCCCTTGGCCTGCGCAATCAAGAGCAGCAGGAGGTATAGTACAGTATAAAATACATTTTTAGTACCCTGAGGAGGTGGTGATGGTGAGTACAATAAGGAGTTCAAGAGGGGCCTGGATGTACAGTATTTCTGGAGTGTAATAATATTACAGGCTATAGCTACTAGAGAGGGGTCGTTGATCCAGGGAGTTATTCTGATTGGAGTCGGAAAGGAATTTTTTATTCCCCTAAAGTGGGGAAAATTGGCTTCTACCTCACAGGGTTTTTTTTGCCTTCCTCTGGATCAGCTTGCAGGATAACAGGCCGAACTGGATGGACAGATGTCTTTTTTCGGCCTTATGTACTATGTTACTATGGGGTATGGAAATATGCCAGGTTTTTAGCTTTGAACCATGAAAAGCTTAAAAATGTATACAAAAATAACAGTTTATATCTCAATATAAAAAAAAAAGTACCTTATGGTAAGCATTAAGCGTTCTGCAGGTGAAACACTTTGACGGAAAGTGGTGTCCTGTCTTTCGATGCGATGAGACACTCTTTGGAGCAGATCGTCAAAACTGTCGACGCTCATCCGTAAGTAGTAATAAAACTTGTCCGGATAGTTCCGCAGTTCGGGAAACAGAACTTCAAATGCTCCCCTTCTCATTCTGGCAGAAGTAATCGGATGCACCCAATAGCGATGACGCCGTCAGGCTCGAAGACGTCTTCTCCAGCGGGAACCAAGGATTAGAGCCTGAAATCCAAAGCGAATGTGGCCCGGCATCATCTTTGCTATCTTCTGAGGCAGCATCTGAGGGGTATGTGACCTTCGTTTGGCTTTTGATAGCCACTGTATCATTTGCATGTGGTATTGTTTCTTTTTGATGTTTGAAAATTTAAATACTGGATTCGTTAATCCAACAACGCTAGTGTGAAAGTAACCTTATCCTGTACTGATCCTGACTTACATCCTGTATTATACTCCAGAGCTGCACTCACTATTCTGCTGGTGGAGTCACTGTGTACATACATTACATTACTTATCCTGTACTGATCCTGAGTCACATCCTGTATTATACTCCAGAGCTGCACTCACTATTCTGCTGGTGGAGTCACTGTGTACATACATTACATTACTTATCCTGTACTGATCCTGAGTTACATCCTGTATTATACTCCAGAGCTGCACTCACTATTCTGCTGGTGCCATCGCTGTGTACATACATTACATTACTTATCCTGTACTGATCCTGAGTTACATCCTGTATTATACTCCAGAGCTGCACTCACTATTCTGCTGGTGGAGTCACTGTGTACATACATTACATTACTTATCCTGTACTGATCCTGAGTTACATCCTGTATTATACTCCAGAGCTGCACTCACTATTCTGCTGGTGCAGTCACTGTGTACATACATTACTTATCCTGTACTGATCCTGAGTTACATCCTGTATTATACTCCAGAGCTGCACTCACTATTCTGCTGGTGGAGTCACTGTGTACATACATTACTTATCCTGTACTGATCCTGAGTTACATCCTGTATTATACTCCAGAGCTGCACTCACTATTCTGCTGGTGGAGTCACTGTGTACATACATTACATTACTTATCCTGTACTGATCCTGAGTTACATCCTGTATTATACTCCAGAGCTGCACTCACTATTCTGCTGGTGGAGTCACTGTGTACATACATTACATTACTTATCCTGTACTGATCCTGAGTTACATCCTGTATTATACTCCAGAGCTGCACTCACTATTCTGCTGGTGCAGTCACTGTGTACATACATTACATTACTTATCCTGTACTGATCCTGAGTTACATCCTGTATTATACTCCAGAGCTGCACTCACTATTCTGCTGGTGGAGTCACTGTGTACATACATTACATTACTTATCCTGTACTGATCCTGAGTTACATCCTGTATTATACTCCAGAGCTGTACTCACTGTTCTGCTGGTGGAGTCACTGTGTACATACATTATATTACTTCTCCTGTACTGATCCTGAGTTACATCCTGTATTATACTCCAGAGCTGCACTCACTATTCTGCTGGTGGAGTCACTGTGTACATACATTACTTATCCTGAGTTACATCCTGTATTGTACTCCAGAGCTGCACTCACTATTCTGCTGGTGGAGTCACTGTGTACATACATTATATTACTTAACCTGTACTGATCCTGAGTTACATCCTGTACTATACTCCAGAGCTGCACTCACTATTCTGCTGGTGCAGTCACTGTGTACGTACATTACATTACTTATCCTGTACTGATCCTGAGTCACATCCTGTATTATACTCCAGAGCTGCACTCACTATTCTGCTGGTGGAGTCACTGTGTACATACATTACTTATCCTGAGTTACATCCTGTATTATACTCCAGAGCTGTACTCACTATTCTGCTGGTGCAGTCACTGTGTACATACATTACATTACTTCTCCTGTACTGATCCTGAGTTACATCCTGTATTATACTCCAGAGCTGCACTCACTATTCTGCTGGTGCAGTCACTGTGTACATACATTACATTACTTCTCCTGTACTGATCCTGAGTTACATCCTGTATTATACTCCAGAGCTGCACTCACTATTCTGCTGGTGGAGTCACTGTGTACATACATTACTTATCCTGTACTGATCCTGAGTTACATCCTGTACTATACTCCAGAGCTGCACTCACTATTCTGCTGGTGCAGTCACTGTGTACATACATTACATTACTTATCCTGTACTGATCCTGAGTTACATCCTGTACTTATACTCCAGAGCTGCACTCACTATTCTGCTGGTGGAGTCACTTGTGTACATACATTACTTCTCCTGTACTGATCCTGAGTTACATCCTGTATTATACTCCAGAGCTGCACTCACTATTCTGCTGGTGGAGTCACTGTGTACATACATTACTTATCCTGTACTGATCCTGAGTTACATCCTGTATTATACTCCAGAGCTGCACTCACTATTCTGCTGGTGGAGTCACTGTGTACATACATTATATTACTTAACCTGTACTGATCCTAAGTTACATCCTGTACTATACTCCAGAGCTGCACTCACTATTCTGCTGTTGGAGTCATTGTGTACATACATTACTTATCCTGTACTGATCCTGAGTTACATCCTGTATTATACTCCAGAGCTGCACTCACTATTCTGCTGGTGGAGTCACTGTGTACATACATTATATTACTTAACCTGTACTGATCCTAAGTTACATCCTGTACTATACTCCAGAGCTGCACTCACTATTCTGCTGTTGGAGTCATTGTGTACATACATTACTTCTCCTGTACTGATCCTGAGTTACATCCTGTATTATACTCCAGAGCTGCACTCACTATTCTGCTGGTGGAGTCACTGTGTACATACATTACATTACTTATCCTGTACTGATCCTGATTTACATCCTGTATTATACTCCAGAGCTGCACTCACTATTCTGCTGTTGGAGTCATTGTGTACATACATTACATTACTTATCCTGTACTGATCCTGAGTTACATCCTGTATTATACTCCAGAGCTGTACTCACTATTCTGCTGGTGGAGTCACTGTATACATACATTACTTCTCCTGTACTGATCCTGACTTACATCCTGTATTATACTCCAGAGCTGCACTCACTATTCTGCTGGTGGAGTCACTGTGTACATACATTACTTATCCTGAGTTACATCCTGTACTATACTCCAGAGCTGCACTTACTATTCTGCTGGTGGAGTCACTGTGTACATACATTACTTATCCTGAGTTACATCCTGTACTATACTCCAGAGCTGCACTCACTATTCTGCTGGTGGAGTCACTGTGTACATACATTACTTCTCCTGTACTGACCCTGACTTACATCCTGTATTATACTCCAGAGCTGCACTCACTATTCTGCTGGTGGAGTCACTGTGTACATACATTACTTATCCTGAGTTACATCCTGTATTATACTCCAGAGCTGCACTCACTATTCTGCTGGTGCAGTCACTGTGTACATACATTACTTCTCCTGTACTGATCCTGACTTACATCCTGTATTATACTCCAGAGCTGCACTCACTATTCTGCTGGTGCAGTCACTGTGTACATACATTACTTCTCCTGTACTGATCCTGACTTACATCCTGTATGCTCTGGATGGAACAAAAAATGATGTACAAACTACTATGAATTAAAAACGACTAATTGATGAAATGCATATGGTGTGCCGTGGATTTCTCCTGTGGATGTCCTAGCGATATGCCCCCATTGTCTATGATGAGACAACGCCTTTAAGCAAAGGGTTTAGGAAACTCCTAGAAAGCTTTTCCAGGGCAGGCCCACATTTTTAGTATATATGAGTATAGCTTGTACTGTGACAAGGGCACCAGGTCCTCAGATTCTGTTGTGTTTGTGCAGTACCGTATATTGAATGCTTTGCTGTAGAGTACTGCCCCATTTCGGGTAAAGGTTTGTGTATTCATGTAATGATGGATCTGTCTTTATTGCATTTACATTAGTTGAACAGAATATTATCAAAGAGCATTTTCTGTATATATCATCTATCTATAACAAAAAGAACTTGCAGAACTCCTAAAATACAAATTTCTTCAGTTAGGCCCCATTCACACGTCCGCAATTCTGTTCCGCATTTTGCGGAAAGGAATTGCAGACCCATTCATTTCTATGGGGCCGCACGATGTGCTGCACGGATCTGGAATTGTGGACCTGCACTTCCCGAAAAAAATAGAACATGTCCTATTCTTGTCCGCAATTGCAGACAAGAATAGGCATTTTCTACTAAGTGCCGGCGATCTGCGGTCCGCAAAATGCGGAACGCACATTGCCGGTGTCCGTGTTTTGCAGACCCGTGGATCCGCAAAACACTTACGGACGTGTGAATGGACCCTTAACCCCTTCAGGACACAGCCTTATTTCACCTTAAAGGACCAGGCCATTTTTTGCAAATCTGTCCGGAACCCCCAGCTCCTCCCTGAAAGGACTGCCCTGCCCTAACCGGAGCCATCACCCGCATCCACAAGCCAATGTTTTTTTGGTCCGACCATATACTTGTACGAACCGCCTTCCGTTGCCGAAAGTGCTCATCATATCTCAGCCAACCCAGGCCCTATACACCCGGTACACCTCCCCAATTGCATCCTGGTAACAAAAAAGGGCAGAACATTTTACCGGCGCCTTTTCCCCAATGACGCTGGCCAGGATCGCAAATGCCTGCAGCCAATTGGAAAAAGTCTGCGGAATCAGCCGATGACGCCGCTTATCCTCATCCTCCTTCTTTTTATCCTCCCTCCGGTCCCTATCCAAATTAAATCTTTCCAGCAGGAGTAACGAGAATATATCCACGTACTCCCCCTTCCAGATCCTTTCCTTAACCTCAGGCTTCAAATGAGCCCCCAGAGGCCCCTCAAAGCACACGTAAACCTCGCCTCTTGAAGAGTCGTCCAGACGAGGTTCCCCCTTTTCCATAGACCCTTCCCTCCCAACCAAGCCTTGCAGAAACGACGACCCCCTGGGTGCGCTCCCGGCCGCCTCCGCCCCAATGACCCCCGCCCCACTAGTAACCGCTGGTGGAAGCCCCGACAACCCCCCCGCCAGCGATCCGGACCCCAGCCCAGTTCCCACTAGCCCCTTAACCAGCTCCCGCAAACCCAATAACAACTCCCCCAGACCGCCCGTGACGGACGTCCCTGGGCTCCCCACCAACCACAGGAGCCCCCCCAAAACAAGAAACCGTTAACGGAAAACCCCCCTGTGTCTCACCTAGCTGCGTGGATGCTGTGACTCCACCAGCCGCAACGTGAGGTAGTGGAGCTTGACCGGCGTAGACTACTCTTCTGGACGTCCCCAGCTTCTCAGCAACCAACGACCTCTCTCCTGACATCGCAGTCCTCCAAGCCTGCAGTACCGCAGCTTCGCCACTAGGGGCCGCCGGGGCTGATGCCACTTCCAGGCCAGCCTCCTGCTGCCCGACTCTTTTCTCCAGCACAGGGCCGCCATCTTGACCCCTCCGTTCACCTGGACCAGACCATATCGCTCTCCCACGCCAGGCACACTCATCCCCGCCTGGGGCAGCTGCCGATCCCGCTCCAGCTCCCCCGCCGCTTGATGCTGAGGATGAGGCATCCGGCCTCCCTATACCCGGGTCCCGTCTGACAATTGGATTCCTACCAGCATGCTGACCGCTGGGCACCTGCGCTCCTGCCCGCGGCGCGTGCCAGAGGGTCCCTAGAGGGGGTCCTGATCCAGCGCCGCGGGGTCTCATCGGGACTGAGGCGCGCCAGAGGCCTGGTCCTCCACAGCCGGCAACTGGGGGACACTATGGCACCTGCATCCCCCGACCCCGGCAGCAATCCACGGATGGATTCCTGTAGCCACTCCGTCCCTCTGCTCTTTGCTGCGGCCCGCAGTTGCGCCAACAGCGTCTCCACCTCAGACATCGCTCGCCACAGTTAACTGTCACACTCTCTGCTGGGCTGCTACACTACGGCTGTTCCCCTGTACTGACCCTTTTCCCGCTCCTGCTGCCCCCTTATAAAACCGAGCCCACTCCCCTGCAACGCCGCCGCCTCTTCCCCTACGTTAACTCCTCCCTGACCTTCCTTCACCTACCACTCCCTCCAAACCTGATCATGCCAGGCCTCCCCCCGGGCTTTGAGCCCTAGGTCCGGCCTGCACTTGACATGTCCTATGAGTGGCCAACCGTCCTAAATCCTGTGGTCCAATGAAGCTGTAGACTCTAGCGTGCAGCAATATAGGATGCCCAGTTTGTCTGCTAAAATCTACTCATTCAACAGGGCCCACTGGTGGAGCATCATACATCACTGGTTCTTGATGCCTTGGCTTGTTCAGCTGCTTGTTGGTACCATAAGATATGGAGACTTTAAGGTTGACTACCCATGGATATGTCTGGAATTGTAGCTCAGCTATTTATTTATTTTTCACCACATTCTGGCCATTTTTTAAAAATAAAAAAACGGTATCCAATAAACACCTTTATCAGCATGATAAAGAACTAGTATCCCAGTGGCGGATCCAGAGCCTGGTCTCGGGAGGGGTACTTTCAGATTATTTTCTGTCCGCCGCCACAAAACAATGGTGCTTATCGAACAGACTACACAGTGTAGGCTATATGTGTATAACAAACATATTTCACATGAAAACAATAACTTGGCTTGGCCCTTGGGGATCTCGGACGCCACTTCAACACTTTGGCCGGGGGCTCGGTGGAGCTGATGTGTTTTATCCTAATGAGAAAGATTTCATAGTAAGGATTTGGAGAAGGGGCTGAGGGAGAGCAGAGCAGGGAGAGGCCGGTGCTGCTACTAGGGGGTCATACCATGGGGGAGTAATAAAGCCCACCATAATGCCCCTCCAGTAAAAATAATTCTCCTTATAATGTGACAGTGCAAAAAATACCCCCTTGTAATGCCCCCAGTTGAGCTAATGTCCCCATAGTGCCCCCATAATGTGCCAGTATAAATACCCCTAAATAGTGCCCCTAGTAAATGCCCCCATAGTGCTCCACACCCTCCTTCCTCCTAGTGCCCCCCATAATGTATCAGTATAAAATGCCCCAGTAGATGCCCTCAGTGTCCCCCATAATTTGCAAGTATAAAATACCCCATCTTAGTGCCCCCCGTAGATGACCCCATAGTACTCCTCTCCCCCCTTCCCCATAGTACCCACCATAATGTGTCCCAGTATAAAATTGTACTGTACAGAGCCCCCTATATAAAATACCCCTTCTTTGTGGCCTCAGTAGATGCCCCTATAGTGCCCACCAATAATGTGCCAGTATTAACAGCCCCCCCGTGCCAGTAATAACCGCCCCCCTGTGCCAGTAATAGCAGCCCCCCTGTGCCAGTAATAGCAGCCTCCCTGTGCCAGTAATAACAGCCCCCCTGTGCCAGCAATAACAGCCCCCCTGTGCCAGCAATAACAGCCCCTCTGTGCAAGTAATAACCTGTGCCAGTAATAACAGCCCCCCTGTGCAGTAATAACAGCCCCCCTGTGCCAGTAATAACAGCCCCCAGTAATAACAGCCCCCCTGTGCCAGTATTAACAGCCCCTAGTAATAACAGCCCCCCTGTGCCAGTAAAAACAACCCCTCTGTGGCAGTAATAACAGCCCACAGTAATAACAGCCCCTCTGTGCCAGTAATAACAGCCCCCAGTAATAACAGCCCCTAGTAATAACAGCCCCTCTGTGCCAGTAATAACAGCCCCCCATGTGCCAGTAATAACAGCCCCTCTGTGACAGTAATAACAGCCCCCCTGTGCCAGTAATAACAGCCCCCAGTAATAACAGCCCCCCTGTGCCAGTAATAACAGCCCCCAGTAAAAACAGCCCCTCTGTGCCAGTAATAACAGCCCCCCTGTGCCAGTAATAACAGCCCCCAGTAATAACAGCCCCCCTGTGCCAGTAATAACAGCCCCCCTGTGCCAGTAATAACAGCCCCCAGTAATAACAGCCCCTCTGTGCCAGTAATAACAGCCCCCAGTAATAACAGCCCCCCTGTGCCAGTAATAACAGCCCCCAGTAATAACAGCCCCTCTGTGCCAGTAATAACAGCCCCAGTAATAACAGCCCCTTTGTGCCAGTAATAACAGCCCCCAGTAACAACAGCCCCCCTGTGCCAGTAATAACAGCCCCTAGTAATAACAGCCCCCCTGTGCCAGTAATAACAGCCCCCAGTAATAACAGCCCCCCTGTGCCAGTATTAACAGCCCCTAGTAATAACAGCCCCCCTGTGCAGTAATAACAGCCCCCCTGTGCCAGTAATAACAGCCCCCAGTAATAGCAGCCCCTCTGTGCCAGTAATAACAGCCCCTCTGTGCCAGTAATAACAGCCCCCCTGTGCCAGTAATAACAGCCCCTATGTGCCAGTAATAACAGCCCCCCTGTGCCAGTAATAACAGCCCCCAGTAATAAGAGCCCCCCTGTGCCAGTAATAACAGCCCCTCTGAGCCAGTAATAACAGTCCCCAGTAATAACAGCCCCTCTGTGCCAGTAATAACAGCCCCCCTGTGCCAGTAATAACAGCCCCCAGTAATAACAGCCCCTCTGTGCCAGTAATAACAGCCCCCCCTGTGCCAGTAATAACAGCCCCCCTGTGCCAGTAATAACAGCCCCCAGTAATAACAGCCCCTCTGTGCCAGTAATAACAGCCCCCAGGTGCCAGTAATAACAACCCCGCCAGTAATAACAGCCCCCAGGTGCCAGTAATAACAGCCCCCGCCAGTAAAAGTATTGTATATAATAAAAAAATAAAAAAAACACATACTTACCTGCATGTCAGTGATGCGATGTAGGCCTCTTCCGGCCTGTGTCCCGCGCTGTATGGCTCAGGCGGTGCAATGACGTCATCGCGCCGCCTGCGCCGGCCTCTGATAGGCTGCAGGCACTAGGCCGGCAGCCTATCAGAGGAAGGGAAAGGGACACGCCTCTCCCTCCCCTGCTGCAGCACAGGCATCTGTATCGCTGTCCTAAGGGACGGCGATACAGATGACTGGAGATGAGCGCTTCCACAATGGAAGCGCTCATCTCCCTGTGCCCCCCCCCTGGATCCGCCACTGTAGTATCCTAGGTTTCTTCATTCCATGGATATAGGGATGGTTACTTTTTTACCTAGAGTTTAGTGATCTCCCGGCACAGGACAACTTAGAAGGACCTAAGATCAGAGCTGCCAATCACTGCAGAAACCTTGCCCACATTTATTTCCTCCTATTGTAAACCCAATAAGGCCTTATTCACACCGTCAGTGTTCAGTCAGGGATTCCCACCAGTGACTGTGAGCCAAAAGCATGAATGGAGGCTACACAGAACTGATGCAGATATTTCCCTTATACCTACCTTATGTCTCGGGAGCCTCCAATCCTGGTTTTTGGGTCAAAATCACTAATGGAAATCACTGACCAAAACACTGACGTGTGAATAAGGCCTCGGTGTAGATTTTATAGTCCTTATAAATATAGAGAATGCAACATTTTCCTCATACGTTCTACTCCAGGAGAGCTGGGCGAAGCTGCCCCCCTTCAATCGGCACAAACAAAAACTCCAGTGTTTCTTAAGTGCTACATTTGTGCTGCTTTTCTTTTAAAGATAATAGCAATTGTTTGTTTCAAGATGATGACATCACCAGCCCCCCTACAACAGCAAAAAGACATGAAACTTGCTGGATGGTTAGAGCTACGTTTGAAGAAATGAAGAACAAATAAACCAAACCATAGAGATCTCCATATTAAAGGGCTTCTGTCACCCCACTAAACAGTTTTTTTTTGTGTACTTATAATCCCTATACAGTGATATTTCTATACATTATGTTATTAATCATTTTCGTTCAGTAGATTTAGCAAAAAACATACTTTTATGATATGCTAATTACCTTTCTACCAGCAAGTTGGGCGTCTACTTGCTGGTAGCAGCCGCAGAAAACCGCCCCCTCCTTGTGTTGATTGACAGGGCCAGCCGCGATCTCCTCCTCCGGCCGGCCCTGTCTGCATTTCAAAAATGAGGGAGTGCTGAGGAGGCGAGCCTCCTTATCTCAGAGCGCCTGCGCCGAATCAACACAGGTGCGCGATTTTTGAAATGCTAACAGGGCCAGCCGGAGGAGGAGATCGTGGCTGGCCCTGTCAATCAACGCAAGGAGGGGGCGGTTTTCTGCGAACACTACCAGCAAGTAGACGCCCAACTTGCTGGTAGAAAGGTAATTAGCATATCTTAAAAGTACGTTTTTTGCTAAATCTACTGAACGAAAATTATTAATAGCATAAGGTATAGCAATATCGCAGGATAGGGATTATAAGTACACAAAAAAAAAAAAGAGTTTAGTGGGGTGACAGAAGCCCTTTAAGTTCTGCCTTTTTCAGTCTTCATTAATAGTGATGAGCGGGAGGTGCCATATTCGATTTCGCGATATTTAGCGAATATTCGAATGAATATTCGTGTTATATTCGTCGAAATCGAATATTCGTAATTATTCCCATTATCGCGAATAATATGCGATTTATTTTTCGCGTATTGCGATTATTTATCTTGATAGTATAAGGCATGGATGTCAAACTCATGGCCCTCCAGATGTTTCAAAACTACAACTCCCATCATTCCCTGATAGCTGTAGTATGCCCAGGCATGATGGGAGTTGTAGTTTTGCAACAGCTGGAGGGCCACGAGTTTGACATCCCTGGTATAAGGCAACGTTCCTATGCTAATTGACTATGGCTAGGCTAATATGTGTATTTTACGAAATTTCGTGATATTGCTCTAACTTCGTCTCTTAGAATATTACGGATATTCTAAAAGAAGAAGTTAGAGCAATATTAAGAACATTTGCAAAAGTCGAAATTGCGATGCGAGTAATATAATACGAAATAATCGCATGAAGATTTCAACTTAGCACTGCTATATTCCATATTCTAGCCTAATATAGAATATAGCTGTGCTAAGTTAGCACTGCTATATTCCATACTAGGCTAGAATATGGAATATAGCAGTGCTCAGTTGAAATGTTCATGCGATTATTTCGTGTTATATTACTCGCATCGCAATTTCGACTTTTGCGAAATTTCGTAAAATACACATATAGATTAGATTGTAATTTTGCTAATATGGAATATAGCAGTAAGTTGAAAACGCCACTGACTGGAGCAGCCAGGAAGCCAGGAATCCAAAGGACAGGTAAGAACAACTTTAGGGAAGTGGGAAAGAAAAAAATATAATAATAAAAAAAAAAAAAAAAGAATATTCGATTTCGCGAATATATAGAACGATATTCTAAATATTCGCGAAATCTCGAAATTGCGATATTCGGGAAAAAAATTTGCAATTCGAATATTCGCGCTCAACACTATTCATTAAACGGTAACTGCACTTATCCATGGGAAGTGCATAAAAAAGGAGATTATCTCAAGCTAAAACCTTTACTACCTACTCTTAACAAATGGTAACTGGGAACTACAAGCAGCTAATAATCCCAAATCACCTGCACTCCGTACAGCGCACAGACCTTGAGTAAGAGGTTGGTGCTCGAAGTGACAACATGGATGGCGCCGTGTCAGACACAGTCCACAATAGAAGTCACCAGCACTCGATGATATGTGCAAGAAGTAGAGCACTTTTTATTCAATCGTCACATGCGTCAAACAGCCAACGTTTCGGGGCCACAAAGGGTCCCTTCTTCTGGGCCACATAGTGACCGTCACTATGATATCTCTATGTTTTGGTTTATTTGTTCTTCATTTGTCTTTTTTTTTTTTTTATGAAAACTTTATAATCTACAGTTTGTAAAATGATTTGTAGAATAAAAATGTTTAAGACACATTTTACTCTTCTACTTCTTGATAGTTGGTATTTATTGTTTTGTCTGTAGCTATAGTCATTCTTGCCTCCAGTGATGTCAGTCCATAGTAACTTGTCTTACTACCTGTGGGTATGCTTCAGCCCTGTTAAGGGAGTTCATAAAATTAAGCAGCACAAATGATAATTTTTACAGCACAAATGCGGCACTAACCAACCAGCCCGGTTTTGTGTCTTTTGGCTGTTGCGGGGGGGCTGGTGATGTCATCATCTTAAAAATAAATAAAAATTGCTATTATCTTACAAATAAAAGCAGCACAAATGTTCATTTTTACAGCACAAACCAAGCACTAACCAACCAGCCCAGTTTCGTGTCTTTTGGCTGTGGTGGGGGGCTGGGTGACCTTTTAATAAATGGTTAATAACTTGACAACGAAAGGAGATAGAATGGAGATTTAAACGGCACAAACGTAGCTCTAACCATCCAGCAAGTTTCATGTCTTTTTTCTGTTGTAGGGGGGCTGGTGAGGTCATCATCTTGAAACAAACAATTGCTATTATCTTTAAAATAAAAACCGCACTAAAGAAACACACTGGAGTTTTTGTTTGTGCCGATTGAAGGGGGGCCAGCTTCTCCCAGCTCTCCTGGACAACTCCTTTCATCCTCTCTACGGAAAGGAGAACCTGGCAGAAGATGATAAGATGTTTCGCTCAGGTGTCCTTTAAATTTAGATTGTAATTAGTTTTGACATTAAAGCTTATATTAAAATTGTCTGTCTGAGGAAGAAAAGTCTGAGTGGGACTGCAAATATTAACAATCTGATATTAACATGGCAGCAGAGGAGAACAACGAGAAGCCGAGACGGAGAAGGAGCTCAGGGGTCCAGAGTGATTTCGTTCCCTTTACCAGTGGATTGAGCATTGGTCGTTAATATCTCTAGATTCTCTACTTTTCTCCATAGAGTGTTGGTGCTTCTGCCTATTATTTTTCCCCTGTATTGATGACCTCTCCCATACTCTTTCCCCATATTGTTGTCCAATCTGCCATATTCATTGTGGTGGGACAAGATGGAAGGGAACAGTTCACAATCAGGTTAATAGAGGAGAAAATCGCAATCAAGGGGTTAATGTAAAAGGAACCAGATAAAAGTATTTAAAGTAAGGGGAAAAATTGCAATACAATGCAATGGGTCAGCACTGGATGGGGGAACCCGAGGGGGACAAGATGGAAGAGCTCAAAATGGAGAGAAGTGAGGGCGATTATTGGAGTAAACTCATGGTACAGGAAAGAGAGAGACGGTTCTGCGTGGGTGGAGTCAATGTATCTTTAACCCTTTCCTGAGGCAGCAATTTTTGCATTTTGGTTTTTTGCTCCCTGCTTTCCCGGAGCCATAACTTTTTTATCTGTTCACATAACCATATGAGGGTTTTTTTTTTTTTTTTGTGGAACAAATTGTACTATTTGATATTCCATAGAATATAGTGGGAAGCTGGAAAAAATTCTCCAAGTCAGTACAATTACACAATACTATAGTTTCTCTTGCATTTTAATACTGAAAAATGTAAACTTTTGAAAAAATTTCTTTTTTCTTTTCATCACCATATTCTGACCCTCATAACTTTTCTATAGTTATGTCTACGAAGATTTGTGAGGGCTCATTTTTTGTGGGACGATATGTAGTTTTGTTAATACCATATTAGGGTGTGTATGACTTTTTTATCACTGTTTATTCAATTGTGTTGAGAAGTAAAGTAAAGAAAAAAGAATGAATCGGCCATTTTTTTCCATTACGCCAATTACCATATTTTTTTTATTTTAACAGTACAGGTGTTTTTGAACGCAGCAATGCCCATGATGTTGATTATTTTTTATTGTTCAAGTATTTTGATTTTGATTTTAGGGAAAGGGGGTGATTTGAATTGTTATATATTTTTGAAAACTTTTTTAAACTTTTTTTGGTGGACCGTAACATGCAATCATCAGATTACAATTTGTATAGAGTAATGGGATTTTCTCCATTAACCTATACATATATCACTATATTACAATTCAGTGCTGCCATCTGCTGGTCTGATTTGTAATATACAAGTAATGAGCCTGGAAGCCTAGTACAGGCTCAGGCTCATTACTTACAAGGAACGCCTTCCCCAATCTCCACCTGCCTCTTAATAAGTTAGGCACATCTTTGGAAATTGAAGTCTATGCCCACTAGGAGCTGGCACAGACATTAGCCATATCTTATGCCAGTTTCTGGGTTAAAGTTTATAATAAATCTGGAAAAATGTGCTAAGCCCCATCCCTTTTTTGTCACTTTTGAAAAGTGTTGAGAAACTCTAGAAGTAAAAGGTTATGGCACAAATATGGTGTGCGCCATAATTTTTTACTTTTGTACGCCACAATAGTGGTGTAAAACCTTTGATAAATCCGCCCCCCTCCAATGCATCTTCAAGCAGCAATTACTCACAGTGTTGAGAATAATGGAGTGACCACATAAGAGAGCTCAGAATAGAGAAGGGGTTCCGCAGGGGTGGAGCTATGGACTATTAAGTTCTAAATAGTCACAGTGCTGAGAATAATTGGCTGACAAAATGTGAACACTTAGAATCCAGAAAGACTAAATGTAAGGAGATTAAAAATTCTTTACGAGAGGCGCTGAAAACGTTGATCCTGAAAACAGGGAAAAGTCCAAAGAAATTTGACTCGTATCGTCCGATATCTCTAATAAATACTGATAATAAACTCTTGCCGAAGATTCTATCTAGTAGATTGAAAGAGGTGATATCTACGGTAATTCATGGCGATCAAACAGGTTTTATGCCAGATAAATCTATATCAGAAAATACCAGAAGATGCTATATAAATATGCAAATAAAAGGTGCCAATACCGGTCAACGACTAGTGGTCTCACTGGATGCGAGTAAGGCTTTTGACACAGTAGAGTGGCCCATTATTGTAGCCACTCTAAGGAAAATGGGCTTTGGGAATAGCTTTATAGCTTGGGTTGAGCTTCTGTATACAGACATAACAGCAAGAATCGCAATTAATGGAGAGATATCGGACCCAATTGACATTAAGAGGGGGTACGACAGGGGTGTCCATTACCCCCATTCTTTTTGCCATTGTAGTGGAACCTCTCGCCGCTCAGATAAGACAGGATAAGAATATAGTAGGTTTTAAATTTAATCAGCACGAGGAAAAAATTTCTTTGTGTGCGGACGACCTGATGCTGTTTGTAGGGTCCCATGACTCCCTGCTTCGATCAATTGCGACATTCGATAGACTTCTGGGTGATCGGCTTGTGTGCCGTCCATGTAATTGTTCCCCCTTGGGGATTGTTGTATTTTATTTCTTTGCAAAAAAGATAAATAAACACTATTTAAAAAAATAATTGCGACATTCGAGAGTTACGGGAAGGTGGCCGGCCTGTCCATAAATTGGAATGAATCAGCCTGTATACCGTTAGATCCAATCGGGAACTTTATCCCTGGTTGCCTGAAGATTATAAAAGAGGGAGAGAATTTGTAGTATTTGGGAATACAGATATCATCTAACCCTCAAGACTACATAAAATAAAATTTAGTTCCTACAATAGCGAAAATTTGAAATAAGATACGCATTTGGAAAAAACGACCCCTGTCTATGTCTGGTAGAATATCGTTGATTCGGATGTGTCTACTTCAAATGATAAACCATATTGTATGGAACTCCCCAATTGAGATCCCTAAGAAATAATACAAGATAATACAGAGTCTCCTGAGTGATTTTATTTGGAGGGGTAGAAGGCCAAGAATGAGATTACTACTGTTACCGTTGCCGACTGGGGAAGGTGGTCTAGCAATCCCTGACCTACAAGCTGTGGCAGGGCAGTTTAAAAATTGTTTGGACTGGAGTAAGTCCCAACTTTATAATTCTGTTTTGAGCTGCATATATATAAATGTTACTTCTACTGGAATATCCCAGATATTAGAAGCTGGTATACACATGCATCTCCAGTTTAATAAACCCCCTACTATGAAATTAATGTATAAAACATGGCCAACTATGGGAAAAGACAGACTATCACGACAATACGCTGCTCTGGGGAAATTATCACTTAAAATAATTATTAGGTATTGATGAGAGGTTCTGGCAGACACATGGAATCAGTACTCTTGGCCAGATATGGGGAAATTGAGAAATAATGGGTTTTGAAGATCTTAAATGTAAAAATATTCTTGTAGATAAAGATTGGTTCCATTATTTTCAACTCTTAAACAATCATTGTTGGGGAACAGAATAGCTACCTCACGCCCTTCACCAGTCAAGGCAATTTCAAAAATGATTAATGGTAGGAGCAGAATATCAAATATGTATAATATCTTGTAAAAAAAAAAAGAGTCAAAACAAGGTGTGAAGATTAATATGGGAAAATGGAATGGGAGAGTGGAACAGATAAATTCCGAAGAGTGGAGCAAAATATTTCAAGTAATAAACAAGACCTCCTAGAACCCAGCACATAGGCTTATTCAATTCTTTGTCGTGCATCGTTTATATTACTCCCCTGCCAAACTTATGAAATATTATAAGCACAAGATATTTAGATGTTTAAAATGTGGGGAGATTGGAGTTGAGGATGTGCATCTACTGTGGGAGTGCCAATTTCTAAAAATTTTTTGGAATGAAGTGCTTGGTTATATTAAGGTACTTCATAAGGTGGATATCCCCTTAACCTTTGGGGCATGTGTGCTGGGTTTGGTGGAGGACATAGGGGACTCCGGGAAATTCTTAAAAATAACTAAATTATTATTTAGTTATTTCAGGCTAGGAGATGTATTGTAAGAAAAGGGATAGAGAAAACCGTACCAACAATAAATATGTGGCTCAGCCTGGTGAAATTTTCGTTGTCTTGTGAGAGATTACATATAGCTACAAATGCTAAAAGGTGGAGGTTTGGGAGTATGTGGGCAGAATGGTTAAAAAACGGATTAAGATGGAAATTGGGCTGGGGTGTGTGGGGGGGGGATGGAGAGAGATGAGAGAGTTTTCCCTTTTCCTTTTTTTTATTTGGACTTTTTAGACTTGGTGATATACAATTTTGTAAAGATAGATGTATTGATTTTACATGCAGCTAAGATATGTACCGGTATGTCCTTTTTTGTATTGTAAAAACATAAAAACAATTTAAAAAAAAAAGTTGCTTAAAGAGGTTGCCTAGCCATCAAGCTAAAAAGAATTAACATCTGGTATGCATGTAACATTAAAAAAGAAAGCCGTTCACCTGTTCAATGATGCAGAATTTTAGAACTCAGGGTTCATCCCTACTGCTTCTTCTTGTCCCATGTGGACCAGAAGTGTGACATGCTCTGCTCCAGCCATTCAATGATCTCACCATTCAAAGAAAAAATAATACATGGGCAGGAGCAATGGACATTGAAGCAATGGGATGACAAAATGGCAAGAGGGTCAGTAAAGAGTCAATTCAAGATTTAGGAGGTAAACATAAACACTCCTCTACCCCACTACTATCTCCTAAGAGCCTTTATACTGTCATCTGATATAATTTACATTATGTCTTCCACAAATGTGCATATAAAGCTATGTTAAAAGCAATTGTTCATGTAATTAGCCTGGTTACCAGCAGGTGGCAACTCATTAGCAGGGACAAGTTACAGTTTAGTGTATCTGAGCTGGAATGGTCTATTCTAGCTTAGCTCCCCCTCTGTGGAGAGGTGGGCTGGTCCCACATCCTGCAATATGGGTGGAGAGGGAAGTTAGAGTCAGAGTGCCAGCCACCCCCTGCTAGGGGAAGGCTATGTGATAGTGTTCAGGAGAACCCCTTCTTAGGGAAGACAGCAAGGACATAGTCTCGGCTGAGACTTGGTCATATACCCAGTCTGAGCACCTTCAGCTCTGCTGGATGAAGAAGCAGAAACTACAGCCAAACTCCAGAGTTCCAGGAAGAAAGCATCCTCTGAGAATCCATCTGTGAGATAAGTCCAGCATCCTAGGAGAAGCCAATTCCCCCTCAGCTAGTCTGTCCCCACACAGCAGAAGTTACAGATAAGTGCAGAAGCTAAACCTGCCACAGTTACAGAGCTACCAAGCAGACGTTTTATCTTGGAAGCTCCACATTTAAAGCAGAAGTACTCATACCTGCCCATCATTGTCTACACCTGCTGGGACCAAGAGACCAAAGCTGCATACTGTTTGGATGCAAGTTATTTCAAGTAAAGCAACGTTTGAACTTCATCTAAAGATCTGGACATAATTTATTCTGCAAAGTTCCTCTATTACTCCTAATATCACTACACTCAAATTTATTGCAAGTGAGCCAGGAGTCCAGCGTGTACCCAGGTAGGAGACACCGTGACACAACTCCCACAAAACTACAGAGACATTATAGGCCATTACACCACTCTGGCATTCCTAATCTGGGACGTGCGTTATAACACCTTGGAAGGACCCTGAGATAGTACCCTGCGCACGCTGCAATTGGCGTTACAACAAATACAGAATATTATCCACCCGCACCTGGCCGCTGCATACGTGTGTGGGGGTAGAAGACTCACTTTGTTTTTAGGGTCGTAGGGTTTGAAAGATCAAACCTAAAAGTGGCTCTGACGTGCGGAGCTGAAGAAAAGCCAAGCTCTTCATAGACTCATATATGATGAAAAGTGGCGAGCAATCAGCAATGCTGAGAAAATAAGCCCTTGAAATCTGCATGTAAAAATGTCAGGAGTCGGTGAGAGGGCTTTGAATTCACTGAAGTGGCAGGGATGGAGTTTATAATCTGCCGGAGCAGATAGGACCTTGTCTGGTCTGAATATACAATGCATTCAGAAAGTCTTCAGACCCTTTAACTTTTTTCACATATTGTTTTGTTGATCAAATATAAAAAGTTCACATTTTCCCCCATCATTCAGCTCTCAATGCTCCGTGTGAAAGCAGAATAGTATAAAATTATTTTACTTTAATAAATTAGCAAAGTTTTGCATTGACATAAGTATTCAGACCCGTTACTCCAGACTTAGTTGAAGGCCCTTTGGCAGTGATTCCAGCCTCCAGTCTTTTTGGGGATGATGTCCCAAGGTTTACACCTGGATTTGGGGATCTTCTCCAATTCTTCTTTGCAGATCCTCTCGAGCTTTGTCAGGTTGGATGGGGACATCAGTGGACAGTTATTTTCAGGTCTCTCCAGAAATGTTCAATTGGGTCAATTCAAGTCAGGACTATGGCTGGGCTACTCAAGGACGTTCACAAAGTTGCCCCTAAGTCACTCCTATGTTGTCTGGGCTGTGTGCCTCATTGTCTTGTTGGAAGGTGAACCTTCAGCCCAGTTTGAGGTCCAGAGCTTTGAAACAGGTTTTCATTAACAATATTTCTGTACTTTGTTCCATTTATCTGGCCCTCACCCCTGACCTGTCCCAGCTGCTGAAAAACACCCCCACATCATGGCAGCACGGTGGCTCAGTGGTTACCACTGGTGTCTCGCAGCACTGGAGATTAAATCCAACACATCTGCATGGGGTTTATATGTCCTCACTGTTTTTGGGTGGGTTTCCTCCGGGTACTCCGGTTTCCTTCCACACTCTAAAGACATACTGATAGATTGTGAGCCCCATTGGGGACAGCTTGATGCTAATGTCCGTAAAATGCTGCAGAATATGACAGCACTATATAAGGGTACTTTCACACTTGCGTTGTTGGATTCCGTCAGGCAGTTCCGTCGCCGGAACTGCCTGCCGGATTCGGCAATCTGTATGCAAACTGTATGCAAACGGTTTTCATCCGGAAAAAACGGATACAGTATTTATCTTTTTCACTTTTTCAAAGGTCTGCGCATGCCGGATCAGTTTTTCCGGAACACTTAGGGCCGGATCCGGCATTAATGCATTTCAATGGAAAATAATGCTGGATCTGGCATTCCGTCAAGTGTTCCAGAATTTTTGACGAAGAAAATACTGCAGCATGCTGCGGTATTTTCTCCGGCCACATACCGTAAGAGTTACTGAACTGAAGAAATCCTGATGCATCCTGAACGTATTGCTCTCCATTCAGAATGCATTAGGATAAAACTGATCAGTTTTTTCCCGGTATTGAGCCCCTAGGACGGAACTCAATACCGGAAAAGTTTAACTCAAGTCTGAAAGTACCCTAAGTGAGTAAAATAGTAATAATGCTGTCACCACCGTTCTGCAAGGTAGGGATGGCGATGACTAGTGCCAGGTTCCCTCCTGACATGGCACTTAGAACTGAGGCCAAAAAGTTCAATCAAAAGTTTCATTTTCATCAGACCAGAAAACATCTCGCACGTCCTTTAGGTGCTTTTTTTTAATTTTTTTTGCAAACTCCAGGCGGATTTCATGTGTCTTTTACTGAGGAGAGACTTCTTTCTGCCCACTCTGCCATAAAGCCCAGATTGGTGGAGACTGCAGTGATGGTTGACCTTCTGGAAGTTTCTCCCATCTGCACACAGGCTTTTTGGATGTCAGCCAGAGTGACCATCGAGTTCTTGGTCACCTCTTTTACCAAGGCCCTTCTCCTCTGATTACTTAGTTTGGGGGGGCGGACAGCTTTAGGAAGAACCCTGGTTATTCCAAACTTATTTCATTTAAGAATTATGGAGGCCACTCTGCTCTTGGGAACTTTCAGCACAGCAGAATTTTTTGCCCCCTTCTCCAGATCTGTGCCTCCTCACAACCCTGTCTCTGAGCTCTACAGGCAGTTCTTTCCTCCTCATGACTTGGTTTTTGCTCTGATATGTATTGTCTGCTGTGAGATCTTATATAAACAGGGCTGTGTCTTTCCAAATCATGTCCTATCACCTGAATTTATCACAGGTGACTCCAATCAAGGTGTAGAAACATCTCAAATATGATCAAGAGAAATGGGAGCCCCCAGAGCTAAACATCAAGTGTGATAGCAAAAGGTCTGTCCATACATTTAGATTTTTCCTTTTTAATAAATTTGCCACAAATTCTAAAAATCTCTTTTCACTTTCTCATTATGGAGTATTGAGTGTAAAATGATGGGGGGGGGGGAGTTAATTTTTTTATGATTTTAGCACAAGGAGGAAGATAACAAAATGTGAAAAAGTAAAAATTTCCTAAGATTTTAAGAATGTGCTGTAAATCAGAAATAAATAAAAAACTCTTTTAGGAGAATTTTTCATAAGATGAATATGAGAGGTTTAAGGGGCACCACTACCACCTGACTACCTACCACAGGACATCAGGTTCCAGGACACTGGACAACTCAGGCTGGTCATTGATAATGTGGTGGATACCTACAGATTGTGGTGAGTTAATCTGCAAAAACCTATCTTCTACCAAACTTTTTACTTCATGTTTTATACCCCACTCACACTTAAAGCTGCATGAAAAATTGTACTAGTTGCCACATGCAATCTGTCAACACTGGGCTAACACCCCCCCCATGATACCCATGTCAAAAGCCACCATAATATTCAGCTAATGCACCATGAGGGTAAACTTTTTCCTTCCGACCATTTTCGGAATCCATTAGAGATGAACTCACGGTGACTTTGTGAAGTCTGAGAACTCTTGTACTGATCCCACTTGCAGTAAGTGCACTGCAGATGGGGCTGGAGGAAATGGACTTGTCTGTCGCACTTGAGCTTTTAAGTATTTTGCGGCGATTGTGTTTCCATGGCAACAGTTTCGATCAGCAGCAACTCTGCAATGTTGAGAGGTGATGACCCCAGCTGAGCAGATGAAATGTTGGAAGTGGCTTCAAAGCTTTAAAATTATTTTCCCATTTGCATTTCAGGTCTGGGAGCTTTTGGGAACTTCACGAATATTCATCTCTGCAGCAGAACCAACGATGGATCGAAACTAAACTCACTGTTTCTTTCTGTAAGGACTATAAGAGGTTACTGGAATCTCCTGTAAACCACATTGTTTCATGCCAAGTGCCAGCTTCACACCATATTCTAGCTTCAACTCATTATATCCTCTTTATGAATTGTCCCAAAATTGTGCCATACAACCTATCCTCTCTATGCCATGTCCTATCTTCATATTATAACACCCGTCCTCTTCATGCCATGTCCTAACTTCATACTATCCTGCCTCTTCATGCCATGTCCTAACTTCATACTATCCTGCCAATCCTCTTCATGCCACCTTCTTGCTTCATACAATCATGTCCTAGCTTCATATTATACCACCTGTCCTCTTCATATCATGTCCTAGCTTCATACTATCCGGCCCATGCTCTCCATGCCATGTCCTAGCTTCATTCAATACTGCCCGACCTCTTTGCAGCCAGCCAGTAGCGCAGAGGCAAAACGTGAGGTGCACGGTGGACCGATGAGGGGCCGAATAATAACACACAGTTCATCAGTTTACTCACGGTTAGCAGATAGCCTCCCTGGGCTGGCAGCACAGTGTTGAGGTGGACAGCACAAAATCCTCCGGGGCATGCTCTGTGTAAGGAAGCATCAGCCAAGATGGTTGTTTAGGTGCCCTTGATGTTAGGGGTGCTTAGGGTGCTTGTTGCGGCTGAGTCCCTTGATGGTTTTTGTCGTGACGCCAGTACCGTTAATAGTGGTACAACCATTAGTAGTAATAAGGAGGTAGACAGTGGTAAGATGCAACTCACAACTTTTACTGTTGATGAATTTGGTTGCAGCAGTACAAAAATGCAGTCTCTTGATGTTACAGAGTTGATTCTGCAAATCCACTGTTTCTAGGCTTTTCAGGTTTTAGTTTGGAGCCATGGGTTAGGTGTACCTGGTTCCTATTGATGTGCTGGATCCTATTCCTTGTTCTTTCCCTACAAGCTGAAAATTTGGATAGAAAAACTCAACTGTCTCTCAGAAGTATGGTGTGGCTGCCAGAAGCTATAAATCCTCCACCATGCAAAGGTGTCTGTGGCCTTCAATAATGGCTCTTATCACCGATGATTCCTTAGGAAGTTTGTTTCTATTCCAGGGAGGCAAACTCTTCTCCTACTGGTCAGGGATGCAAGTCTAGGTCGTGTTTGCCAAGAAGGGAGTGACAAGAGGACCGGAGCTAACCTAACAAGGACCGTGTGCTGAATTACCCAGGATGGCGCTACCCCAACGCGCGTTTCGGCATGCCTTCACCCCCTTCTTGGCAAACACGACCTTGGTGCCTACCACACCAGGTCTTTATGGTTGGTCTGTTGTTTACCTTTATCTTAATTGTTTAACATACCATTTTCTACTGCCATGTGGGGTGTTTATGCTGACCACTGTCTCACCTATATATACATCATTTTTACTGTTCATTCTCATAGGTTGGGCACTGTTCCCAGTATTTCCCTATGATTTATTGATATACTGTATTTTTCGATCCATGTGCTTCCCCAGGGTGGCGCTCTCTCTTTTCTGTCCTCTGCTCTTATTTTATCCTGTTAATGGCATCACATTCACTGGTTTCTTTCATTCATGTAACTTTAATTATGTCCTAATAATATATATATATATTTATATTCTGGTACTATGAGTTCCATTTCCTTCTGTTTCTGCTGTCCTCTATATACTATACTGCCTGTCCTCTTCATGTCCTAGCTTAGCTTCTTGCCATGCTGTTTATTCTCTCATGCCATGTTTCTGCCCTCCTGGCATGTCCATTTCCATATCATATGCTTCCTGCCCAGCTTCATGTCATGCTGACTGTGCTAGACTGATATCATGTCCACATTCATGCCATACCACACGGTTTGACGCTGCTATATCAGTGCCCACAGGGGTCCCTCATAATTTCATTCCGTTCACTGACTTCATCAGCGATTATACTCACATGTCAGATGTTGGCTTCCTGCCTTTATGTCTGCTACATGCCACGTGCCAGCTTCATGTCAAGTCTCATCGCCAAACCCGAATGTCTGTGTCCACCTCATGTTATGCGGCAGTTTCACACGGTGTAATTTGGGAGGTAACTATCGCCCTACATCATAATACCACTAAACAGTGAACAAATAATACTGCCATTTAGTGATCAGATAATTCATTAAGTTTATTCAATAAGTCATTTGGTGATCACATAATCCTAACATATAGATACCAAATAAGGCCAAGTTCACACTTCATAACTTCAGTTATTTTCATCAGTTATTGTGACTCGAAACCAGTAGTATGTAGGGAGGAGCGGACCCATAGATGTTCGGGTTCGCGAGGTTCGGCCGTGACTTCGGATCAAAGTTCGGGTTTGGGACCTGAACTTAACCCGAACTCAAACCCCATTGAGGTCAATGGGGACCCGAACTTTGGTGCACTAAAATGGCTGTAAAATAATCGTAGTAAAGGCCGGAGGGCTGCAACAGAGAGAAGCAAAATGGGGGTAAGAGCAGGACAGTCGCCCTGAAACAAATGTGGATAGGGAAATGACTTAAAAAAAATAATAATAATAATCTTGAGGTCCAAGTGGAGTAGGAAGTTGAGGAGGCTGTGGACGTGGCGGTCTAGGTGGAGGCAGCGGTGGAGGAGGAGGTGGTAGCCAACATTGTTTTTGTTTTGTTTTTTATATTTTTTTCCTTTATTTATTTATTTTGTATAAATTTGGCAAGGCCCCAAAACATTGGGAAATGGAAAAGAGAAAGCAAAGATAAAGCGCGCTGGAGTATGACAATGGCTGGGTGCAGCCGGTATACATGTTTACTCAGCACAAGGTACGGACAAGTCCTGTGTATCCATGCCTGGCTCATTTTAACCCCTTCAGGACCCTGCCATTTTTCACCTTAAGGACCAGGCCATTTTTAGCAAATCTGACATGTGTCACTTTATGGGGTGATAACTTTAAAACACTTTTACTTATCCAGGCCATTCTGAGACTATTTTCTCATCACATATCATACTTCATGGCAGTGGTAAATTAGAGTCAAAATATTTCATTTTTATTTAAAAAAAAAATACAAAATTTTTAAAAAAAATTGAAAACCTGCAAATTGACAAATTTCAATTTCTCTACTTTTAACCTCTTCAGGACACATGACGTACCGGTACCTCATGTGTTGTTCCGATCACTGCCGCCCGGCTGGCAGTGATCGGAACAAGGTGCCTGCTCAAATCATTGAGCAGGCACCTTGGCTAAATGCGCGGGGGGGTCCCGTGACCCCCCCATGTCGGCGATCGCAACAAACCGCAGGTCAATTCAGACCTGCAGTTTGATGCGCTTTTTGCCGTTTATGATCCCCCGCGGTCCTATGTTTTTCCTCCCCCTGCACCCCTGAATGATATTATGTGGGCGGGTGGTGCAGGGAAAGGGTTGCGGGCGGTGCGGGAGGTGGGCGGTGCGGCAGGCGGGATCGCGATCCCCCGCCCGCCTCCTATTGAATAATCGTTGGTTTACAGTGGGTATACCAGGGTGCCAGCACATTGCTGGCACCCTGGTATAAACGGCTGACATCGTTGATGCGATGTCAGCCGTTTAACCCTTTCCATACAGCGGTCCGTACGGATCGGGGGGCTGCTGTGCCTTTGCAGCCCCCCGATGGAGACGGAGAGAGCCCCCAGGCAGCCCCCCGAAGCCCCATCCTCACCCTTCCCCGTCTGCGAAGTTGTGGCAGACAGGGAAGGTTCCCATGGCAACAGGACGCCTTCTCAGGCCTCCTGCTGTCCACGGTGCTGAACAGATCTATGCTAAAGACATAGATCTGTTCAGTGTAAGTAAAATACAGTAAAATACACTATATAGCGTACTGTACTGCATTATACAGACATCAGACCCACTGGATCTTCAAAAACCAAGTGGGTCTGGGTAAAAAAAAAAGTTAAAAAAAAGTGAAAAAAAAGTAAAAATCAAAAAACACATTTATCACTGATTAAAAATGAAAAAAATAAAATTCCCTACACATGTTTGGTATCGCCGCGTCCGTAACGACCTGATCTATAAAACGGTTACTTTACTTTACCCGAACGGTGAACGCCATAAAAATTAAAAATTAAAAACTATGATGAAATTGAAATTTTGCCCACCTTACTTCCCAAAAAAAAGGTAATAAAAGTGATCAAAAAAGTCGCATGTACGCCAAAAATGTAATAATCAAACCATCATCTCATCCCGCAAAAAATGAGACCCTACTTAAGATAATCGCCCAAAAACTGAAAAAACTATGGCTCTTAGACTATGGAGACACTAAAACTTTTTTTTGTTTTAAAAATGAAATCATTGTGTAAAACTTACATAAATAAAAAAAATTGTATACATATTAGGTATCGCCGTGTCCGTGACAACCTGCTCTATAAAACTACCACATGATCTAACCTGTCAGATGAATGTTGTAAATAACAAAAAAAAAAATTTGCCAAAAAGGTATTTCTTGTTACCTTGCCGCACAAAAAGTGTAATATAGAGCAACCTAAAATCATATGTACCCTAAACTAGTACCAACAAAACTGCCACCCTATCCCGTAGTTTCTAAAATGGGGTCACTTTTTTGGAGTTTCTACTCTAGGGGTGCATCAGGGGGGCTTCAAATGGGACATGGTGTAAAAAACAAACAGTCCAGCAAAATCTGCCTTCTAAAAACCGTATGGCATTCCTTTCCTTCTGCGCCCTGCCGTGTGCCCGTACAGCGGTTTACGACCACATATGGGGTGTTTCTGTAAAGTACAGAATTAGGGCCTTAAATAATGAGTTTTGTGACTAATGGAACCCGCCAGGGGTGTCCGTTGTCGCCTTCGCTCTTCATACTGGTGATGGAGACGTTAATCCAGGCGATTAGGGAACATCCTAATATTCAGGGATTGAAGTTACCAGACCCACTGCCCCAACAGCACACTGCTGCCTTTGCGGACGATCTGTTGATCTTCGTCACCAACCCTTTGGAAGCATTCCCGCATCTGTTAGACATATTTGATAAGTTTGGTGTGCTCTCTAATTTTAAAGTGAATTGCACTAAATCCGAAGCCATGAATGTTTCGGCTCATCCTTCAGTTGTTACCAAACTTCAGGGTCTTACCCCCTTTAAGTGGCAACCGTCATACCTTACTTATCTGGGAGTCAAAATTCCCCGGGAACTTGGTAATGCTTACAAAATTAACTTTCCCCCTATGGTAACTAAGCTTCAAAGTCAGCTGGCATCCCTGGCGGTCCCATATATCTCCTGGATGGGTCGTAAGAACCTTCTTAAGGCCTTTATCATGCCCCAACTATTATACGTCTTACAGATGCTCCCTATTTTTATTCCCAAGAGTTTCTTTCAGCAAATTAAGTCCTCCTTTTCGAAGTTCCTATGGAATAAGAAAAGAGCACGATTACCCTATGCTAGATTATCGATGAGGAAGGAGCACGGCGGATTCGGGCTTCCAGACCCATATGTGTATTACAAGGCAATAATTATGAGACGGTGGCTCCAACTTAACTCCAAAACTCAGCACATTTACGGAGTGGATATGGATCTTGTTTCTGTTACCCCTCCTCAATTGGCAGGTCTTTGGGGTCTGCAGATGACTATACCTCCCTTCACTAACCCGATACTTCAGGGAATAATAGCTATGGTAAGATCAGTGGCTAAGGATAGGGATGTCTTAGGTTCCCCCTCACCTTTAATGCCAGCCTCATTGATCCCGTTCCTGTTAAGACCACAATCCCTAACTGTGCCTCAGATCTGGAGTAAGTTCAGTGGACAGACTTGGGCTAGTTTTTATGCAGACTTGGTTCATAGGGAGGGGGTTCCTCAGCCACCAGATGTGGACAGGTTCTCGTCAAATTTTTTAGATAGGGCGGAACTGCTATCAGCTTGTAGGATCCTGCATTCTAAAAATGTGAGGGCTGGGGATCTGACTTGGTTTGAGAAAATCTTGGACAAACCTGATTTGCCCAAGAAGTTGGTCTCATTCCTTTACAACTCTTTTTTAACAGGGCAAAGTAAGGGTACACCTGCATACATAGCCCAATGGTCAAAGGAATTAGGTAGATCATTTACAGAGAGAGATATAATACGGATGCATTCGTGTTCACATGGGTTCTCCCGTTGTGTCAGAATCCAGGAGCATTCTTATAAGGTTCTAACACGCTGGTACAGAACCCCGCAATATTTGTATTCAATTGGTCTTGCACCGACTGGGAACTGCTGGCGATGTGGTGAAGACCCAGGCACGTTGAGCCACATCTTCTGGTCCTGTCCTAGAATTACTGAGTTTTGGCGTAAAGTAGCTGTGGAAATTGAGAAGATCATGGGCAAACGATTGCTGTTGTCTCCTGAGTCCATCTTGCTCTGGCTCCCCAATGAATCCTGGTGCCCGGGCAAGAGGGACCTCGCGACGCAGCTGATTCAAGCAGCTAGACTACTTATTCCTCTTAAGTGGTTAGACACTAATCCCCCGACGTTAGACATGTGGATTGACAAGGTAGACCAAATCTACAGATTAGAGGAACTAGTGAGTTGGGAATTGCGGAAACACCAGGGATTTCTGAAGTTCTGGGCTCCTTGGAAACAGTATAAGACCCAATTCTCTCTGGTGGGTTAGTGCAATGTATTCATGTTCTCTAGAGTCTGCAGTTATATTGCATACGCCTGACGAGCTTTAGTGATGTAAATAGTCACAACCTTGGACCTTTTACCATCAGCATCTACCCTCCTTCCCTACCTTCCCCTCCCCCTTCTTTCCCTTGTGGTCCTTTCCTTCCCCTATGTACGTTGGTCTCTGAGGCACGTGTGCACGGCTTCTATATTTAAGACGATGTATGTGCCTTAATTAATGTGTACTGTACTGTTATGGGATGTTTTATGTCTCAAGTCGCGTGTGGACTGTATGTATATTTTATGTATGTTCACTGCCTATGCCGGCGGTCATTCAGTGTTGTTCATACAAATGGAACTTATACCTTGATGCGACACTATGTTTGTTTTACTTTCAATAAAAAGAAATTTGAAAGAAATAATGAGTTTTGTTTGGCTGTTAACCCTTGCTTTGTAACTGGAAAAAAAATATTAAAATGGAAAATCTGCCAAAAAAGTGAAATTTGGAAATTGTATCTCTATTTTCCATTAAATATTGTGCAACACCTAAAGGGTTAACAACGTATGTAAAATCAGTTTTTAATACCTTGAGGGGTGTAGTTTCTTAGATGGGGTCACTTTTATGGAGTTTCTACTCTAGGGGTACATCAGGGGGGCTTCAAATGGGACATGGTGTCAAAAAAACCAGTCCAGCAAAATCTGGCTTCCAAAAACCAAACGGCGCACCTTTAACTCTACGCCCCGCTGTGTGGCCGTACAGTAGTTTACGGCCACATATGGGGTGTTTCTGTAAACAGCAGAGTCAGGGCAATAAAGATACAGTCTTGTTTGGCTGTTAACCCTTGCTTTGTTAGTGGAAAAAATGGGTTGAAATTGAAAATTTGGCAAAAAAAAGAAATTCTCAAATTTCATCCCCATTTGCCAATAACTCTTGTGCAACACCTAAAGGGTTAACGAAGTTTGTAAAATCAGTTTTGAATACCTTGAGGGGTGTAGTTTATAGAATGGGGTCATTTTTGGGTGGTTTCTATTATGTAACCCTTGCAAAGTGACTTCAGACCTGTAGTGGTCCCTAAAAATTGGATTTCTGAAAAATTTCAAGATTTGCTTCTAAACTTCTAAGCCTTGTAACATCCCCAAAAAATAAAATATCATTCCCAAAATAATTCAAACATGAAGTAGACATATGGGGAATGTAAAGTCATCACAATTTTTAGGGGTATTACTATGTATTACAGAAGTAGAGAAATTGAAACTTTGAAATTTGCAAATTTTTCAAAATTTTTGGTAAATTAGGTATTATTTTGTGCAAGAAAAAAAAAAATTTGACTTCATTTTACCAGTGTCATAAAGTACAATATGTGATGAAAAAACAATCTCAGAACGGCCTGGATAAGTCAAAGCGTTTTAAAGTTATCAGCACTTAAAGTGACAGTGGTCAGATTTGCAAAAAATGGCCTAGTCCATAAGGTGAAATAAGGCTGTGTCCCTATGGGGTTAAAATAGATAGTAATACCTCCAAAAATAGTTATTACTTTACATTCCCCATATGTCTACATGTTTGGATCATTTTGAAAATGGGACAATAGAAGGCTTAGAAGTTTAGAAGTAAATCTTTTTTTAAGAAAATTTCCAAAACCCAATTTTTTCAGGACCAGTTCAGTTATGAAGTCACTTTGTGGGGCTTACATATTAGAAACCACCCATAAATCACCCCATTTTAGAAACTACACTCCTCAAGCTATTGAAAACTGATTTTAAAAACTATGTTAACCCTTTAGGTGTCCCCACGAGAATTAAAGGAAAATGGAAATTAAATTTCAAAAGATTTTAAATTTTAATTTATTTTTTCTGTAACACATCAAGGGTTAACAGCCAATCAAAACTCGAAATCTATTACCCTGAATCTGGAGTTTACAGAAACACCCCATATGTGCTCAAAAACTGATGTATGGGCACACAGCAGGATTCAGAGTGGAAGGAGCACCATATGGCGTTTGGTGAGGGGATTTAGCTGGAATGGTAATTGGGAGCTATGTCACATATGAAGAAACCCTGAGGTGGCCCTACAGTGGAAACCCCTAAAAAGTGAAACTACATCCCTCAAAGAATCTTTCAAGGTGTGTAGTGAGCACGTTGACCTCAAAGGTGTTTCCTAGAATGAGGAAACACCTGGCAGTGAAAATTAAAATAACATTTTTTCACAAAAAAGTTGCTTTACACCCACATTTTTCACTTTCCAAAAGAGTAGCAGGACAAATCGCACCCCACATTTTGTTCCCCATTTCCCCCTGAATACGTCAACACCCCAAATGTGCTCAAGAAATGATGTATGGGCGCACAGCAGGGCTTTAGAGTCAAACAGCAAAATATGGATTTTGCTGACCTGAATTGGCAGTCATTGATTTTAGGTGCCATGTCGCATTTAAAAGATTCCTGAGGTCCCCAGAAATGAAAAAACCCAAGAAGTGACCCCATTCTGGAAAGAGCACCCCCGTACAGACATTTTAAGTGGTGGAAAGGGCACTTTTCAGCAAACAGGTGTCTCACAGAAGACAGAAACACTTGTTAAAGGATTTCAAAGCACACATTTGTGAAAATGAAAAATTACAAGCAGTACCCCAATTTTTCACTTTCACAAGGGGTTACATAGTAACATAATTTATAAGGCGGAAAGTCCATCCAGTTCGGCCTGTCATCCTGCAAGTTGATCCAGAGGAAGGCAAAAAAAAAAAAACTGTGAGGTAGAAGCCAATTTTCCCCACTTAAAGAGAAAAAAATTCCTTCCCAACTCCAATCAGGCAATCAGAATAACTCCCTGGATCAGCGACCCCTCTCTAGTAGCTATAGCCTGTAATATTATTACACTCCAGAAATACATCCAGGCCCCTCTTGAATTCCTTTATTGTACTCACCATCACCACCTCCTCAGGCAGAGAGCTCCATAGTCTCACTGCTCTTACCGTAAAGAATCCTCTTCTATGTTTGTGTACAAACCTTCTTTCCTCCAGACGCAGAGGATGTCCCCTCGTCACAGTCACAGTCCTGGGGATAAATAGATGATGGGAGTGATCTCTGTACTGACCCCTGATATATTTATACATAGTAATTAGATCTCCCCTCAGTCGTCTTTTTTCTAAAGTGAATAACCCTAATTTTGATAATCTTTCAGGGTACTATAGTTGCCCCATTCCAGTTATTACTTTAGTTGCCCTCCTCTCTGTTCACCAAAATTCCTAGATCCTTTTCCATGTCAGTGTTACCGAGTGTTTTACCATTTAGTATGTACGGGTGACTTGCATTATTCCTTCCCATGTGCATAACTTTACATTTGTCAGTGTTAAGCCTCATCTGTCACTTATCTGCCCAAGCCTCCAATCTATCCAGATCCCTCTGTAGCAGTATACTGTCCTCTGTAGTATATATACAGTATACTGTCCTCTGTAGTATATATACAGTATACTGTCCTCTGTAGTATATATACAGTATACTGTCCTCTTCAGTGTAAATTACTTTGCACAGTTTAGTGTCATCTGCGAAAATTGATACTTTACTATGCAAGCCTTCTACAAGATCAATAATAAATATATTGAAGAGAATAGGGCCCAATACTGACCCCTGAGGTACCCCACTAGTGACAGTGACCCAATCTGAGTGTGTACTGTTAATAACCACCCTCTGTTTTCTATCACTGAGCCAGTTACTTACCCACATACAGACGTTTTCTCCCAGTCTGAGCATTCTCATTTTATATACTAACCTTTTATGTGGTATAGTGTCAAATGCTTTGGAGAAGTCCAGATACACGACATCCATTGATTCGCTGCTGTCAAGTCTAGAACTTACCTCCTCATAGAAACTGATTAAATTAGTTTGGCATGACCGATCCCTCATGAAGCCAAGCTGATATGGCGTTATTTGCCTATTTTCATTAAGGTACTTCAAGATAGCATCTCCTAGAAAACCTTCAAACAGTTTACCCACAACAGATGTTAAACTTACCGGCCTATAGTTTCCGAGCTCTGTTTTTGGACCCTTTTTAAATATTGGCACCATATGTGCTATGCGCCAATCCTGTGGGACATTCCCTGTCAGAATAGAGTCCGCAAATATCAGAAATAAGGGTCTGGCTATGACATTACTTAATTCTCTTAGAATACGGGGGTGTATGCCATCTGGTCCTGGCAATTTGTCTATTTTAATCTTTTTAAGGGCTCTTTCACACCTGCGTTCTTTTCTTCCGGCACTGAGTTCCGTCGTCGGGGCTCTATGCCGGAAGAATCCTGATCAGTTTTATCCTAATGCATTCTGAATGGAGAGAAATCCGTTCAGGATGCATCAGGATGTCTTCAGTTCCGGACCGGAACGTTTTTTGGCCGGAGAAAATACCGCAGCATGCTGCGCTTTTTGCTCCGGCCAAAAATCCTGAACACTTGCCGCAAGGCCGGATCCGGAATTAATGCCCATTGAAAGGCATTGATCCGGATCCGGCCTTAAGCTAAACATCGTTTTGGCGCATTACCGGATCTGACGTTTAGCTTTTTCTGAATGGTTACCATGGCTGCCGGGACGCTAAAGTCCTGTTTGCCATGGTAAAGTGTAGTGGGGAGCGGGGAGCAGTATACTTACCGTCCGTGCGGCTCCCAGGGCGCTTCAGAGTGACATCAGGGCGCCCCACGCTCATGGATGACGTGATCGCATGGATCACGTCATCCATGCGCATGGGGCGCTCTGACATCATTATGAAGCGCCCCGGGAGCTGCACGGATGGTAAGTATACCGCTCCCCACTACTACTATGGCAACCAGGACTTTAATAGCGTCCTGGCTGCCATAGTAACACTGAAAGCATTTTGAAGACGGATCCATCTTCAAATGCTTTCAGTTCACTTGCGGTGTTACAGATGCGGCGGGTACTTCCGGCAAATCGAGTACACGACGGATCCGGACAACGCAAGTGTGAAAGAGGCCTAAGATGCCGCTGTACTTCTTCCTGGGTAAGAAAGGACACTTTTAATGGGGACTTTACTTTAACATTCTGAATTTCATCTGTTTGTTTTCCTCAGTGAATACAGTGGTGAAAAAAAATATTTAACAGCTTTGCTTTCCCCTCGTCGCTCTCTGCGACTCCCCCCTCATTACTCTTTAAAGTTCCGACACCTTCAGATTTATACTTTTTACCATTTATATAATTGAAGAACATTTTAGGGTTAGTTTTGCTCTCTTTGGCAATTAATCTCTCGGTCTCTCGTTTGGCTTTTATTTGTTTTTTACATATTATATTTTTTCCTTATGGTTTTTCAGTGCTTCCTCACTACCCTCCTGTTTTAGTGATTTAAATGCTTTCTTTTTGTCATTTATTGCTTTCTTTACAGTTCTGTTTATCCACATTGTTTTCTTCTTGTTCCTTAACCTTTTATTCCCATAAGGTATGCACATCTCACAATTAGATTTTAGGATGCTTTTAAAAATATCCAATTTTGCGGCTGTATTTTTATTTTTGAGGACTTTGTTCCAGTTAGTTAGGCCTATGGCCTCTCTTAGTTGGCTAAATTTAGCTTTTTTGAAGTTTGGTATTTTTATTACTCCCTGAAGAAACACTCTTTTGAATGATAATTGGAAGGTTATTACTTTGTGGTCCCTCTTTCCGAGGTGTCCCCCAACCTGCACATCTGTTGTTCTATCGGGTTTATTGGTTAATACTAAGTCCAGTATGGCCGTCCCTCTAGTCGGGTCCTGAACCAGTTGGGAGAGGTAATTGTCTTTAGTTATTGCCAAGAACCTGTTTCCTTTATGAGATATCCAGGTTTCAGTTTCCCAGTCTATATCTGGTTAAAGGAGAAAATGCACCACAGTATGTGTTCCCCATGTTCTCCCCATTCAGAAAACACCCCATATGTGCTTGTAGCCTGCTGTATGGGCACACAGCAGGCAAACAGCACAATCTGGATTTTGCAGGCCTGAATTGGCAGACATGGATTTTAGGTGCCATGTCGAATTTGAAAAATTCCTAAAGGGCCCCAGAAATTAAAAACCCCAATAAGTGACCCTATTTTGGAAAGAGCACCCCCGTACGAACATTTTAAGTGGTGGAAAGGGCACTTTTGACCTAATTTCACAGAAATGAATTTGTAATGGTTGGTGAAAAGTGGATCTGTAAGCTATGCAGACTAAATCAGAGATATAAGGTGATAAAACTACAGGGTACATCATGGATGAAATTGAATTAATACTCCATGGATGAGTGGTAGATTTTAAAACACTCCTGCATGAACAGGCCAGGTTTTTCAGGGAAGGTTTCGCAGTGGTAAATGGTGTCTTTCCTTATTCCCCTGCATCTTTTTTTGGGTCCTTCCCTTCATTGATGTCTGGGGGACTTGACCTGGAAAATGTTGCCCTGGTACAACACGGGCACCATGACTTCCTGAAGTACTGGACCCTCCCCGGCCTGGCTTTGAAAAATTAGGGCCTTGATAACCACCTCTTGGAACTTAAGGAAAGTTCCTGTGTGGCCTGCAGATTGAGATAGCACGTATTGCACATTGCCATCTGTACAATGTTTACGGACGGCTTTTTGTACCACACTTTCGTTTTTCGTGTGGCACTGTAGGGCTTCAAAAGTTGATCTGAAAGATCCACCCCTCCCATGTTCCAGGATACAAACTGGTTTGGGGGTAGTGGTTGTGGTACCTCGTACAGGAGCAGGGGAGCTGGCGTTAGTGTGAATGGTGGTGTCACCACCAGACATCTGAGAAGCTCTGACAGATGCCTTTCAGAACCTCCTCCTTGAGCTTCCTTTTGTTTTTCTTTCATTTTCTCATCTCGTTAGCCTCTCTCAGCTGTCATGTAGTTGCACTGATTGCATCCCTTTAAATCCCTTCCCAGACTGCTTCACTTTGCGGTTTATATTCCTTCCTGGAGTGTGTGCAGGCTGATCCTACTTCTGAGTCTTCTACAGATAATGTTGTTCATTCATTTGTGTTTTTCTGTTTGCTGGATCCCAGGTGACCCTGACTCCCTCCGTATCAAGTGTAGGGAGCCGGTGGCCGTGCCCCCTCACTATTATAGGGTGTTCAGATGTTATACAGTCGAGGTACGAGGATATGCGATCATCTACCATTGGGATTTTCGCATAGGCTGAGCAGTCAGGGAGAGAGCCAGGTCTGATGCAGGGCTCTCCCTTTTGTTCCTTAGTTTTGGATCCAGTGAGTCGGATATTCATTTTGTGTCTTCTAGTTTCCTGTACACCTTCCGTGACAGGTGGTCAGTACACGGACCTCCCTCTTGTCCTTGTACTTAGCCACCAGCATGTTCTCATGGAGGAGAGCCCTACTTTCACCCATTCTCAGTGGTTGCCCTACCAGGGATCTAGGGAGGCCTCTCTGATTTGTGCACACTTTGCCACAAGCCACAGTACTTCTGGCAGTTAGGGACCTGAATAGGGGTATGCTGGTGTAATAGTTATCCGGATAGAGGTGGTAACCCTTATCCAGAAGTGGGTGCAGTAAGTCCTACACAATCTTTCCACTAACTCCTAGGCATGGGGGAATTCTGGGGTTCTATCCGGGAATCTTTCTCTTCGTAAATGCAGAACATGTGGTTGTACTCGGAGCTACTCTCAGAGTTTGTAAATCTTTCTGCCATACCTTGCCCATTTTCTAGGCAGGTACTGGCGGAATCTAATCCTCCCTCATCTACACAGACATTTTTCTCTGGGTTGTACACCTCAGCAAACCTGGTGTTAAAGTGGTCAATGACAGGCCTAACCTTGAACAGACGGTCAAATGTTGGGTCGTTTTGGGGTGGGCACTGTGAATTGTCATAGTGTAGGAATTTCCTAATTGACTCAAATCCCATCAGGATAATGGTCTGACTGTAAATTGGAGTCTGGTAGAAAATGGCCGAACTCCAATATTGTCTGACGTTTGGCTTCTTTACTACGCCCATATGCAGCACGAGTCCCCAAACCTTCATCATCTCTGCTGCACTTACTGGGGTCCAACCTAGGGGGTCTAGCATATGGCGAAGTAGGATTCTGAGCAATGAATTGTGGGGCGTATAAATTGGTTCAGGCCACCATTAAATTTACAAAATCTTCAGAGAAGAAGATTTAGAAAAAATCTAGTTCAGTGAAGCCCGCACAATCTATCTGTATTCTGGAGCTTTGGGGCTGTTAATTGTCAGGGGGTAGGGTCCATATGGGGTCACTCTGGGGGGCTGCATCTGCTGTTTTTCTGGGGCGGCTTCTGGAGGGCCCCCTCATCAGCGGATGAAGATGCTGATGAGGGGGTAGAGGAGTAGAGGAAAGTGGCATCCTCTTCTCCCTCACTGGCAGACTCAGTATCGAAGGCAAGCATGGCGTATTCCTCTTCAGCTGAGTACACTCGTTGGGATGGACGGGCTCTTTTTATTTTATTGGGGTGTGACGTATGAAATGTGCAAACCTTTATTTAGTGTGAGGGGTGTATATTTAGTGTTTTCACACGTAAAGGGTCTTGTAATAAATTTGAAATATAGAGAAAAGGAGTAGAGAAAAAAAGTTGAACAATTGCAGGATGCGCGCACGCACAGAAATGTTGCGTGCGTGCAAAAATCTACACTAACACTACCTAACTAGAATTGAATTATATATATATATCTATAACTACAAGAAGAAAAAAATCTGCACAGTAAACTGAGCAGGCCGGTCAAGAAAATGTATGTTTCTGATCAGCGCTCAGCAGGTGCAGGACGCACACACGTACACAGATATTATGTGTGTGCAAAAATCTACACTAACACTACCTAAAATGTATTTCTACTTAACACTAAATTAATTTTTTACACCAAAAAAAAAGAAAATTGAACACAAAAGCGACCAGTAAAAAAAATGGTGCTTATTGGTGCTCAGGGTTGCAGAATTCACGCAAGCTGACGTTTGGTGCGTCCGTGCAGACACTGCAGTATATAAATTTACTGCAGGTACAAAAAAATGAACACTATCTAAAAATCAACATATATATATTGCACACACAAAAAAATCACCATAGGTCACCCATAGAATAAATGATGAGATTCCTAACACTCTCCCTCACTTAAGCTGCTTCCTGCAATACTCAAAGCTGATGGGCGGTCACATGATGCCCCGGCCAATCACAGCCATGCCCTTACTAGGCATGGCTGTGATGGCTTCTAAGTGCCCACAGCTTCAAAGCTTGTTGATTGGCTGCTCTGCAGTCTTTCAACAAGCTTTATTAAATGCCTGAACATCGGACCCAAACTTTTGTTGCAAAGTTAGGTACGGACCCAAACTTTGCAGTTCGGGTTCGCTCAACACTAGTAGTGAAGCCTCCACAGAGATCAGGTATAATGGAAAAATCTGCACCTGTTCTGTGTCTTTGACCCGCACCTGGTTTTGCCTCACAATGACTCATGCAGACGATCGTAGCAGGTCCGTGACCGTATTGCGGCCCGCAAACAGCCGTTTTGACTTAAATGGGTCGGAAATCTGGAAGATAAGGTGTGGATCGGAGGCATGGATTGGAGTGCTTTTGCCCTTGCCTCCGCATCGCAAAAAAGTAGTTCATTTGGCGCAGCCCCCCCCCCAGAGTATAGTGTATATATGGGGTGTATAGTGTATATATGGAGGAATATAGGACTGTATAGTGTATATATGGAGGATTATAGGACTGTATAGTGTATATATGGGGTGTTATAGGGGTGTATAGTGTATATATGGAGGATTATAGGACTGTATAGTGTATATATGGAGGATTATAGGGCTGTATAGTGTATATATGGGGTGTTATAGGGGTGTATATATGGGGGATTATAGGACTGTATAGTGTATATATGGAGGATTATAGGGCTGTATAGTGTATATATGGGGTGTTATAGGGGTGTATAGTGTATATATGGGGGATTATAGGACTGTATAGTGTATATATGGAGGATTATAGGGCTGTATAGTGTATATATGGGGTGTTATAGGGGTGTATAGTGTATATATGGAGGATTATAGGACTGTAGAGTGTATATATGGGGGATTATAGGGCTGTATAGTGTATATATGGGGTGTTATAGGGGTGTATAGTGTATATATGGGGGATTATAGGGCTGTATAGTGTATATATGGAGGATATAGGGCTGTATAGTGTATATATGGGGTGTTATAGGGGTGTATAGTGTATATATGGGGGATTATAGGACTGTATAGTGTATATATGGAGGATTATAGGGCTGTTATAGTGTATATATGGAGTGTTATAGGGGTTGTATAGTGTATATATGGGGGATTATAGGACTGTATAGTGTATATATGGAGGATTATAGGGCTGTATAGTGTATATATGGGGTGTTATAGGGGTGTATAGTGTATATATGGAGGATTATAGGACTGTAGAGTGTATATATGGGGGATTATAGGGCTGTATAGTGTATATATGGAGGATTATAGGGCTGTATAGTGTATATATGGGGTGTTATAGGGGTGTATAGTGTATATATGGGGGATTATAGGGCTGTATAGTGTATATATGGAGGATTATAGGGCTGTATAGTGTATATATGGGGTGTTATAGGGGTGTATAGTGTATATATGGGGGATTATAGGACTGTATAGTGTATATATGGAGAATTATAGGGCTGTATAGTGTATATATGGGGTGTTATAGGGGTGTATAGTGTATATATGGGGGATTATAGGACTGTATAGTGTATATATCGGGGATTATATCTCCCCCCCCCCCTCCATGGCACATTTCCCCCTCCCATGTCTCCCCTGATTAATGTTGTGTAAAAACCATTATGCTCGCCGCTCACCTGGCCCTGGCCCTGGTCCCGTCTGCAGCAGCTCCCCTTCTCCTCTGTGTGGTCCTGGTATCTTCTCTCTGCTTCAGACAATCGCTGGTTTGAGGACCTTTCCCGCTGAGCCAATCACTGGCCTGACACGTGACACAGCTGCGGCCACTGATTGGCTGAGGTGCTCAAACATGTCGGGAGCCCAGAGAGAAGATACCAGGACCACACAGAGGAGAACAGTGGCTGACGCTGACCTAGACCTGGAAGCAAAAAATAAATAACCATGCACAATTTCAGGTGGACACTTTATAGTCTTCGCCCATAGGACATACATGTAAATGACTTTATAACAATGCAGAAGTCATCCCCATGGGATGCAACTGCTACATACATGAGTCATGTCCATCCATGTACAGAAGAGAACTAATGTAAATCCCTTATGTGTAAGCTGACGGAGTGCTTTCGAGGGCACAGCCTGGTATATTGGATGCACACATAGTAATACACTATGGTACATTACGGTAACTTACCCTTCATGCTGCGCTGTGTGAACTGCCTCCTCTCCTCAGCCTGCAGGTCCGTCTGTAGCTGCTGCTGTAGACCCGTGCTCTGCGCATGCGCAGCTTGCTCTTTTGTGAGGGCCGCAACGGAGACTGGCCATTTGATAACCAAATATTACAACCATATAGTGATCAAATAATGCCAACATGCAGTGATTAAATAATACTGCTGTATAGTGACCAAATAATGCCACCATACAGTTAACAAATGATAACGCCATTTTGTGATAAATAATACCGTCATATAGTGACCAAATAATACTACCATATACTGAATAAATAATATTGCGACAAAATAATATCTCCATATAGTAATAAAATAACACCACAATATAGTTACCAAATAATAACGTCGTATGGTAACTAAAAGCGCCACACAGTGGCAAAAACTCTATACATGAAGCAATCTAATAACAGTGCAGTAGTTTCCAAAAAATACTCAAGTCTTTGGTGCCAGGTGAAATGTAGCGCCCCCCTCAGCAGTGATGCCCCGTATGACCGCATTCTGTAGGCTGCACACCTTAGGTTGATGGTCTAGGGTTCCATCATTTGGCTTCCATCATTAGTCACTGAGGTAAAGTTCTCCTTCATCAAAACTAAAAAATGAAGCAACAAACCTGCCTGTCGGGTTGTCCTTCTGCTTATATCCATCATCTTCCTCCACCAGACCTTCGAGCCCCCGGTGATGTAGACCTCACATTTGTAGATGAACCATCGTCTGGAGATCAGATCTCGTTTCCTCATCGCCCTGACTGATATTAAACCTCATTACAGAAGACGATCCCTGGAAGGGTGAAGATTTCACTGAGCGGAGTAATCGGCAAGAACAAGTTGGTTTAATGGGATTGAGGTCTCCATCGGAATAAAGCGCTAATTGATTTAATATTATTTATTCCCACAGGAAATTAGTCTTCTCATTAGCTGAACACAAGATAATTGTCATCCAGGCTGCGAGCAAAAACTCGTGACTCCCAGGTAAACACCATTATAAATGGGCAGGAGATCTGCAGCAGAACCCAATGCATTCCAAACGGAGACCCTTCAGTTACTGCATCATGGGAACACCTGCTAGACCCATCCCAAGGAGGTCCCGGGGACACCCCTAGACCCATCCCAAGGAGGTCCCGGGAACACCTGCTAGACCCATCCCAAGGAGGTCCCGGGGACACCTGCTAGACCCATCCCAAGGAGGTCCCGGGGACACCCCTAGACCCATCCCAAGGAAGTCCCAGGGACACCTGCTTGACCCATCCCAAGGAGGTCCCGGGGACACCCCTAGACCCATCCCAAGGAGGTCCCGGGGACACCCCTAGACCCATCCCAAGGAGGTCCCGGGGACACCTGCTAGACCCATCCCAAGGAGGTCCCGGGGACACCCCTAGACCCATCCCAAGGAGGTCCCGGGGACACCCCTAGACCCATCCCAAGGAGGTCCCGGGGACACCTGCTAGACCCATCCAAAGGAGGTCCCGGGGACACTTTCCAGTTCCTCTTCCAAATTCATGTTTCATAGACCCAGGTGTAAAGACACCATGTGCATTGCTTCGCTATTGTATTGCATAGGAGCAGGGCCCCACAGCAATACTAAAAAAGGGGCCTCCATCAAGTCTTAAGTTTAGGCCCACCCTGACACAAAATCCTTGGGTAGATTTGCAGCTCGCTATTTTGCTAAAGTCCCTGTAAAGAAGAAAATCCACCAGCAGAATAGTGAGTGCAGCTTTGAAGTACAGCACAGGTTCTAACTCAAGATCAGTACAGGATAAGTAATTTATGTACACAGTGACTCCACCAGCAGAATAGTGAGTGCAGCTCTGGAGTATAATGCAGGATGTAACTCAGGATCAGTACAGGATAAGTAATGTAATGTATGTACACAGTGACTCCACCAGCAGAATAGTGAGTGCAGCTCTGGAGTATAATACAGGATGTAACTCAGGATCAGTACAGGATAAGTAATGTAATGTATGTACACAGTGACTTCACCAGCAGAATAGTGAGTGCAGCTCTGGAGTATAATACAGGATGTGACTCAGGATCAGTACAGGATAAGTAATGTATGTACACAGTGACTCCACCAGCAGAATAGTGAGTGCAGCTCTGGAGTATAATACAGGCTGTAACTCAGGATCAGTACAGGATAAGTAATGTAATGTATGTACACAGTGACTGCACCAGCAGAATAGTGAGTGCAGCTCTGGAGTATAATACAGGATGTGACTCAGGATCAGTACAGGATAAGTAATGTATGTACACAGTGACTCCACCAGCAGAATAGTGAGTGCAGCTCTGGAGTATAATACAGGATGTAACTCAGGATCTGTACAGGATAAGTAATGTAATGTATGTACACAGTGACTGCACCAGCAGAATAGTGAGTGCAGCTCTGGAGTATAATACAGGATGTAACTCAGGATCAGTACAGGATAAGTAATGTAATGTATGTACACAGTGACTCCACCAGCAGAATAGTGAGTGCAGCTCTGGAGTATAATACAGGATGTAACTCAGGATCAGTACAGAATAAGTAATGTATGTACACAGTGACTGCACCAGCAGAATAGTGAGTGCAGCTCTGGAGTATAATACAGGATGTAACTCAGGATCAGTACAGGATAAGTAATGTATGTACACAGTGACTGCACCAGCCGAATAGTGAGTGCAGCTCTGGAGTATAATACAGGATGTAAGCCAGGAACATGATAAGTAATGTATATATCAGGTCATTCTGTCTCTCTCCCTTACATACAGAGATGTCCTGAGACAACCTTTGGCTTCCTGGACGAGTTGGGTCATGTAGCCCTGGTATTTGGGGGGGGGGGGGGGGGGTCTATCTATTTCTGACTATTCGCCCAGCTGTCCTGTCTGGCAGAGCTGTATGTATCCTCCCTGTATAGAGTGGGCTGGGAATGTTCTTGATTTATGTTAACCAGATGAGAAGTTGTCGGTGCACATTAATGAGGTGAGAAGTTGTCGGTGATTCTTCTCCTCTGAGTTGAGGGGGGGGTCTCTCTTCCCACTAATTAACAATCTCTCTCCGTTCCCCAAATGTTCTTCTGGTGCGTTTACATGGAACAGGACAAGAAGTCTCATATTTGAAAACGTGATGGGCTGGAAAATTGCTGTCCCCTTATAATTGGGCTGCTCGGATCAGCAGCCTTCTTTTCGGTAATTGCCACGTGCTGAGAGACGGAATTCAAGAAGAATACACACTAAATATTACCTCCGCACATGGCTCTCTCTCTCTCTTTCTCTGTCTTTTACTTTGTGGAGATCTTTTAGTCTCTGGAACTTCAGACCCAAGAAAAGGAGCACATGGACTTTGCTTCTTTCTTCTCTGAAAGTCCAGTGTACACTCCCAGGTTAGAAGTGGGGCCACCCCACATTTGACCTCCTAAGAGGGCTGAGCCAGGATTATTAACCCTCCATCCTGCCATCCATGTATACTATACTGGTGGAAATATGAAACATATGGTATACCAATGCATTACATAACATTGAAGAACAAACCTATTTGCAGATAACCCCTGCACTGGGGTACTGCACATACAGCATAGCCATTTATGGAAGGCACAGCTAGGGTCAACAATCCTAGCTCAGACCTTGAAGGACATGTGGTGGGGATCCAGGATCCTCCCCCGAGCTCAGTTAGTCCAGACTGAAGTTTGTAGAGCATGGAAGCTGTAACTTGTGTTGCCTCTTCTTAGGCCCAAAAGGCTACAGAGACTCACCGATCTCTGCATGATCTACAGAAGAGGAGAAGGAGTAAGATTAAGGAGAGAAATAGAGAATTTATGGTCTGCATGGTCATGCTTTGGAGTCAGTAAGATACTGTTACCTGCTGTTAAGACTTTAGTGCAGTGAGGGGCACTGTTAAGATACCCTTCACACCCGGATACAACCTGGCCAATCATATTCCTCAGCGGACGTTACAGCCACCATAGAAAGAGTACTATTGTCCGCCTTGGATTCTACTGGAAGAGAATTGAGACAGATCGAGAGGGATGAGGTCCATAACGCTCATCCTTGCCTAAATCCATACATCGTTAACTGGAAGACAATTGCGCTGTGTACAGGTGGAACTGTGTTTAGCTATCGTTGGGTGTACTACAACTCCTATTTTGCAATTCTGTAAAAAAAATAAAAGATGTTTAGTAACCACTGGCTTGGTTACTAACTCCTTCACCATACTCTGACCATTGCACTCTACACGCCCTGCCTGGCACCCATTTAATCACTTAGCATAACGGACACCCGACTACAATCAGGCAGGAGCCCCAGAGTCGGGTTGTGTCCTGGAGGAAGAAAGCGTTTGCCCTCTAGTCTCTGTCCTGCCCTAGGGAGCAACAATGTGAAGAAAGTCACTGTCATAGCCAGAGCCACTACCACTCTCATCCTCTTCTCTGGCTCCTCCTGGGACCGCTGCAATAGCAGATAGTTTTATTATCATATTTTTAACTCAAGTAGGGAAATGAAGCCTAATTGCTTGTGCAACGGACGGGGTACTACCAGGGGTCCCTTAAAATGAAAGAGTTTTGTCGTGACGCCAGTTGCATTGCAGCAACAGCGGACTGAGTCACCTTAAGTAGATGGTGTTAGTGGTACCCAGGTGTAGGAATGCCAGAGTAGTGTAAGGGTAGCCTATAATGTCCCTTAATGGTGTTGCACGTGTTACAGTGCTCCT
Organism: Bufo gargarizans; assembly: GCF_014858855.1. Taxonomy (NCBI): domain Eukaryota; kingdom Metazoa; phylum Chordata; class Amphibia; order Anura; family Bufonidae; genus Bufo; species Bufo gargarizans. The sequence continues at coordinate 682,150,824 of NC_058081.1, forward strand.
ACCTGGATACGCTGGACCTCCGGTGTTGTCGGACAAAGCAGATCAAGGGATAGTTGATGAAGGAGATGATGAAATAAATGGAGTCCCGACCTTGTGTGAAGTTCAACTGTAGCTTTACTTTGCATAAACGTTTCTTCAAGCGGTTTACAGACTTGGTCTTGGTTTCCAGCAAGCTTTAGCATGAAAATGGCAGGCAAACCCTCTGGCTCTGCTATGCTGACAGGATTAAATACAGTAGGAACTTTTTCTTTGGCTTTCTGCTGCAACTTCTCTCATTGTCTGACTCTATGGCAATTCACAGGGCAACTTCTTCCTGGCTAATGAGACTTCTAGATGTGGTATCTCTGTTCCAGCAAAACTGAAGGTGTTGTGGCTGGTGTAGGCAACACACGTCCAGGAGGGACGCAGCTCTGCACACCTACTACCTTAGCAGGGGGTGAGCTAGAACTAACTGGTCCCTACCCTTCCTGCAGGATATGGGACTCACCCACTCTTCCATAAGGGTGTCAGAATGGACTGGAAGGTATCATTCTATAAACAGATGCATAACAGGAAATGCACAATATATGGGACCTGGAATAAATGTATAAAATAACATTGATATTGCATACCCAGATAGAAACATGGCATAAGTGTGGTAATGCCACTCGGGGCGTTACACTTGGCATAAAGCCGCCCAGTGGTACAGAAGACATCAGCAGGAAGTGCTGTCAGGTGGACACTGACTAAGAAGCTCATGGACTGACACATGAATATGATATCTAAAAAAACATCTCCTTTTTAACCGCCTCAGGACCGCCGTACGCAGGATTGCGTCCTGTCGGCGGCCCTGCTCTTCTGGGTGGACGCATATACGCGTCCTCCCGCGAGAGCCGAGATTTCCTGTGAACGCGCGCACACAGGCGCGCGCGCTCACAGGAACGGAAGGTAAGCGAGTGAATCTCCAGCCTGCCAGCGGCGATCGCTCGCTGGCAGGCTGGAGATGTGATTTTTTTAACCCCTAACAGGTATATTAGACGCTGTTTTGATAACAGCGTCTAATATACCTCCTACCTGGTCCTCTGGTGGTCCCTTTTGTTTGGATCGACCACCAGAGGACTCAGGTAGGTCACTAAAGTAGCACCAAACACCACTACACTACACTACACCCCCCCCTGTCAATTATTAACCCTTTATGAACCACTGATCACCCATGATCACCCCATATAAACTCCCTGATCACCCCCCTGTCATTGATCACCCCCCTGTCATTGATCACCCCCCTGTAAGGCTCCATTCAGACGTCCGTATGATTTTTACGGATCCATGGATACATGGATCGGAGCCGCAAAACACATGCGGACGTCTGAATGGAGCCTTACAGGGGGGTGATCAATGACAGGCGGGTGATCACCCATATACACTCCCTGATCACCCCCTGTCATTGATCACCCCCCTGTCATTGATCACCCCCCTGTCATTGATCACCCCCCTGTCATTGATCACCCCCCCTGTCATTGATCACCCCCCTGTAAGGCTCCATTCAGACATTTTTTTGGCCCAAGTTAGCGGAAATATTTATTTTATTTTTTTTGTTTGTTTTTTCTTGCAAAGTCTCATATTCCACTAACTTGTGTCAAAAAATAAAATCTCACATGAACGCACCATACCCCTCACGGAATCCAAATGCGTAAACATTTTTAGACATTTATATTCCAGACTTCTTCTCACGCTTTAGGGCCCCTAAAAAGCCAGGGCAGTATAAACACCCCACATGTGACCCCATTTCGGAAAGAAGACACCCCAAGGTATTCCGTGAGGGGCATATTGAGTCCATGAAAGATTGAAATTTTTGTCCTAAATTAGCGGAAAGTGAGACTTTGTGAGAAAAAAACAAAAAAAAAAATCAATTTCCGCTAACTTATGCAAAAAAAAATTCTATGAACTCGCCATGCCCCTCATTGAATACCTTGGGGTGTCTTCTTTCCAAAGTGGGGTCACATGTGGGGTATTTATACTGCCCTGGCTTTTTAGGGGCCCGAAAGCATGAGAAGAAGTCTGGGATCCAAATGTCTAAAAATGCCCTCCTAAAAGGAATTTGGGCCGCTTTGCGCATCTAGGATGCAAAAAAGTGTCACACATCTGGTATCGCCGTACTCAGGAGAAGTTGGGCAATGTGTTTTGGGGTGTCATTTTACATATACCCATGCTGGGTGAGAAAAATATCTTGGTCAAATGCCAACTTTGTATAAAAAAATTGGAAAAGTTGTCTTTTGCCAAGATATTTCTATCACCCAGCATGGGTATATGTAAAATGACACCCCAAAACACATTCCCCAACTTCTCCTGAGTACGGCGATACCAGATGTGTCACACTTTTTTGCAGCCAAGGTGGGCAAAGGGGCACATATTCCAAAGTGCACCTTTCGGATTTTGCAGGCCATTTTTTACACATTTTGATTGCAAAGTACTTCTCACACATTTGGGCCCCTAAATTGCCAGGGCAGTATAACTACGCCACAAGTGACCCCATTTTGGAAAGAAGACACCCCAAGGTATTCCGTGAGGGGCACGGCGAGTTCCTAGAATTTTTTATTTTTTGTCGCAAGTTAGTGGAATATGAGACTTTGTAAGAAAAAAATAAATAAATAAATAAATCATCATTTTCCGCTAACTTGTGACAAAAAATAAAAAGTTCTATGAACTCACTATGCCCATCAGCGAATACCTTAGGGTGTCTACTTTCCGAAATGGGGTTATTTGTGGGGGTTTTCTACTGTCTGGCCATTGTAGAACCTCAGGAAACATGACAGGTGCTCAGAAAGTCAGAGCTGCTTCAAAAAGCGGAAATTCACATTTTTGTACCATAGTTTGTAAACGCTTTAACTTTTACCCAAACCATTTTTTTTTTGCCCAAACATTTTTTTTTATCAAAGACATGTAGAACAATAAATTTAGCGAAAAATTTATATATGGATGTCGTTTTTTTTGCAAAATTTTACAGCTGAAAGTGAAAAATGTAATTTTTTGGCAAAAAAATCGTTAAATTTCGATTAATAACAAAAAAAGTAAAAATGTCAGAAGCAATCAAATACCACCAAATGAAAGCTCTATTAGTGAGAAGAAAAGGAGGTAAAATTCATTTGGGTGGTAAGTTGCATGACCGAGCAATAAACGGTGAAAGTAGTGTAGTGCAGAAGTGTAAAAAGTGGCCTGGTCATGAAGGGGGTTTCACCTAGCGGGGCTGAGGTTAATTGGGAGCAGCAGCGGTGCAGTGTGACTGTGAAAAGGGTACAATACAGATACAGTGGCACGCGGCACAATAGTAGTGGCATCAGAAGCAGCATAGCATGGAACATACAAGGTAGTAGTAGTAATAGTAGTAGTGGTAGTAGTAGTAATAGTAGTAGTGGTAGTAGTAGTAGTGGCAGATGCTTTGCGTTAATGGTGGTGGCGGTAGGAGATTAGCAGCGAGGAGCAGCAGCAGCTGAGGCAGTGGCGGTTGCAGCAGCTATTTGATACATGTTGGCAGGCAGCAGCATGATGGAGGCAGCAGCAGTCTTACGGAAGATAATGGTACTTAGGCTGCAGCAGTGGCATGATGGCGGCAGTGGCATGATGAAGGTGGCAGCAGCCATAAGGAACGTGAATGTAGGCAGGTCACGGCAGTGGCATGATGGCAGCAGGCAGACAGCAACAGTGGCAAGATGGGGCACTATCAGCAAGGCCAGATCTATTCATCGGAATCAGCCGGAGGAGTGTGAAAATCCTACTGAATCCAGGTTTAGTTAATTTTGATTAAAAGTGATTTTTTGGACACTGGCGAAGAACAACTTGGTCTGTTTGGGTGTCACCATACCCCCCAAAGCGCTAAAAACCCTCTCCAAGATGACACTGGAGGCTGGGCAAGAAAGAAGATATAGAGCTTGCGGTGCCAGTTCAGGCCACAGTTCCAGTCTGCCTGCCCAGAAATCCATGGGGTCAGGGAAGAGGGTATGCTCCAGAGACTGGCCGTAGTTTAGGTAGGCCTGAACCTTGGCATTGAGGTGGGAGCTGTCAGTTTGCTGAATGGCCTCTGCCTGGCATCGCATGTGGAAAAACTGCTCCATCACATTTAGGAGACTGAACTGGCTGCTACTGCTGCTGTGGTTTCTGCTGCTGGTGGCCGTGGGTGGGGGATTGACTCTGCGGGGGGTGAAGAGGGACCTCCCTTTCAGACACACTGAGACGTCTGCTCGCCATAGGCTGCGACAAGCTGCATACACAGTGTTTCCTGGTAATAATTTGTCCTCCCTTTCTGCGAAAGGAAAACGTTCCCCCACTTTCCTTGATAGCAAGGGTCTAAAATCATGGCTAAATCATCAGACTGCTTGGTGTCAACGATACACCTGTCACTGCGTAGGCAAGCGAGCATACAGGTCGCCATTCTGTCCGGCGTGCCCGAAGAGCCAGTGCTTTCTGGCTCTGCCCCCCACTGAGACGATTGGTTGTCTTGGCCAGTGCCATCGTCATCATCGTCCTCCTGCTCTTCCACCTCCGACACTGCTTGCTTTCTCTCTCTCTGCTGTACTGACAGGCTTGGTTAAATACTTTGCTTTCTTTCTTTAAGCTGCACAAAATTCTGCTTAAGTCTGGTTTCTGTACTTTAGGACTGTCCTGGTATCCTTGGATGGGGTGCCGTCGACTGTTATTCCCCTCCTGACACTCAGTCAAACTTATATTCAGCCAAAGAACTCTTCCTCTGGCTGGTTTCTCTTATGGTGGCCCCTATGGCTTCCAGACATCTTTCTTCATGGCCAGCAGAGCTTAGGGTACTCTGGCTGGCGTAGGCACACCTGAGCGTGCCCCAGCTCACACTCCTCTCCTGTCCTGAAACTTCTGCCCCACCCTTTTGACAGGAAGCAGGACTGTCCCACTTCTGCCCAAAGGTAGGGGGGGATGGAATGTAAGTTCCATTCTCTCTAAGTGTAGCTCTGCCATATACGCTGCCATCTGCTGGTAAACCAGGCATATTACATGAACATAACAGTTGCATAGAGATATTATCATTGCAACATGTAGAGGATCTGGAAAGAAATACACAGATGACATTTAGGTTAGCCCACTAGAGATAGTAGCAGGGTGTAGGAGTGGTAACACCACTCTAGGGTGTTACATGTCCTCAACAGGTATAGGGCGGACGGGAAGATGCTTCAGCTGCTATTTTTCCGCCGTTGTCCCCCTCTGCATGAGCGTCAATGTCTGTTTTAAGATAAATATGAGAGGGATGACATCATTCATGCCGCAGTTGTCACTGCTGACAAACTTTGTGGCCTCTTTGAGGCGCTTCAGCACCCGACAGGCATCTCGGATGAGCTGCCACTGCCTGACGTCGAAGCAACAAATGTTCCCTGCTGCTGAGGCTGTCTGGTGCATGACAAAATTGTTCAAGACTTTCCGCTGCGCGTACAGATGTTCGAGCATGTCCAACTTTGAATTCCTGCGCGTTTGCATGTCACAGATTAAGCATTGTAGCGGCAGGCACTGTATGTCCAGGAGAGCGTTCCTCGCCACCTAAGAGTGGCTGAAGTGCTTGGACAGTCTCATACACTTTGCCAGAACCTTGCGCATGCCAGTGTACTTATTTACCAGGGACTGTGACAGACTCAGAGGTTTGTTAGAGAACATTAGTGACCAAACAGCACCATGAAAACCAAGGAACACACCAGACAGGTCAGGGATAAAGTTGTGGAGAAGTGTAAAGGAGGGTTACATTATAAAAAAAAAAAATTCCAAGCTCTAAACATATCACGAGTATGTTTGGCCAAAAACTAACAGTTCACATCACCCTGAACACACCATCCACACCGTTAAACATGGAAGATAAATACAGGGCTATCCTGGAGAAAATCCTGGTAGAGGCTGCAAAAGACTTGAGACTGGGGCGGAGGTTTAGCTTCCAGCAGGACAATGACACTAAACATTCAGCCTGAGCTGGAATTAAATGGTTACGATCAAAGCTTATTCATGTGTTAGAATGGCCCAGTCACAGAACAGACCTAAATCCCATAGAGAATCTGTGACAAGACCTGAGAATCGCTCTCCATCCAATCTGACTGAGCGCGAGCTATTCTGCAAAGAAGAATGGACACACATTTCAGCCTCTAGATGTGCAAAGCTGGTAGAGACATACCCCAAAAGACCTGCAGCTGTAATTGCAGTGAAACGTATTGTCTCAGGGTTGAATACAAATGCACAGCACACTTTCCAGATTTTTTTTATCAAAAATTTTTGAAAACCATGTAGCATTTTCTTCTCGCGTCCCACAGACTTGTACTTTGTGTTGGTCTATCACATAAAATCCCAATAAATTACATTTAGGTTTGTGGGTGTAACGTGGAAAAAATGTGGAAAAGTTCAAGGGGGTATGAATTTTCAATGCACTGTATGCTGATAGCTTTAATATAATCAACAACCCCCCTGAACACAAAAAAAAGAACAAAAAAAACTATATTGCACAAGGCTGCCATTGTAAGGTATGCTGACTAAGCCTGTCATCTGTCTCATGGATAGCTTGATGGCTTGCACATACCTGGCTTTTGGCATATAGCCTTTGTGTGGTTGTCTATTGTATGTCGTAGATAATAGAAGTCCAAGATGCATCCAGCTACCTTCTTAATCCTGTTTCCAAACCATTTTGATGGGGTTTCCATCAATTTCTAATCTTTTTTTGTGATCCAGACACCCTCTTCTCTTCTGAGCAGGGGGTGCCTGGGGTTCTCCCATTGACTTCCATTATGTTCAGTAGAGCACACGAGCACTTTGGTGCTCGATCAACACTACACTGCTCGTTTCCATGGTTATGACCACCCTACAATCCATCAGTGATGGTCATGCTTGCACACTATCTAAAAAAAACACTAGCCTATGTGTGCTACCACGGTCCCAGCCACAAAATAGGCTGGGGCTTTTTCCTATAGTGTGGAAGCATGACTACCAGTGATGGATTGCAGGATGGTCATAACCATGGAGACAAGCAGTGTATAATGTGACGGAAAATTAATCCAGCCAACAAAGGAAGCAATATAGTAAGTGCCTTGTATTAACTTCCTCTACATAATAAATGCCATTTGCTGAAGTGAGACAACCCCTTTAACACTCATAGGTAAACTGTTACCCTAGTCTGCATTGGTGTACTGCTCACCTATATGCTGGTTTAATTTAATTGAAATTTAACCCGCCAAACCCCCAAAAAATAAAAATAAATTCCAACCGCGTGGAAATGAAATTTATGGAAACGGACATTTAAGGCTTGATGCACAATTTCATGTTAACACTCACAGGTAGATTGCTGCCCTACCCTGCTCATCCTTATTTGGGACCCTTCAAAAAACACCTTACAGGTGGCCACTTACAGTAACTGAAATCCATGCCAGCAGAGCCCTGATCACCTCAAAGGTAAACACCATAAGGTTTTATTCTAGTAAATGATGGGGATCACCAATCCTACACCCCAGATATTTCACAGGACTCAATTACCTGTATAGCGTGTATATACCATTATAAATATACATGCCCTCTGCTCGTCCTTCCCAGCTTCACCACTAGAGGGAGAACTCGTAATACAAACCATGCCACCTCCACCAAGGGAGCAGTTGAGGTTTACTACAGCAAACATTCCCCTCCAGTGCACAGGACCCTCACTCACTCCTGACCCTATTAAATTATACACCGTGACCTTTTCCTGTAGAAGCGCCAAATCAATAATGGATCATAAAATCGGAAGAGCGATGTTTAATTTACAGTAACACACGGAAAGTCTTCTGGGCCCAGAAAATGCAGCAGAGCAGCAATATTCATAGGTAATACGCAGTGTAGAAGTGTGATAATAGCAATACCAATAGAATGTCATGCTGGTATAACCTGGGCATCTCCTGTATATAATTATATATCTACAGCTGGTATAAGTTATACATCTTCTTGTATATAGTGATATGGACCATGCTGGTATAACCTGGGCATCTCCTGTATATAATTATATATGTACAGCTGGTATAAGTTATACATCTTCTGTATATAGTGATATGGAGCATGCTGGTATAACCTGGGCATCTCCTGTATATAATTATATATGTACAGCTGGTATAAGTTATACATCTTCCTGTATACAGTGATATGGAGCATGCTGGTATAACCTGGGTATCTCCTGTATATAATTATATATGTACAGCTGGTATAAGTTATACATCTTCTTGTATATAGTGATATGGACCATGCTGGTATAACCTGGGCATCTCCTGTATATAATTATATATCTACAGCTGGTATAAGTTATACATCTTCTTGTATATAGTGATATGGACCATGCTGGTATAACCTGGGCATCTCCTGTATATAATTATATATGTACAGCTGGTATAACCTGGGCATCTCCTGTGTATAATTATATATGTACAGCTGGTATAAGTTATACATCTTCTTGTATATAGTGATATGGAGCATGCTGGTATAACCTGGGCATCTCCTGTATATAATTATATATCTACAGCTGGTATAAGTTATACATCTTCTTGTATATAGTGATATGGACCATGCTGGTATAACCTGGGCATCTCCTGTATATAATTATATATGTACAGCTGGTATAGGTTATACATCTTCTTGTATATAGTGATATGGACCATGCTGGTATAACCTGGGCATCTCCTGTATATAATTATATATGTACAGCTGGTATAAGTTATACATCTTCTGTATATAGTGATATGGACCATGCTGGTATAACCTGGGCATCTCCTGTATATAATTATATATGTACAGCTGGTATAAGTTATACATCTTCTGTATATAGTGATATGGACCATGCTGGTATAACCTGGGTATATCCTGTATATAATTATATATGTACAGCTGGTATAAGTTATACATCTTCTGTATATAGTGATATGGAGCATGCTGGTATAACCTGGGCATCTCCTGTATATAATTATATATGTACAGCTGGTATAACCTGGGCATCTCCTGTATATAGTGATATGGACCACGCTGGTATAACCTGGGCATCTCCTGTATATAATTATATATGTACAGCTGGTATAAGTTATACATCTTCTGTATATAGTGATATGGAGCATGCTGGTATAACCTGGGCATCTTCTGTATATAATTATATATGTACAGCTGGTATAACCTGGGTGTTGTCTGCTATATATACATACAGGTCTCGTTATCACTTCAGTTTCTGACAGTTCAGACCGTGACCTCCATAGAACAATCATCGCGTTTCCTCCGGAGCGAATGAAATGTGATTTTTCTGCCTTGATTCCTCTTTAGATACATTTGTGCTGCTTAAAAATTGATTTCATGCCATCCTTAATGCATGGAGCAGATTAGGCGCACGGGGTGGCGGTATCATCCACAGGAGCTGGTAATGACCATGTTATCCGATCAGCTGGGGGACTTTCAGTCCAGGGGCCTAAGTGGTGACCTGGGGGCCACACAGCACTGTATAAAGGGGCCATACGCTTCTATACAATGTCAGTACTGATCAGTTACATCGAACCCTGGGACAGTCACCGACTTTCCTAGATTCCCAAAGTTGTGCCCCATGATCGACCCAAAGGTCAGAGCCCCACAGCGTCCACAAACTCTGGGCACCAACCTTAAAAGACGACCTGGGCAGAGGAACACTGCTGTGCCATCTGCTTGCAAGGCATATAAGTGCCAACAGCTGATGGAAACCTCTTCAGATACGGTAGCGGGCCCCTGGGACCTTTAGGGCCCGCAGTTATATAACAGACCCTACATCTGTTGTGAGACGTGTGTACCCAGAGGTCCTCACAGCAGAAAATGTCAAGGCGGCGTGGATACATTTCCAGCGTGGATATTCGCACGTAAGGCTCCCGGGATGTGCAGCCCTTTAATATTTAAAGGTCACTTAACCCTTTATCAACAGAGATAATTAAATATCTGTGTAACATTAGATATATGGGACGCTCAGTTATTCAGGTGCTTAAAGGGGAAGTACGCCCGAGTCAGGATTAGCTTTATTTACATAGAGAAATGAATCGGAAAAGAGCAAATCGGTCAGTTTGGCAGAGATATAGATATTTCTGTGTATTTTGAATAGAGGAGCTGCCTGATCATGTGACCAATCCCATAAAGCGCAGTAGCACAGCCCCCCTAGTGGTGAAATGATGCATGGCAAGCTACCAAAATGCAGGGGGTGTTGTCCTTGGGCAATGGTCACATCCTAAAACCCTGCTCCATATCCAGCTCTCACTCCTGCCACTCATTTTAGGTATCAGCGACATTCACTGACAGCAAGCAGAGATGTTAAAGGGGTTGTCAGCTTTTTTTTTATATGATAAATTATCTTTTAAAAAAAAGTGGTCACCGCCTGTAATGAAGAAAAATGAGAACTCAAAGTATCACCATATAATGAAAATTTCTGCAACGTCACAATCTATTGCTTGGGATGTCTGCTTGCTGACAGTGAATGGAAACATTCTCCTTTACCTTTAGACCTAAACTTAGCAGCAGAGCAAACCTGTTTTCATCCTTCTTATCTGCCTTGTAACTGCTCTTCAGCTGTAGGTAGCATTAAGTCAGGATGAATATTCCAATTTACTGACAGCAAGCAGGGGTCTTGAAACAGGAGAAGACTTGTCGCAAAAAGCCTTTTAGAAAACTGCTGAACTTTTCTTTATACATCAACGATCAGATGAAATTGTTTTATAGATGAATTTCTAATACCTCACCATATTGTCAGATCTCTGCTTGCTGTCAGTAAACTTTAAAGATTCTCCTTTCTTATTACATCTAAACAAAGCCTCAGAACCAACCTGTCTCCTGTCCTGGTCTTGATTCGCCATACGTCAGGAGCCATGTAAATAATGAACATTCCAGTTCCTCACTATTTTCTCAGATCTCGGCTTGCTGTCAGTGAACATAAAGATGTTTCCTTTCATTTAAATCTAAATACAACTGCAGAGCAAACCTGTCTTGTCCTGATCTTCATTAGGCCTATTACACACAAACATATGGCTTTTTCAGTATTTAGCGGTCCGCAAAAAACGGATCCGTAAAAAATACAGATGACGTCCATGTGCATTCCGTTTTTTCCGGAACGGAACAGCTGACCCCTGATAGAACAGTACTATCGTTGTCCGTTATGCGGACAATAATAGAACATGTTCTATTTTTGAACGGAACGGAGAAATGGAAATACGGAAATGGAATGCATACGGAGTACATTCAGTTTTTTGGGGGAAACCCATTGAAATGAATGGTACCGTAAACGGAAACGAAAAAAAAATACGTCCATGTGCATGAGGCCTAAGGGTCCATTCACACGTCCTTAAGTGTTTTGCGGATCCGCAAAACATGGACACCTGCAATGTGCGATCCACAATTTGCGGACCGCACATCACAGACACTATAATAGAAAATGCCTTTTCTGGTTCGCAATTGCGGACAAGAATAGAACATGTTCTATGTTTTTCAGGAACGGAATTGCGGATCCCGAAAAAAACGATCCCGAAAAAACGGATGCGGATCCCGAAAATGCAGATGCGGATCCCAGAAATGCGGATTCGCATCCGTTCCAGCCCCATTAAAAAAAGTGAAAGGGTCCGCAAATTGCGGAACGAATGTGGACCCAAATTACGGACGTGTTTTTTGCACTGATACATTGTAACAAACCCTCAGTTGTAGGCAGCATTCGGTAGTTAGGGATCTAAGCAATGAGCATTTCATATCCTCACCATTTCTGCTTGCTTTCAGTGAACAGAACGACTCTTCTTTTAATTAAGATCTGAACACAACAATATACCGAACTAATATCCTGTCTTGACCTTCATTCTTCATCTTTACCTACACCGATACATTGTAACAAACCCCCAGCTGTAGGTAGCTCAGGATGGATTTAAACAGTGCTCTCTTTCACTGACGGCAAGCAGGGATCTTCAAAAATGGTGGCGAACTGAAGCAGGAAAGGGGAGTTTAGATATAGTTATACGGCCGTTCCAAAGTTGAAGATTTTTGCCAAAGTGCGCAATTTTGCGCAAAAAATTGTGAAGTCTTTTTCGTTGCTACTCTGATCTCGCCAAAGTGGGTGGAGCTTTAAAAAAAAAAGGCGTGACCTCCAGAGGTCTTTTATGGCACAGGTTTGCTTTTCCGGTATATGGAATGCCAGTAGTTGCGCCAAATTACTTACCAATTTTACTAAATCTGCTCTGAAGTCTGTCAGAAAGTTCATGAATTTTTATTACGCGCTGTTTAAAGTTATTTCACAGTATAATGGACATCCCCTTTAAGAATTGCAACATAGTATCACTATATAACCAATAATAGAACGGTCTATCTGTCAGTGATTGCGGGGGGAGGCAGACCCCGGGTGGAGATACCATGTCTTCCTGGGCTCTGTGCCCGCTCCTGTCCTCTGGTTTATTTTCAGACTCTTCCTTTTGTTTGATGTTAATCTGTCTCTTCTCGCTCTTCCGGAGTCTGCGGTCGCGTCTGACGCCTTCCCCGCTCCCCTGCCTGTCAGCGTCTACACGTTATCCCCCCTCTTCTTCTTGTCTCTATTCCTGCTTGTCAGTTTCCTATTGTCACATTTTATCTCGGCTCGGGAAGTTCTTCCACCAAAAAGAAAGAAGAAAAAATCCAGCAGCGCTCGACTCCACAAAGCCGGCGCCGCTCGGAGCGAGGCATCGCCCATCAATCAGGATCTGGAAATTAGATTTCTTCTTTTGTGGCCGCGCATTTCTCGCGAGTCCTTTCTGCGCAGAAACTTCATCGCCTGAACGGATTCAGTTTAATGATCCTCCACGGGGGCTGAGCGCGCGGTGTCGGATTTTTTATTTTAACGGGGCCGCTACTTTAATAATAGCTATTTATCTCATCAGGCCTGGGAAGGGAGAGAGCGTGCCGCCCTGCGGTATTCAGAGACACAGAGAGGGAGAATCAGCCAAATCGGGCCCTAACAATAAGTTATTAGGACCCCGCGGTTTAGAGCCTTGATCGCTGCAGGATAGGAGCAGTTAAGCTTCTGTAGTGAGTGCGATCTGACATCCCCGCATCTTTATGGCTTAGAAGTCGAAATATATAAACTGCTACGAAGTGCAATTTCAATTCATTCCGGGCCCCTCCAGAAAATGAACTGATCTCAGTGCGTCCCGGATGCTGGAAATCCCAGTGATCAGCTGCGATCTGCGAGGGGACCAGGCAGTAAGTGCGACATTTCTCTACAGCACCGCCACAGGCCAAATAAAGTATTACATGAGGTCTCTGCTGAAATGAACCGGCTGTCTGTGCAATGCATGACTTGTTAGGTCCTCCAGGGTCAGAGAAGCTCTTTGCAGCTGTTCTTGTGTCCAACAATTTATGGAGGTCCTGAATAAATGGGGGGAGGTTGTAAATGAGGCCGCCCTCAGAGATACCCGCACACGCTGCAGATTGTGCGCTGGTTTTCCATGTGGATTCTTGTGCAGAAAAACCACAGCGCTATACAGTACAAGCAATGTGAGTATAGGTACACTGCTGTATATACTATATACCTGTACATACTGCATCTATTACACCTCATACCTCACATATATAGTATATACAGCAGTGTACTGATATGTGAGGTATGAGGTATAATAGATGCAGTGTGTACAGGTATATAGTATATACAGCAGTGTACTGATATCTGTACACACTGCATCTATTGTACCTCATACCTCACATATCAGTACACTGCTGTATATACTATATACCTGTACACACTGCATGTATTATACCCCGTACCTCACATATCAGTACACTGCTGTATATACTATATACCTGTACACACTGCATCTATTATACCTCATACCTCACATATATAGTATATACAGCAGTGTACTGATATGTGAGGTATGAGGTATAATAGATGCAGTGTGTACAGGTATATAGTATATACAGCAGTGTACTGATATCTGTACACACTGCATCTATTGTACCTCATACCTCACATATCAGTACACTGCTGTATATACTATATACCTGTACACACTGCATGTATTATACCCCGTACCTCACATATCAGTACACTGCTGTATATACTATATACCTGTACACACTGCATCTATTATACCTCATACCTCACATATCAGTACACTGCTGTATATACTATATACCTGTACACACTGCATCTATTATACCTCATACCTCACATATCAGTACACTGCTGTATATACTATATACCTGTACACACTGCATCTATTATACCTCGTACCTCACCTATCAGTACACTGCTGTATATACTATATACCTGTACACACTGCATCTAGTATACCCCGTACCTCACATATCAGTACACTGCTGTATATACTATATATCTGTACACACTGCATCTATTATACCCCGTACCTCACATATCAGTACACTGCTGTATATACTATATACCTGTACACACTGCATCTATTATACCCCGTACCTCACATATCAGTACACTGCTGTATATACTATATATCTGTACACAC